>NW_006354391.1:0-584 GCF_000327345.1 Myotis davidii
ATTCCATTTTTTGGAATCTAGTGGCAGAAATTTCTAATGACCATTTTGAAATAATGAAATGCACTTCTGGATCAGCTTTTATAAACTAAATCCAAATGCTGAGTGATTTATTAGAAAATTGATTTGCAACTATTTCTAATCATGAATTGTATTAAACTCTTATGATTTTTTCCTTTCATAATAATCAATGATGTAGTCTTAATCTTTAGGTCTTTTTGTAAAACTGCTTCATTGGTCTAATGAAAAAAACTTCTATGTAGTACAGACCTTCTCTGTTACTGATGTTATTTATATGTGTAAGAAAGCATATTATTCATACATAATAATCAGATACTTAGTCTTATTAGTATAAAATTTTGTTTCTCTAGTTTTATTATATAATTTGTTGGTAATTATAATAGGAGAAAACAGTAAAAATAGAAGATGGACCCTGGCCTGGTTGCTCAGTTGGTTGGAGCATTGTCCTGAGGGTTCGATTCTAAGTCAGGACACATACGTTGTGGGTTTGATCTTAAGTCAGGCATGTATAGTAGGCAACTGATCGCTGTTTCTCCCTCACATCAGTGTTTGTTTCTCTCTCTCTC
>NW_006354392.1:0-584 GCF_000327345.1 Myotis davidii
CAGGTGTCTTGTTAAATGCTGGAGATACAATGACTCCATTCATTCATTCACCCATTCATTCAACAATTAGATGATTACCATATGCAAAGCACTGGGTATTCAAAGGTGAATTAGGGTATGAAGCCCTAATTTGACAATGTGAATCCATTTTCCTCAGAAATGTTCCTGCCATTGAGTCCACAATCCCATATCTAAGAAGTTTTCTTTAGAAATTATGTTTGAGTTAGGAGTAATCTAAATGTTTATCAGGAGGTGAAGAATGGTTTAATGAGTGATGATAATCCATAGTCATTAAGAAATATCCCACAGAAGAAGATATGATATGGGGAAGTATATATTAAAGAGGGAAAATGTGGTTATGAAACAACTCCAAATTTACAAAATAAGAAAAAATAGAAGAACATAAGCCCAAAATTAGAACTACCATACTATTCAGCTACTGGTTATTAATCCAACCACATTGAAATCAGGATCCCTAGAAGATGGTAGCATTCCCATGTTTGTTGCAGCACTATTCACAGCAGCCAAGATGTGGAAACAGCCTAAATATACATCAACAGATGAATGGATAAAGAAAAGGTGGT
>NW_006354393.1:0-584 GCF_000327345.1 Myotis davidii
GTGCTACCATCACCACCATCCATCCACAGAACTTGATTCATCTTTAAAAACTGATAATCTGTACCTATTGAACAATAACTCCCATTTCCCCTCCCTGTAACTCATGAGTTTTGGCCTGAGCACCTGGAGGGATGGTGGTGCCCGCCCTTTTCCTACACTTATCACAGCCACTCAGCGTTTGATGACATTCACTTTGGCTTGACCACACTCTCTTTCAAAAGCTTATTTTCACCTTTTATATTACAAATAATGTAGGTTGGCACCTAATGGTGTGTGACAGCCACCTAAAGACGGCCCATGGTGATTTTTAGTTTTAGAATTTCCTGATGCCAACTCCAGGGTGCAGGTGTTCTAATTCTATCAGTGGCCAATGTTTAGGGTCATCTAAGCTGAGCACCTACTCCTTAACTTTACTCTAAAAACCATAACCCGCATGGATGTGACTCTATGAGGACAAGGTAAAATTCAAAACATTAAGGACTGTCATTATCATCATTTGTTTAGAGCTTCCAGGTTGTAAAGTGCTTTGTTTTCATATGTAGTCACATTCATCACCTCCACAACCCTGTAAGGTACTTGTGATT
>NW_006354394.1:0-584 GCF_000327345.1 Myotis davidii
AAGGTGGCATAAATAAAATGAAAAGACAAAAACTGAACGTTTAACACCAACTTGAAATCTGGAGGAGAAAACTTGGTAGAAGCAGGGAGAGTTAAAGGCAGAAAACAGCTAGCCTCATTTCAGGAACCTCAAACTTGCACATCCGTCTCCCCAAACAAGGGAAACTCATCACTAATAAATATCTGCGTGGCTGATTGATCACAAAAGCTGGAAAGAACACTGAACAGAATCAGAAGGTCTGAGTTCCAGTCCCAGCTTTGCCACTCTGTAGCGATGTCTCTTTGGGGCAATGACAACCTGAGTTGTCAAAAAGATGATTCCTAAGCAGTTTCCTGCCTATTTCACAAGCGCTTTAGACACCAAGACAAGATGAGATAGATGAAAGTGGTTTGAAATGCAGTGCAACGGATACTTATTAGGTATGTAGTATATTAGGGAGAAACTTGGTTATTTGTAAAGTGCTATAGAAATATGTTATCATTCCGGAGCTGATGATAAGTTTTCTCCCTTGTTCTTTCTTTTCCTGGAGGTTGGGCAACCCAATAATAAAGTAAATGGATAAAAAGTGTTGTGTGCAAGTCTGA
>NW_006354395.1:0-584 GCF_000327345.1 Myotis davidii
GTCAGCTGATTCTTGGAATAAATATGATAAAAGACCCTGTAATAATATCTACATCTCAGCCTTCTCCTCTTAGTATATCTAGCCTCAGATGCAGACTTTTCACTTGGCTGTTTTACAGCACTTCAAACTTCACACATCTCAAATTCAGTAGTTGACTTCACACTCTTATCTCAAAACCTATTTCTCCTAATTTTTGTAAATTATACCATATTCACTTATTTGCTTACATAGAAATCTAGAGTGATTTCTCATTTCTGCCTTTTCTCCATTATCTCCACCTCTAATCCATCAGCAAACCCTGATCAGATTACATTCAGAACTTTCAATCCCCATGGCTGCCTCTCTAACCCAAGCCACCATCATACTTACCTGGACCCCTGTAAGAGCCTCGTTACTACTCTCTCTACTGTCATTCTTCATCCCATGTCAACATATCACAAAAAATAGCCATTTTTCACATATGTAGCCATTTGCAATTAATAAAAATGTGTGAGTGATACAAAAGAAATTATTTAAGAAATATGACTATGGATAGTTCCAATCTTGTAATAATAATGTATAGCATATTTTCCATAGTAAATATA
>NW_006354396.1:0-584 GCF_000327345.1 Myotis davidii
AGATAGGTTGGCAAGAAGGGATTTCACTGTGAGAAATGTCAATAATTCTGGGTATACCAACAGTGTTAGCACCACTGCAAGGCAAAAGGCAAGAACCTAAAACCCAGACCACACATACCAAGTAAATGTGAAATAATGCTTAGTACGCATTTGTCCCTGACTAACTAGGGCTTGTATTCTAGTGTTTCTGTTGATTCTGCAGTATCAGGTGACTTGGTGCCTGCTTGAATTCCTCTAGTGATGCTCATTATGGAACTCAGGAACTTCTATTGCCGGCAGTTCTATTTCTCAATCCAATCTATTTGTTGACTTATTTTTTACTCTTTTATTTTGAATTCTAAAAAAATTTCCACCCATTATGGATATTAAAAAGTAATATTGGTGTAGGTGTTGCAAAAGTGTGAAGGTAAGATGTCATGCTGAACATTAAGATGCAGGTATTAGGGATTTGAGGTCCTTGAAGCAACTGATTGAGCAAACAAGGTTAAGTAAGGTAAGCAGCTGTCAGGTAGTGATTCCTGGATGACTTAATTTGACATAAAGAAGAGCATCATAAACCTAAGTGCAACAATGCACTGAACAAG
>NW_006354397.1:0-584 GCF_000327345.1 Myotis davidii
CTAGAATTTCAGCTCCACAAAGTCTGCTTGACACGCTGCTCGATTCCTAGCCCCTAGACCAGTGTCTGAAAGGACCTGCTCAGGAAATCTCTCTCAAATTCACTCATTCATTCAGTCAGTCCACACATATTTATTGAGTGCTTACTGCTTAATGACTCAGGGAGCCTAGGGGTACTAGGGAAACTAAGTTATCTGATGTAAGTGGGTTCAAATTCAGGATTCACCATTATCCAGCTCTGATTCCCCTATCCAAGCCTGCTTCCTCATCCTCAAAATGGGGACAACAATACCCACTTGGTGCAATTGTTATACAAATTAACTTGTAAAAGGCTACCAGACAGACTGGCACATAGTAGGTACTCATTAAATGAGTACTTTCATTCCATGACCAAGGGTGAGCCTGTCTGCCAGAAACTATGGGCACAGGCCTGGGGACTCTGAGACAGCCGTGAAATGGCTGGATACCCAGGTGGGAGAGCTCAAGAATAGATGTGGGCAAGAGGACCCTCAGGCCAACTGGTGACCTACTTGGCCACAGGAACAAGAAGAAAAGAACCATAAACAAGCCAGGGCAGCTTCTTGAA
>NW_006354398.1:0-584 GCF_000327345.1 Myotis davidii
CCCCCCCAGTTTCCAGCCTTGTTCTACATCCCTACAGGAAAGCAATTCTTTCATTTCTCACTGGCTCCAGGGCATGTCCCACTAGAACTTTTGCCAACCTGAGCATTTAGTTCCCCAGAAATAACTAACTTGACAGAACAAATAAAGGTTAAAAGATCTTAAAAATGTGGCCAGACAGCCAAACAGGTAGCCCCCACTTTGACAGCAGGTTATGAGCATGTTAAGGCAAATCACATACAATTTAGCAAGGACCAGAATTCCAATGAGAAGAAACAGATTTCTGTTCTCGTGAGCTGAGGAATTGGGCACAGGACTACCTTAGGCTGACAGAAAAGTGTGGCCCATTCACCTTTTTCAGTTTAAATGTCTTGTTAGGGCCACAACAATGACAAACAAGTCTGTAGGGGGATGTATTTCAGAAAGCAGATCTCTTTCAGATGTATTAAAAAGGCTTAATTAACCCAACACATTGAATTTTAGCTTAATTATCTCAACCCACCATATTCTAGAGGAGGCTTCGCAGTCATACAGAAATAAAACAATACTGTATGGCCAAAGAATTGTGTGTGTGTGTGTGTGTGTGT
>NW_006354399.1:0-585 GCF_000327345.1 Myotis davidii
TGTAATATCTTAATCAATAAAATATATTAAAAACATGTACATGTGCACATGTGTTGCCTATACAATAAAGACATTAACAAAAATAAAATGTTTATGTTTGTGTGTAACAAAAAAAAAAAAAAACAAAGCAAAGTCAATGAGTGATTTGAATACTGCACATTTAGCTACAGGAATCATTAATTTTAATTGTCACTGGGGCAAGAGTCATGTCTTTTTCCTGTGGCTTCCCCTCAGCCCCCACTAACTGAGCATAGGACCTTTAAATTAGCCTCTGGTGGTTCCTAAAAAAATTGTTGAATGATGAATTATTAAAGAGTTAAAAAACATGCATGTTATTTTTTATTTTTAAAGAAAAGATGGCAATTTGTTCTTTGAGTAATATAAACTAAGTCTGATTTTTAATAATAGACCATATGTTTTTTAGTTGTGTTATGTCAGCCTTGATTAGAAATGTAGAATTTCAAAGCAGTGCAATGTAGAAACAAATGCTGTAGTAACAGAGATGTCCTAATACTTTTTATTAACTAGAGTACCCTAGTTTTACCTTCTCAATGAGAAAGCTAACAGCAAGTATTCATGCCCTGC
>NW_006354400.1:0-584 GCF_000327345.1 Myotis davidii
CAGATGACATTGAAAATGTATTTTAAAATCTTCTATTTAAAAGTTATATTGTTTTCATATATTCTTTAAAGCCAAATCATGTGTGCAGAATTCTGAAACTGTCAGGTATTAGAGTATTTTGTTACCCTTGTTCAATTTGAAACATTTTGTGGCTTTTCCATACTAATTTTGGATTAAGTGATATAGGGAGACACAAAAATGAGTAAGGAGTTAGTTTTGGGGGAGTACTTCAATTTTGGTACTACTAATTACTCCTTTACATTGTAGAGTGCAAGCACAGTGTGACTGTTGTTTTTTATACTGGCATCGAGCTGTCTTCCCAATTTATTTAGATGACGTATATGAAAATGCCGTTGACGCAGCCAGATTACATGTAAGTAAAGGAGAATGTAAAGAATAAACCCATCACTTTTTAGTCACTGTACATGCTACTCTAATTAGTTTTAAAATAGATCATTTGATTTAATAAATCATTTTAAAATTGAATGTTAATGCTGTTTCATACATTGGTAGGCATATTCAATAGCATTTACTAGGTGTACCGGTTAACGATGCGGATTTTATAATCAAAGAAAACACGATAA
>NW_006354401.1:0-585 GCF_000327345.1 Myotis davidii
TTTTACAAATGGAAAATTGGAATAATAATATAAAATATTCAGGCAATATGGTAAGAATTAAATGAGACAGAATGTGTATTCTACACATTGACCTTCATATATGAAGAGTTCAATTAAATAGCTATTATTATATTAAATAACCTGTGAGTATATTTTTATGAGTAATCTGAGACTAAAGTAGAAAGCAATTATAATTTATGGAGTTTCTGTTCTGAATCTGGAGCTGTATTAGGCACTTGACATATGTGATATCTAATTCTCCCAATAACTTGGCAAGGCAAAAGTATGAATTCCATCTTTTAGATGAAGAAATGGAGGCTTAAGAGATTAGTAACTGAAAGCCACAGAGCTAGTAATAAGCCACACTGAAACACTTCACAACATCTACCCCAGGTTTTGGCTTTTTTTTTTTTTTTACTAAGTCACATTGTCACCTCACCATCCTCCAAGAAAATACCTTCTTTCTCTTATTACTTATTCAAACATCTGCCTGATCTGAGACACCAGCAGAGGAAAATCACTCGTATTTTGGTCCCTAAAATGAGATAAGATCTGAAGTGAGAAAGTCCCTTTTCTTTTCCCAGC
>NW_006354402.1:0-585 GCF_000327345.1 Myotis davidii
CGTGACTCACAGGTTGAGAACCACTGGTCTAGAGGGAATGTAGGCAATAAATAATAAAATGGAGCTCAATCCTGTGAAGAAGTGAAAGCAAGGCAATGTGTGAGAGAATGAAGAGTGGGAGGGAGTGGAGGAAAGAACACATGCTTCAGACAGGGTGATCAGGGAGGCCTTTCTGAGGAGGTGACATTTTAGGTGGGAATGAAGGCTGCAAAGGAGCCAGGCATGGAAAATTAAAAGGAAAAGCATTTCAGGCTGAGGGAACAGCCTGTGTGAAGGCCTGAAGGCAGGAAAGGGCTGGAGACACTGAGGTTGCTAAGAGGGAAGCTAGAGTGTGCTGAGCTTTTTCACGCAAGCCTCCTACTGAGTCCACGTTGACAGTGCTCCCTGGGCTGTGCCACATGGTGGCCTGGCTGAGCGGTGAGGCTGACAGCGGACAGAAGCGGCACACAGAGCCTCCACAGATCTGATAAGGAGTCCGTGGTGTGGCAACTGAAGTTTTTATAAAACTCCAGAAAGTGATGTCCTAGGATGAAACGTAATCACCCTGTGAGCAGCACAATCCTATTCGGCTAGACTGTTTTGCAT
>NW_006354403.1:0-585 GCF_000327345.1 Myotis davidii
TTGGTCGATTTGCGTATTATGCTTTTATTATATTGGATGTCACCTCAATAAATTCAATCAAAAGGGGGAAGTATCAGTAGTTTATACCACCAGATGAGACCAATTAAACTAATCACATTCTGTTTTAAAATAGCCTAAATGAGGGGTCTCTACCTATATTGTTCACACTGTGTAACTGCATTTTCAATGAGAGAGCTGAGGCAGACACTGACACAAAATAACGGCATAACCTTAATTAACTCATTTAACTGTTCTGAAAGCTGGAACCTTTCAATATTACATGGGTTTATCTCTACTTCCAATTTAAGATTATAAAACAAGCCTGGAATAGTATTATAAATGGAACATCGTAGAGTTTAATTGTTCCTGTTTGAATAAACAATATAATTTACCCATTAAAAGGTACCAAAATGTTTTAATAACAAGCATTTAATCCATGAAACTGATAGCCTTATCACTGCATTATTAAATACTTTATAGGTGCCTAAGAAATAAGAATTATAACAACACCTGATATTGTTTATAACTTAGCAAATACCTGGCAATATGCTAGTAGTGATAGGTAAATTAAAAATAAATAAGCAA
>NW_006354404.1:0-585 GCF_000327345.1 Myotis davidii
CCCTTGTACCTAAGTAAGAATTTCACACAACATATACAGAACCTCATCCTCCATCTGGAAGTTTCTCCCAAGGATCTGTGAACACTGTAGTCTTAGGCCAATGGATACTCAGTGAGAATCACACTAAAATAAACCAGGAGCTCTAAAAATGTTTATTTTCACATTGGGACCTTTGCCCAAGGGTGCTTTAACCCACCTTGAGGTGACATTCATCTTTCATGACTCATTTCCCAGTTTCTGGCACTCAGTGATCTTGCCCTAGGCTCTCTCTTGCTAACCTTTCTTCCTACTCTCCTTTATGTGCCCTCTTCACCCATAGCCAGACCATTCTAAATTACGACATGAAAGAAATCTTGGCAGAGTGACACAGAGAAATGGTGATTATAAGTCAAAGTTGGAGGGTCTGCATTTTAATCCTTATTCAACCTGTGGCTTCCATGTAGCCTTCATAAGGTCATTTAACCTTTTGAACATTACTTAGTTTTCTCATCTTTACAATGTAACAACTTCCCTGCCAACCTCACAAAATAGTGAGAAGACTGAGCAAAAATAAATAAAAATATGTGTGTAAGGCTGTGTATGCCC
>NW_006354405.1:0-585 GCF_000327345.1 Myotis davidii
AACCAAATAAACAAAAATCAAACAGAGGCTTAAATCAGATAGAAGTGTCTTTCTTTCTTGTTTTTTCACCTAAAAGAACTCAAAGGAAGGCAACTGAGTGCTGGCATAGCAGCTCCATGGTCTAGGAAGAGGCATTCTCTAGTCTAGATGGACACTTTGCCATCCTTTGTATGCCATCTCATGTTCCCGAATGGCTACTCAAGTCCTAGCCATGATGTGCACCTTCTAAGCAGAATGAAGAGTCAAAGAATAGTATACCTCCTCCCATGAAAAAAATTAATCTATACAGTTCTTACACCCAATCAAAAAATCAACTCAAAATGGATCACAGATCTAAACAGAAAATAGAGAACTATAGAAGATAGCATAAGAGAAAACCTATATGACTCTGGGTATGATGATGCCTTTTTAGATACAATACCATGATTTATGAAAGAAATAAGCTGGACTTTATTAAAGTTAAAGGCCCCTGTTCTGTGAAAGACAATACCAAGAGAATGGGAAGATAAGTCACCACAACGTGGGAGGAAGTATTTGCAAAAGACCAATCTGATAAAGGACTGCTATCCAAAATATACAAAGAAC
>NW_006354406.1:0-585 GCF_000327345.1 Myotis davidii
ATGTTGGAGATTAAACCCTTATCGGTGATAACCAAGTACAGTTTTAGGTATTGAGATATGCATCAGTCAACTCTTTGCTAGGGCTGTTTTACATAATATACAACCCCTAACCCTAGTGGATTACAAGAACATGTATGTCTTGCACATAGATCTGTAGATGGACTTTAGCTCTGCTAGGCTAAACTTGGCTAGGTTTACTTTGTCTGGGTGTATGTAGGATTCAGGTTTGTTATGCTTGCCTATCATTGTAGAAATATGCCCCAAAGAGTAGGATTTACCTTGGACATGTTCTTTACATGGGGGAAAGTCTTTAAAAGTGGCACACTGTCATTCCTACTTACATTCCATTGATCATAACAAGTACCAAAGACAAGCTCAACATTAATGGAGCAATACAATGTACTCTTCCCATATTTGCTGAACATTAAACATTAAATTTGTCTAAAGTATAGCAATGAACAATAGAGAAAAATATATGTACACCCATAGTACTTACATTGGGAGATAGACAATCCTATCTAATAATAGACAAACAAGGTAACTGACTGTAAATTCGCTACGCTTCCCATTGGCTAATCAGCAAGA
>NW_006354407.1:0-584 GCF_000327345.1 Myotis davidii
TGAATGAGTATGTGATTGAGTATGTGAGTGAATGATCAATATTTCCTGGCTATCATGGTGTCTGTATAGTGGTTCTGACATAGGATTTGCAGGGGACAGATGTGGGTTGGCAGCAAAGTGTGCCTTTTGAGGCTGACCTTGGAGGCAGCCTACCCATCCCTACCCACTTTACCTTCTTCCTTGTTCAAGATCCAGATTTCGGTCAGGTCCTGGGCCCTGTAAGCTCCACAGCACCTCCCCAGGCCCAGGGCTTCCCAACCTCTCCTGAGTCAGAATGCGTGTGGTATACTGGCGTTTCATAAAATTTAGATTCTTTTGTTGGTGAGCACAGCACGCTCACACTCAGGTGAATGCAGAATTTCTGTTACAGCTCCAAACGGGAGAAGACCCCAGGCCGCACCTACAGACAGGATGACAGAGGCTGGAGCTGTAGGGGCAGCTGATATGTGGTGAGGAGGGCGGGGGTCCTGTGGCCTGGCTGGTTTGAACCACCTGGCATCATAAGCAGCAGGACATAGGGCCTGTCCCTGGTTGGCAGGTCCCTGGTTCTGGGGCAATCAGACTTGGCGCACAGTGATCCAGAG
>NW_006354408.1:0-585 GCF_000327345.1 Myotis davidii
AGTTCTCTCAAGCTCAAAACATAACCCCAAGCATCACATTTTCTGATCTTTAGGATGTTATACACTTTTGTGCCTAAGGCCACGTTCATTTCCGCAGGTCTTTGACAACCTGACGGTCTAAGTTTCCATTCCTTGATTCTCTCTTACATCTTCCTGGTTTCCTCCGTGATTAATGAGTTGAATGAGATATTTGTGTGTATTTGTTTTATATTTGTATAAGAGTCATGCTTTTAACTTTTTTGAAAATTATACTTTATTAATTATCGTTGCATTTCAACTATTTGGCTATGGAGACTGACAAGACCCAAATCAGGCTTGATTCACAAAGCCTGCCTTACAGGAAATCCTAGTTTTTGTTGTTTATTTGTGTGTTATAGCTTCTTTGATGTGATGTCAGAATGGCTAATTCCAATGGTACCAATTTATACCCTATAGGGAATGTAACATATTGCCATTGCAAATTTTGTTGCTTAAAAAAGGGTGACATCTAGTGGCTAAACATATTATTTCAAATAAGTAGTATTCTAATAACATTTCTTTTCCTGGTTGAATCTTTCATTCCTTAACAAGTAATTTTAAAGTACA
>NW_006354409.1:0-585 GCF_000327345.1 Myotis davidii
CACCTGCAATCAGCATTATTCCAGAATTTGCTAGACACAGCAAGTCCTTGACAGAGAATAATTTAATTTGGATGGCTGGCCCTCTACTCAGGACTTACATGTATTGATGATATGCAAATCAGTTCAGTTCAGTCCCATCAACAGCATAAATTAAGTGCATCCTATCATGAGGATTATCTTGGAAAGAGAGAATGTCACCCTCAATATGCCCACGGCCTGGAGGTAAGCAGTCAGCAGTCTCTGAGTGAGGGAGAGTGAGAAATGGACAAAGAGTATTTCATCCCTATTGACTGACTGGCTGCTTTCTTCTTTAGGTTAAATGCTTGATCACTTACACAAAATATGTTGGCTAAGAACAATTTTCTTGTTAACCTCTAGTATAGGACACATGTTTTATATGAGTGAAGATGGATCTATGACTTCCTGTCACACATTCTAAGTAATTCAGAGTTAATAAACAAAGCGCTAAAGAACTCAGGGAGGAAGATCACAAAATTGTATGACAAATGTGAGCAAAAAATTGGGAGGTTATGGCTGATATGGGTAATTTCTTTTTCTTTTTTAATGTTTTTATTTATTTCAGAG
>NW_006354410.1:0-585 GCF_000327345.1 Myotis davidii
CACACACACACACACACACAACGGAGAAACACCCAGCGTGCCCGTGGGCGTTCCTGCGCCTCTTTAACGGAGGCCCCCAGGGCCTCTGTGTTCAGAGCCCCCTTTGCACCTGCCCAGGTAGGCGCCCACCTCGGCCAGACCCCACCTCCAGGTCACAGAGCCCCCACCCGCCCACGCCTTCCAGCACGGTGCACCCCCTTCCTCCCCCTCCACCCTGCAAATCCTGCTGGCGCCGGAGGCCCATCCACACAGTTTCGCTTTCTCTTGAAACTTCCTGGAACTCTGTCCTTTTCTGAACTCTCCGTGGCCTCGGGTGCCCGCGTGCCCGCCTCCCCTCCGCGGCTCTGGCTGAGATTCTCGGGGACTGACTTCTTGCTGCCGGTGAAGATCGGGTTTCCGGTGATCGTTCCGATCGGCCCAGGGCTAAGGGTTAAGGGGAAACGATGCAGAATCGCAGCCAGGGCCTCGCGTGTGAAATGCGCTTCCCCTGAAAGGGTCCGTCTAGAACGGAGGACACGCTGGGACCACAGACTCCTCCCCACTTGGGCTCTGCTCTTCTGCCACAAGTTCAAATGCAGCTGCTGT
>NW_006354411.1:0-584 GCF_000327345.1 Myotis davidii
CCCATGAGAATGAACTCGGTCACTGTGGTGCGATTATTCTTGGCCATGGATTCAATGTGAACTTCGGATGAGATAAAGAAGAAGAAAACCTTAGAATTGAAATACAGTTTCTTTCTCTGTCAGTGGAGGTTAGGTTTATATTTCCAGGCCAATTTATTGAGCTTGTTTTTGAGAAATCCTTTACCTGGCTGATTCTCGTTGGGCATCTCTATTCTTTTTCTGTATTTTTGGAGCTGAGCCATGAGCTGGTGCTTTGATTCAAACAAATTTTGGTTTATATTTGGACAGTTCTGTGAAGAGAAGAGACACATAGACTCTTAGATTTGGAAAGAATCTATTCTGCATCAGTTCTAGACCCCATTGGATGCTGGAGTCTCCTCTACCACATACTCTCCACGTGGTCATAAGTTGCTGGGTGAGCCTCCATCTGTGGACAGCTCTACTTGTTAATTCTATTTTTGAACCTGGATTCCCTCCACCTTTATCTTCTACACATTGGCTTAGTTTTTACACCTTCCAGGCAATCATGACAATTTAATCCCTGCTCATGAAAACCTTTCAGAAGTTGGAAGATGATGAATCTG
>NW_006354412.1:0-585 GCF_000327345.1 Myotis davidii
GAGGGAATGAGAGAAACGATTACACTCAGGAATTCAACGTGATAAAAAAATTTAGGAAAGTTATTGTACCAGGGAACCAAAAAATGAAGAAATTTGCGATGATGTGGAATAAAAATAAATTGTACTAGCAAAAATTTATAGCATGGAACAAAGATGCACACAGAAACTCAGAAAATTGTTTTAGATTTTTAATCTACGACCTTTGTTTCAAATATTCGTGAATATTATGAGGGAGGGGGAGATAAAAATATAAAGACTCTCTCCGAGTCTCAGGGAATTTATTTTTTAGAAGAAAAATAATGTGTTACTTTTTGGAGATTGTAATGGGGTTTAATGGAACATGTTCTCAGGAACTCTTTAGTTTGAGGGCTTTTCTGAGAATGCCCATTGTAGCCATTTCTCTATGAGACCTCTAAGTGGCCCCATATCTATGAGATGTGCAAAATGAAAGTGGATTGAAATGACCTAATGCAATAACAGAATATCTACTACAATCTATACAAATCTTAAATTAGTATTTCTAACAAATTGTCCTGAGGTTGGGATAGAATTATTAAATAATTATTTTAATGTGTATCATTAAAA
>NW_006354413.1:0-585 GCF_000327345.1 Myotis davidii
GTGCCTTTAACATTTATGAAAAACCCTGTGTAACATGAAAACACAAGAATGCTCGTGATCCGCCTGCAACATGTTAAAACTGTAGAAATGAATGAGGTCACAGATGATTTGGGATTAAATGAGGGAAAATTGAACCACACTTGACCTCAGAAAACTCACAGTACTAATCTCTAGCTTTGTGCTCGACACACAGTAGATTCTCAATAAATATTTGTTCAATTAATAAATATCAGATTGAAAAGGATATCAATCTTCTTTAAAATGCACGTGTCCCCCATTTCTCTTATGACGTAAACTCAACGTATCTTTGAAAAGCTAACTGAAGTATGTGTACTTCCTGAAAATTTTGTCTCTCAGTTTGAAAGTCCTCTTCTGAAAGTCCGTCAATGAACACTAATATTTATGAGAGTTCCCATCCTACTCACATAGCCTAAGCTCCACGCAGACTTTAAGGACAGAGAACATGTTTTTTGCATGGCTGAAAATCCCTCTGTCCACTAAGATCACTGCATGCTTGGCTACACCAAGCTCTCAATAAGCAGAAACTAAGTGCTTCATTAACCAAACAGTTTTAAAATATTGCCA
>NW_006354414.1:0-585 GCF_000327345.1 Myotis davidii
TATAAATGTTACGTATCAGGACTTGTATGAAACAAACACACGAGTTTTCTCAAAATTGAACTATCTAAAGAAGCACAAGCTACCAATTAACAAAGACCACCACCTAGTGGCCCCAGCAAGATTATTGCACTTGAACAAAGTGCACTGACACTCAAAGTACTGGTTTGTTCCAAGAACGCACGGAAACGTTGATTCTTCTCCTTTTGTCCCTCGGATTCCAACCGCCCACTTTGCTTTCACTGCGCACTTGGTTTCTCCTAGTTTATCATTCTCAATGGTCTCAAAAGCATTCATCTGCAATTACTGTTAATTTCATCTTTACAATTGCTGTCCACTTTGTCACTCTTTCAGTTCCTCTTCTTTTATTCTATACCATGAGCCCCTCTGAGATGTACCTGAAGTCATTTCCTTTCAACACCATTGTGGCATACCGCCCTACTAAAAGCTTGAATGCTTAAGTGGCTCCTGTGGTCACCTTTAGTCAGCCTGGCCTTTCCCACCTGGCCCAGGGGTCCGCTTAGCACTCTCATTGCTGCCCATTAGGCTATTGTCCTCACTGTTGCTTCAGCACGCCCAGGTCTCAAA
>NW_006354415.1:0-585 GCF_000327345.1 Myotis davidii
ATTAGTATATTAGCTCTTTATTATATAGGATGGTATTTCTATTAAAATCATTTATGTGTAGCACTAAGTCCTTCACTGGATTCTGGGTCGCTATGTAAGATTATCCAGTCACTGCTCTGAGTGCAAAGAAATAACTCAGTTTTGGGTCCAGGATAATTCCTCATAGGAAATCCCATGGGTAGAGACTCTCAGTTTATACACTACAATTGTCACCCTGGGGCAGCCGAGAATCCTCACACAAAGGAAATATGCTCCCTAATCAATTGGGAAGATCTGTGACCTGGTGATCAGAGGTGATTCACAGCTCAGAAAGCCCAAGGAGCTGAGCTCCCAGCACCCATTCGAAGCCCCCCGGTGAAGCGTCCTGGGCTGTAATCTTGCTTCCAGTGCTGAGGAGCAGGCGCATTTTGAAGGGGAGAGAAACCTTCCCCATAGACCTCTTACTTAAACGCCTTTTCAGAGTCCCCCCCAAAAATACCAAAATTTCCCTTTATCTTTGCCTGGGAAATAGACAAACATTATTTAAATTTGTGAAATAATATACTTCCCAAGTGATTTAAAAAAAAAAAAAACAACTATGAGGAG
>NW_006354416.1:0-585 GCF_000327345.1 Myotis davidii
GATAGATAGATAGATAGATAGATAGATTTATTACATGGATTTGACCTCATGTAATTGTGGGAACTGATAAAACAGCATCTGTAAGGCTGTTGACTTCATGTCTAATGCTGAAGATTGGAGTCCACAGCAAGGTGAGCAGGAAGAAAAGATTGATGTAAAGGGAATGAGAAGATCAAGGGCACCATGGAACCCATGAGAATGAGGCTGGAACATCTGATGAGGGATTGGAATCTGTGTCAATTCTCACTGCCTTCAACCAGATGAAATGATGTCCTGCTGGAGAAGCTGGCACCCTCTGTCATGGAGCCCAACACACCCCTGGTTTCAGAGCTGGAGAAGCTGAAGGGAGACCCAAGGGGAGGTGGAGCAGTTGACCCCACCCCAATGAGTGGGCCAGCAGATAACTAGCAACATGTATGTGCTACCCTGACCTTCCAAGCATAGAAACAAATGACTGCTTTCTCCCTCCAAAGCTCCCCCATATCTCTTGTGGCCCACCTTAAGCGGGAAGTTGACACAGCACAAACCCAACATATTCTCTCAGGTGTTCTTATTTACATCCATGGTTTTAATTATAATCTGTGT
>NW_006354417.1:0-585 GCF_000327345.1 Myotis davidii
AAAAAAAAAAAGACAAACATAGCCATGTACAATACTTTGCACATGGGGCCTGTGCACCAAATGAAGCCTCAGAACCCTAAAAATCCTTGAAGAAAAATTGTTTTAAGAACCAAAGACAGTGATTGTGCACTAAACAACCCACACATGAACAAAATAAAAGTTGTAAGTAGGTAAGTGTTCCATAAGGCTAAAATTGTATTAACTTGTGTTATCTTAGTTTGAGGACATGACAGAGAAATCATCCTACCATTGGTACACTGTGGAATCCGGCAGAGTTAGTTTAGTTATCAGAACTATTTGAAGAACTTTATGATATGGTGGCCTCATCGCAGTTATAATGTCTGCTAGCCAAAGGTACAAAAGTATGGTTTATTCCACTTAAAAAATGAAGACTATACCTATATATTGTACATTAATGGCTTACTATTTTATTTTGTTTTCTATGTTTAAAAAATGGTTTCTAAATATTTAAGGATGGTGTGTGGGGGGGGGAGGGAGGGTAAAAGATACTTGGCAAAAAAACTCTAAAGCCTATATTTAAAAAGGTAAAAAGTGCTCTGGCTGGTATGGCTCAATTGGTTGGAG
>NW_006354418.1:0-585 GCF_000327345.1 Myotis davidii
TGCTTTTCCAGCTGCTGCATAGCCCTGAAGGTTAACTATGAAAATGACTTTTCCAGTAACCGAGCTGAACTACTGCTTTTAAAAACTCTTTTTAGTGCTTCTTTCCCAGCCTTTGAACTTTTCACTAAACATTAGTCATTTTTAATAAAAATACATTTTGTTTGTAAGGTCTTAATAGCATTTCTTCCTCATAAAAATATGGTAAACTGCACCAGATTAAATTCATTGTATCTTTAAAAAAAGGTAACTTTTGAGATGAAACACTAAGCTACTCCTTCCCCCAAATTAATACATTATGTAATTACTAAGTTCTCTCTGACTGACTTTGGAATTTTCTAGTTTTACAAACTGATGTCAGAGAGGAAATGTTGAAATACTATAAAAAAGATCAGATTTGATGAAAAGAGCCCCCTGCCCAATTATGCTTCTCTAAATACCCTGGTAATATTAACCAAATATTTTCTTTATCAGTTTAGAGAATTAGGAGATTTTTAGTTTTTGAGTGGCTCATTCTCATTCATTGCTGCAATTTGTGTGTTTGGATGAGGCGGTATTCAATGTTGCCTCCCCAGTGGGTTCTTTTTT
>NW_006354419.1:0-585 GCF_000327345.1 Myotis davidii
AAACTGTCTGTGACTCTGGTTTGAAAATAGTTTATAAAAATAGAAGTAATGTATTCATTTCAAAACAGAGGGGCACATATTTAGAAAACTTCTCTGTCCAGGAATTTTTCATGGTTAGGTATTCTGGGCTGGAGCAAGCTATAAAGTTCATGCCAGAGAGTTTAATAATGTAATGGCTTTATTAAAACAAAGTCAAACTATCGCACAACCTCTCAGCTTTTTACATAACCACAGGCTAAAATAATGCTCTTGTCATAAACTGCTGCATTAAGTTTGGAAAATTGTTCAGGCATATAGTTCATAACAAAACAAATAGAAAGAAGCAACACAGCTTACAAAAGACTCTTTGATCTTCCTTGAGGTAAAGAAATAAGGTTGAATAACAACCCCAGCTTGCCATGTTCTCTATTGATAAGGCTGCCATGTAACAGACAACTGACTTGGCAAACTGAACAGGACAGCCTTGTGGGTTTCATCAGTTTGTGGGTCATATAGCTTCGTTGTGCTCTACATTAGCCAATCATCTCCCCCTGGTAGACCGTTGGATGGAGACACAGGAATAATATGTAAAAAATCAAATCCCTT
>NW_006354420.1:0-585 GCF_000327345.1 Myotis davidii
TATCCTTGAATGAGGATTAACAACAACAAAAAAAGAATGAAGATGAAGATTCTTAGAGACTGGAGCTGCTGAAATTCCTCCAACCTATACTCAGAATTGGCCTTAGTTAATGAATCAAGGTCAAGAAGTCTCAGCCAGGGAAGGTGGGAGGTGGGGAAAGGAAGGGGGAAGGAAGATAGACCTTGGGAACCTAGGTGTGATCTGACACCATCACTTGATTTCAAGGGGATTTATATTTTTCAGCATTTGTGAATGAGCCAACATATCCAAAACCTATGCAAAATTATAAAGATCAATGTGTCCCCCCTACCAGCTCCTCTATATACCATCCAATAAATATCACAGAGCTCCAAGAAGACCTGGTTCCATTCCCAAAACTTGTTTTGAGCACCTCCTATGCTCCAGGCACTGTGCTGTGAAAGGAGACTTCAGAGGGGATGAACACCTGCTTGGCCATCAGTGATTCCTGTCCTGTCGGGAAGTCGGACTGTTTCAGGCAGTATGGAAAGGACTGTGCTGGAGGTGAAGAGGGAAGAGGCAAAGCAGGAGGAGACCAGGAAGGGAGACACACCGTGATGTTCTATG
>NW_006354421.1:0-585 GCF_000327345.1 Myotis davidii
GGAAATTCCAGTGTCTACCTCTGCCAGAAATAGGGATAAAGGCCAAATATATATTTCTTATTACAAACCACAGTATTATAGTTCCCCAAATGAGGAGCGAATGAAATGAAATTGTTCCCTACAACTTAATTTTTATTTCAAGCCTCCTTGTCGCTGGGATGATAGAGAGTTCTGTCTGTCCTTTGGCCAAGTTTCCTCCTGTTCTCCAGGGCATGGCAGAGTCATGGGGATTGCAGAGTCAAGCTTTTTGAGAGCGTCTCCTCCTGTTCCTGGGGAGATATTCATTGTCCCTGGCGATATGGTCTCTTTGGATTTAGTGACTCAAAGAGAATCCTTTTGAGGCAGGATAGTAAGAAGCTAGAAAAGTCCTTGGCAAGTAGACAGAAAACTGAGACAAATAGTGGAACAAACTGGATGAGCAATTTACAGCCAAATACAAAAGGTCACCAAGGCAAAAGCCCCAGGTGCCTAGCAACGGGCAAAACTGACACCAGACTTCACCCACAGGATGGCCTTTCCTCTCCTAGCCTGTCACTGATCATGAGGGTTAGACCCCTGACTTTTCCTCCCTAGAGATAACATTTA
>NW_006354422.1:0-585 GCF_000327345.1 Myotis davidii
ACAAATTTTTGTGCACCAGGCCTCTAGTAAGCTAATAAAGCTTCTGAAGTCAAAGGATACAGCATACTGTTACCAATGATAATCCTTAAAGACAAACTTTCTATTCTGCCAGGCAATGATAAAACTCCAATTTACAAATGGAAAAGTAAAGCCTATTGATCATCTTCATTTACAGCTTTCAAAACTTTATTAGTGAGAAACTACTTATAATAACTTCAATGTCACAAAAGTTAAGAACATTTTCTGGGGCTGGAAAGAATCTGCTTGTTTGGAATTAGGAATTTGTAACCCCCAGGGTGATGGTGAGAGACAGCAACTGTTCATTGATTCTGGAGCCATATTACCAGGGCTTGGATGCCAGCTCTGCCACTTACTAGTCATGTGACCTTGGTTAAGCCCTCTGTGCCTCAGTTTCTTTATCAGTAAAATGGAAATAATAACAGTACCTATCTCATAGGATTTTTATGAGGGTTAACAATACATTGAAAGTGCTGATGGTACCTAGCATTTGGCTTTTCAATAAATGTTAACTATATTCCACTGCAAGTGATGTTTAGGGTCTTCATTTTGTAATTTGTCAGAAAA
>NW_006354423.1:0-585 GCF_000327345.1 Myotis davidii
AAAATTTACTGTATATTAATATGTCTTGCTTCTTGGTTTTATTATCACCTCCCTTCCTCAGTCGCTGACATTCTAATGTTGTGTTTCCATGAACATAACCAGTTTGGCTGCACCTGTCCTTTGGAAGCTTGTGGCTGAGCGAAGGGTGAACATTGAATATTTATATCTAAGAATGTCTTTCCACAGATAGCTAGATCTCTGTGCCCTCCTCACTTCTTTCAATTTTCCTAAACAAAGTTTCAATCATTGCTGAAATTGACTTAGATATATCAAAACCTAGGGTAAGAACTTGATGATGCAATGAATTTATTATTATCTCTCTTCTCTAGTTATTGTAGTGTGAACTATTTTCCAAGAAGTGGTGAATTTTTTCCTTTTCTGAGTAATTGGCAAGAGGATACTAACACACAGGCATGAGGTGTGATTTCAGTTTTGTCAGACATGAGCTCCTCAATTAGTTACTAATTCTAGTTTCCATGCATGGTTTTCCTGTGAGGAAGAACAATTATTCTAACTGCTTTTCTGAATTAAATGTGTGGCTTTAAAGGTATGGAGCACAGCCCTGACCAGTTTGGCTCAGTGGAT
>NW_006354424.1:0-585 GCF_000327345.1 Myotis davidii
GTCCCTTTTCTGTTGGTCCGTTATTATTTTCATGATATAACTATTTCCATTTGCTTATAATATCTCTTGCTCCCTCTTTTTGACAGTCTCTTGGTTTTGCTTCATGAAATCTCTGCCTTCCCTTTTCACTGGACAGTTAGTTATGCTTATTATAAATTTATTTTCTACTTTTTCTATCACCTCTGCTTTTCTCTTCTTGTTGCTTACCTATCCTAGGCTAGTGTTCACATATCCTGTAACTCTTGCCTCTAAGCTTATGTTTACAACTGAGTGTAACTTCAGGCCAGCAGCTGACTCTTCTAAGGGTGGAAGCTTCTACTGAGGTCTTTGCCTGGTTCCTTCCAATAAGGTTAGGACATGGGTGGGATGTAGCAGCAAGAAAAGCACTTCTCCCATTGATCTCTCCAGAATTGCTGGCTATTACTGGGGTCTGCCTCATCTCTACCTGGAAATTGTCCCCCTAATCATAACTACCTGTACTGCAGGCCTGGAGTGAGAAAGGTTTACAGAGCCTGTCCACTCCTAAACCCATATCAAGTCCCTCCTGCCCATTGAAAGGGTTAAAGAGAATAAAACAGGACAGAG
>NW_006354425.1:0-585 GCF_000327345.1 Myotis davidii
AACTAGGAGGCAAATTTACATCCATCAGATACAGCTAATGGACCAACATTTAAAGTGCAGGCTATTTGAAAGCTTGCAACATATCAGATATTGCTGTATGTGATGGATGTAATTAATGACTGACAGCAATGGCTGGCAGTAAGTGGAACTTGTGAAGTGTTAGTTATAGCAGGTGTTTTCTACATATTGCTAAAAAACCCAGGGTTTTATTAATGTGTTACATGTCCAGCAATGAATTAAGATACTTGAAGGTCTAAACACACTGATTTAGAAGTATATATGTTGCAATTCCAAGAGGGTAATGGAGGTTTCAATAGTATATACAGACTAAATATGTGCCTCTGGTAGCAGGTAAATATAAAATCATATTAGCACCAATGTAGAATGCTCAGCATCAGAAGATGCATTTTATTGAAAAAGAGAGGAAATGCTATGAAACTCTCTCATCACCTCTTTCCCATACTTCTTTCTTGATTTGGGGCATTTTTATGCTTCTTAGAGATGCTGAAAGCAATCTTGTTACCACAAGAAAGCAGATCAAGAGCTCCACAGATTTTTATACACCAATAATGAGCTCTCAGAAAG
>NW_006354426.1:0-585 GCF_000327345.1 Myotis davidii
TTATTATTATTATTTATTAGATAGCAAAAATCCCAAATATGAAAAAGTCATTGACCTGTGCTATTTCTGTTTTTACTGAGTTGGGGATTAAACATTTCCTGTAAGGGATAGACTCTATAAGATCTAATCCTGTACTAGTATATTGAGTGAAATTGGATTTATTATATGGATCAAATTTATTCTGACCCATAGTATTAATCTGCCAAATTGTACTCCCTGGGAACTAGTTAGTGCAAGGAACAAAGGAAAATCCACTAACCCCTATTTTAACTTAATTTTAATGTAAAAGTCAATGAACAAATGGTGTTCATTGTATGGAATTTTCTGTATGTCCTGCATGACTGAAGAGAACTACCTATGGTGACAGAGGTACACTAAGGTCAGGGAGATTTCCCTTTCTGCTTTACCTTTATAGGTTTAAGTGATTCTCTCCCTATCAGATATTTAGACTCAGAATCATTTATTCATTCATTCTTGATTTTATTCAAAAACAATCATTGTTTTGAGTCACTACAGCAATAATGATATCAGCTAATATTTGTGAAATGGTTACTTTGCTCATTTTGCTAACCCTAGATGAAAAAA
>NW_006354427.1:0-585 GCF_000327345.1 Myotis davidii
GAGAATGGATTATTTCTATAATTTTAAAAAGTTGTAAATTGGTTAAAAACTAAAATGTTTTGCAACATTACTTTCCAGAAAGCCTGGACTCTGAACAAAATTTCCTGCTGGTAGGCAATAGAATGACATTATAATTTTCTTTTCTAAGGACTCTCAGGAGCACTATCCTTCTTATACTCCCTCCCCTTCACATGCCCATCAAGTCCCACTGAAACAGGGAGGCAAGGAAGCTGTGAGCGAAGCAGAAGGTTATGAGCTGAAGAATACAAGAATAAAAGGCGTAAATAACTCACTCTGACCTTTAAAAACTTAGGATCCTATTTAAAAACCAGATACTCAAATCAAAAGATAAAGATTAAAATAATTTATGACACTTAACGTGAATTGGGAACTTACTATTTGCCAGGCACTATTCTAAACACTTCACAAGTCATGTCTGTTTCAACCCATTTCACAGACAGGAAAATAGGCCCAGGGCGTTCAAGTAACTAACCTAATGCCATATGACAGGTGTCCTGGGTGGGGGTGGGGGAGGGGGTTCATGCTGGGGGTTCATGCTTTGTTCCCATGGTGCTCTTAGGGAAC
>NW_006354428.1:0-585 GCF_000327345.1 Myotis davidii
GGAAAATGTGGGCATGGACGCCCATACATGCAGCTGTGTACCCCTTAGATATATTCAATCCAAGTGTTTGCACCCAAATTCGGCTGCCAGCTCTGGCAATGATCGGCAGTCTGGACACACTTGAGGTAAGGAATTTGGTCAGTGAGTTTCTGCATAAACTCCAGGGAACAGTATAAGGTAATAATACTCCAGGGGCAGCCAGGTTCTGCTCTCTACCTCCTCAAATTGCTGGCTGCATGGCCTTGGGCAAGTTACTTAACACCTTTGATGCTCAGCTTCCTCACCTGTAAGATGGAAAAAATCATGACAATATCACCTTTTCACATGGATGTTGTAAGAACGAGATCAATTAACATAAGAACATTTAGAACACACTGAAAGCGAGATGAGTGAACTTAACTGGTGGGTTCTTGGGGAAAAAAATCAATATTTCCTCCATTAAGAAAAAGCTATATTGACCATATTAGAGAGCATAGTTAATTTTACCTGAAGGCTGAAAATTCTCCCTGTTATTCATAGTTATTTTTAAAAGTTGTGATTGAAAAGGGGCCACATTCTAAACCTGACAAGCTCAGGGGAGGCCTG
>NW_006354429.1:0-585 GCF_000327345.1 Myotis davidii
CCAACTTCCGGTCACTGCCAATAGCCACGCCAGTGGCTGAGGGTGGCGTGTGGCGTGGTGGCCTGACAGGTTCAGGGATAGAGAAAGATTCCCTTTGCAGCCTGTCTCCCTGCTGGGCCCTGTGATGGGCATTCAATGGGGCTTGTGGTGCTCAGACATGGGGTGGAGCATAGACCCTGAGGGCCCGCCGCGCGGCTGTGGGACTAACCAAAGCCAAAGGGCCTGGCCGCCCGCCGCCTCTGAGCCTTCCTGTGTGCTTTGTGTCTTAGAGCCGCAGTAAGGGCCATCGCACAGTCTGCCTTTCTGTGCCCGACATCTCCCTAGCACAATGCTCTCCAAGGCCATCTGTGCTGTTGCCAATGTCAAGATTTCATTCTTGATGGAATGCAATCAAGAATGGCCGAGTAACATCCCACTGCACATGTGTGGCATCTTCTTTATCCATTTATCATCCATCGATGGACGCCCAGGTTGCTTCCATATCTTGGCTATTGTAAGTCACGCTGCAATGAATTGGGGTGCGGATGTCTTTTCAAGGTTTGTTTTTATTTTCTTCAAATAAAAGCCCAGAAGTGGAACTGCTGG
>NW_006354430.1:0-585 GCF_000327345.1 Myotis davidii
ACTGTATCTAATTCAGTTCCCTAATTGATTATATTTAATAATGTCTGATTCTCTTTGCTTTCTTTTTAAAAATTAATAACTAGCTAATTACACTAACAATATTGGCCTGTATTTGATGAAATAATATTGTGAAAAGCAGATGGCTTATAGCCTACTGGGCAGTGTCATTGGGTAGTAGGTCCCCATCTTATCCATGTCTTCCTTCTGTTACACTCTGCACTTCCCATTGGACTGCCACTGCACATCTGTGTTGCTCCACGTCTGAATTCCCCAATTGACTGAGAAAAGGACTGTGGCTTTGTTCATTCTTCTATCTCTTATATCTGCCACGGAAACTGTTCTTAAATGGATGAGCACATAATGCAAGATGATCCTTCTAAAATGTGACTTTGGAGAGAAGCCTTTTGTGTTACTGAGCAAGGGCTCACTCCCGATGTACATAGAAGATGATACTATGGCACCAGCTTTTGAGAAAAGAGAAAGTTTTACTGCAAGGTTGACAGGAGATAAGAGGCAGAGCTCAAATCTGTCTCATTTATCCAGTTCTGGATGAAATTTAAGGGATTGAGGGGAACAGGCTGGCAT
>NW_006354431.1:0-585 GCF_000327345.1 Myotis davidii
TATGCTCTATAAGGGCTAGGATCATAGTTTCACTTTTGTATTCTCAACATCTTGCACAACGTCTGGCATGACGTTGAGTGTAATAAGATTCTGTATTAATTGCTAATAAATACATTTTCAATGAACATGTACATTTTTGTAAGTCTTTCCTTTTACCTTGTTTTTATTTTATTTAATGAAATGTAATTTTGTATACCAATTTGGGGTTTGTAATTTGAATATCTGTTTTATCATTTTTATAATAATGCATTTTTATTGTGTTTTACAAACGTATTGATCTGTAATGGATTAGGAAAAAATTTTTATATAGCTCTTCACTTCAGATAGTTTGAGAAGCAAACTAGTTCTAGAGGACCAATCAATTTCAATTTCTAATTCTTTGCTGCTTGTGTAGAAAAACATGATTGATTTTTGTATGTTGATATTGAATCCTATGACTATAGGAAGTTCAATAATAAGCTCTAGTCACCTCTTGGTAGCTTCCTTAGGATTTTCAACACTGACAATTATACCATCTGAAAATAAATTTATTTATTTATTTCTAATCTGTATGACTTATTTCTTTCCTTGTCTTTTTGCACTGGC
>NW_006354432.1:0-585 GCF_000327345.1 Myotis davidii
TCCCTCAGCATTTTCTGCTTAACTCTTTATAGACACAATGAAATAGGAAAGGGAGGATTATTCCACATGTACCTTCCACTATGCTGTCTTTGATTCTAGGCAGTTAGAATCAAAAGCAAGCTCATACAGCAGCATAGCAGTTGGCAACTCTCATCACTTTTCACCATTTCCTCCCCGTTACTGGATCTTCCTGAAGAACACATCACTCTAACTGCTGGGAGATGTCAGTACTCAGAAAGGAAGTCGAAAATTATGTAAGAAATGAGCTCAATGACCTCCATTTCCTTGCCTATTTGGTAAATAATTTGTGGTTTCTGAAACTGGAAGCATATTTTAGAGTTCAGGCAAGCTTGGCAGTAAATTGTCCCAAGCCTCATAAAAATGTGCACACAGGGTTTGCAGACACCAAATCAAATAACTAAAGCGAAGTGAAACCAAAACAGAGCTGATACATGTATGCTCAAGGCATACCTCAGTCTCAGGACTGGAGACTCCGGATCTGTCTTCTCCTGTGCATCATAAATTCTCTCACATTAAATAGTTCAGTGATTAGGTAGGCTGTTTGTCGTGCCTTCTCTTTTTTTT
>NW_006354433.1:0-585 GCF_000327345.1 Myotis davidii
GGGGGGACAAGAAGAGGAGGATGCCCATCCCCCACCACCCAGCCCCACATGTCCCTGTACCCTTCTGGACCTTCTAGATCTCTCCTTCCAGCTCTTCTCCATCCTGCCAGAGAGATTTTAGCCAATTTTCTATTAATTTCATCTGGAACCTAGATGTCACCCGCTTCCCTTTGTCCCTAAGAGATCTTGACTTGAGGCCCATCCGTTTCATAAACCTTGAAAATCTGAACTTGAACCTGAAATTGTGCTATTTCCCAGGGATTTTTATTCTATTTCTTCTGTCCTCAACTCCAGTTTCCGCAAATCAGGGTTTTGTCTTGTATAAACCCAGGCTCAAAACTTTTACACTTACTTAGTTTTGTGAATTCTTAGTGTTTGTTTAGTCACATTTTCAATCAGAGCTACCTACACACAAAAAATTAAAATTTGTTATTCAAGATGAATAAATCTAAGTATAAAAGAGTTATATGTAGTCAAACCTTTGAATAATAACTATAAATTTGTAGCACTTATAATTCTGGAGTTAGTAAAGCTTCAAACTGCACAAAGACTTTTGGGACACGTACACACACACACACACACACA
>NW_006354434.1:0-585 GCF_000327345.1 Myotis davidii
ATTTTTAGAAAACATATATATACACTCTATGATTATAACACTTTCTTCATTACCTATAGTTTAAGCTTTTATGAATAGTATGTTAAGTAAGGTATTCCTATATTGGCCAAGATTCTTGAACCCTTGGATGAAAGGCTACTACTCGTAATGACAGTGATGATCAATATAATTGGAGTAAATTAAATCAATATATTTGAGACATTGCCTTTTCCCATGTAATTCTTGTATTCTTTATTTTTTCACTTGTAGCCCAAAGGGGAGAAGATTGTGCATAGAGTAGGAGTGAGCTGACATTGTTATCCTGACACACATGGATAGCAAGAAGACCTCCAGCATGTACTTGACATGTCCTTTCCAACCTTTGCCATGTACTTTGACATTTCAGTGACCCACTGCTATCCTTCTCTTGCTCACAGCCTTTCAAAGTCCTTCCAATTCTCCCACTAGAAGTCTAAGCTCTTTAACACAGCTTATATGGGCCTTCCACATCCTGGTTCTTTCCTCCATTTCTTGCCACTCCCTGCCTCTGCTTTATATTGCCTCACACCAAAATGTTTCTGGATCCTCACACACTTTATGCTGTTC
>NW_006354435.1:0-585 GCF_000327345.1 Myotis davidii
TGGTTCAAGGTTCCACTGGCAATGGCCTGTATTGTCTCATCTAGTCTGTGATAACAAACCAAAGGATGCAATAATTGGTAATATTCTATGTTTAGAACATCCTTACTTACCACCAATAAAAAAGCCTTCTACAGTAATAAATTTTAAAATTCAAAGAGGGGTTCATAGATAACCGCCTTCCCTCACCCAAATTTCCTTCTCTTTACTCCAACAACCCTAAGGAATGAGTTAGTACAAGTTCCAGAATGCTAAGAAAATAGGTAGGGCCCACTATAATCATTTATGTAACGAGTTTATTAAAAATGCAAGGATTAGAAAAGTTGCCTAGAAACAATCTGACCCACAGAAGAGTATTCTATGGCAGCCTATTTACTCAACACATTCAATTACTCCTCTGCTCACTCAGGAGTCCCTCTCTCCATTGCTCCATGATGATATGAATTCTAGCCTTGCTTCAAGGCCCAGAAGTTCTAATGAGGCCCTCTACTGGCCCCACACAAAAGTGCTTCCTCCTTTCTCTGAAGTCCTATAGCACCTACTATTTAGTCATTGGATACATCCTATGATCGTGTTAGCTATGACTAC
>NW_006354436.1:0-585 GCF_000327345.1 Myotis davidii
AAGTCATTACCAAAACTGATTAGAGCTGGATGGCTTTACCACCTCCAAGAAGGAAGGGGAGAGAGCAGAGAAGGTCATGTGATGAGTACCTGACTCTTGTGGGAAAAGCTGAAAAATAAATATTCTACCTCACTCTCAATCTCAATCTCCCAATAGCCACTGCTACTTCCCATTGGACAAATCCAACTAGAGACTAGAGGACAATGGAGTCAAATAATCCACTCATTCCTACAGACTTCAGGACACAGAGCATGCTGGGAAGGGATGACACTAGATCTGGAGGAGCAGATAGAAGACATTCCATACAAGCTTCTTCAGATTTTCACAGTATAATTCGTTCACAGAAATAGCTCCTTGTTAAGTTCATTAGTCCCGCACTGACTGCTAGGGATTTTGAGCATCCTTGGGTTTATTTGCTGGTCTTGTACAGCTGCCCTTCTATGAATTGTCTCCTCACATTCTTTGCACATTTTACATTGGATGTTTGAGTTTCTTTCCTCACATTTTGAAAAAGCTCAAAAGAGAAAAAATGATTGTCTCTCTGTTGATTTAGGTCAGCCGTGGACAAACTATGGCCCACGGGCC
>NW_006354437.1:0-585 GCF_000327345.1 Myotis davidii
GTCTTCCATACATTTAAGTCCTGGCTAAAATGTAAATAGAAAAGGGAAAGACAAGTTAAATAGAAATGATTCCTCAGGTCATTGTTGAAAAGCAACAAGTTCATTATTCAACCATTACTCACTGAGCACTCTCACATCCTTAGCACAATACAGGGCATTAAATTGTAGAGAAATGAGTAGATAAATGGTAGACTAAACAGACGATGGGCAAGAAAGGAGGGAGAGAGTTAGCTAGTTGGTCCTCAAGCCTGTAATAAACCACAGAATGTGGAGAGCATGAGCACTGCACTCATTAAAAAAGCTCCCAAAGTAAATATAACACTGATAAAATATGATGAGATATGATTTTAGATGATATACAAAGAAACAATTTTTATTTTAGTGGTTATTATATATACATGAATTATACATATGAAGTAACCATTAAAATGAAAAGTATTATATATAATTATGATATATATAAAACATGGCATATCATACTTATATTTTCAGAAATAGTATTAATCAAAATAAGGTAACCTAAAATAAGTGAGTTGAATTAAGATCAATTAAAAATACACTAATAAAAGAGAAACATGCAAATTA
>NW_006354438.1:0-585 GCF_000327345.1 Myotis davidii
TAAGTAGAAAACCTATGAAGAGGGAAGAGAATACATACAAACCTGGGATGGGAAAAGAGATGTAAGAAGAAATGGCATCTTTGAATAGTATCTCCTGAGTTAACAAGAAAACAATGGCCCTGACACTCCAGGATGATTTAGTATTTCAGAACACCACCATCTCCCTCCTATATCTAGCTCTCTAATTTGCTACCACCACATACGCAACAGGCCATAGAAAGAGGAATGTGAAGATGTTAAAATAGGTTTGAGGAAGAAAACAATCAGAAAACTGGCATCAACTCAGGTGTAAAATGAACTCTTGATCAATATACTTAATGTTACAAGCAGAACTGAAGTCAACACACCCAAGTAAACTGCTGCTTGGTACTGAACTGCAATAAGAGTCAAGGATGCCTAGTACAACCTCTGGCTTTGCCACTCTGGGTTTTAGATGTAGCGATTTAATAAAAATTTTTACATTAGGCAAACTCAGCTCATAAATTCTAAAACTCTAAGTTTCTTAACCTCTGCACTTTAGTTTCCTCATTTATAAAATGAGGATGAACTTACTAAAATTCTTTAGGATCATTCCTCATACTACTC
>NW_006354439.1:0-585 GCF_000327345.1 Myotis davidii
GGGGGGGTAAAAATTCATTTTAATGATTTCTTACCACCTAAGCCATTGTTATTTAATATTCTTACTTTCTTTTCTTAGGATAGGGGCCTAAGGTAGATCATTTCTGCCTGGCAATACCATGATCAGCTGGAGCCCTTTGGTTTAGCTAGGCACTTCAAACAGGTGGTCCGATGTTAGAAGAGTACAGAATTGAACATGCAGGATGTAGAATTTTCACAGAAGTACATGTATTTACTCATTAATTTTTAAGTTATACATCTATTAATCTTTTCAGCCTCTTACAACTTATATATTTTTCATTTTATAAATATTTACTAAGCAGCTATTGTGTGCCAGCTCCAGTTTTAAATATTTCAGGTGGTGGAACCTGCAGCATCACTAATAAGAAGTCAGTCTTCTGTAATGCTTCTAACAGGCCCAGCTGTAGTCTGCGCAGTGCGGATGGACGCAGGGGGCTGACCAGTGGGGTAAGCCAGGAGGGTGTGGGAGAAGCCTGAACAGACTGTGGCTGCAGCTGCTGGTCTTGGATCTTCTCTCTGTAGCTCATTTGAATTTCAGAATCTCAGGAAGGATCCCCCCACCCCA
>NW_006354440.1:0-585 GCF_000327345.1 Myotis davidii
AAAGGATTCAGAGGCAACGTGGTGAGACACCCAAGGGCCAAAGACAGGGCAATCTGAGCTTCAGTAAGGTGATACTTAAAGTGGATTAAAGTCTATGAAATATGTGTGAATTTGTAAATTAGTTCACAATACCGTTAAAAAGAGTGATCACTGGAAGATGATAGGGGAAAGTTTATCTTGAAAATTGGTAAATAAAGGGAAAAATTCAAATAGTTCTTTTTCTTTTCCTGCATGAACATTACCACTGGTTAACCAGATCACAGATGTGGGGAAACATCTCTTTTACAAAAAATGTTCTAAGTAATACACAAAAAGAAATGATAGCATTAGAATACTCTCCAACTCACAATAAATCACTGGATCTAGGCACCCAGTGTCAAGTTTAGCCGATGTCACAAAAAAGACTGAACCGGACCATCTTGCCAAAAGTCTGCTCAAACCTCTGGACCCATGTGTCAATGTCCAGAGGACAGAGGAACATGCTGAATTGTGCCATGAGCCTGCAATCAATACAATACAGACTTGGGAAACTGTGAATCATAAGACCAGGTTCTCCAATTGGTAAATTTTAAGAAAAAGAAAGAA
>NW_006354441.1:0-585 GCF_000327345.1 Myotis davidii
TGTTATTTAATATTTGTGGAAAAGTAAATTTTATCAGGAAAAGAAAAAGATGTTGTT
The DNA here is from genome assembly GCF_000327345.1 of Myotis davidii. NCBI lineage: Eukaryota > Metazoa > Chordata > Mammalia > Chiroptera > Vespertilionidae > Myotis > Myotis davidii. The sequence continues at coordinate 58 of NW_006354441.1, forward strand.
GTCACTAGTACCCAGCCCATCCATGACACTAGTGGTATCTCTAACAGTTTCTTTGTGCATTTACATGTGTGTGTGTCATGGGAAATTGTAGACTGGGTAGACATGGAGAGAAGATGCTACTAAGGTACCTGGATCCCAGCTCCCTTCTTGAGGGCACTTTTCAGGTTGAGGAATTTCCCACTGTCATGTATTTCCATTCTACACCTTATTCCCACTTTTCCTCAACTCTACTCCACCCCATGTCATCAAACTTGATGGCAGGTCTCCACCCATCGCTGTCATCTGAAAAGAAAAGACCCATTGCCCAGGTGGCGGCTAAACATGAATGCCACAGATGTGGGTCCCTCCCAGTTCCTCTCCTGTCCTGGTCCAACTCCACAGCCTAGGCCTTCAAAGGGAAATTCATGAATTTAGAAAAGAAACTCTGACCTGGGAGGAGACTAATTGACTCATCATGATCCCAATGAGTCCTTTCAGGCCCTAAAGTCTTTGATCCCTTGATTGGAATGTACAGGGTCAAACTTTCTG
>NW_006354442.1:0-585 GCF_000327345.1 Myotis davidii
TTTTTTTTTTTATCAAATACAAGGCACAAAAACCTGACATTTTGTTATCCTTTAACTGTAATCTGATTCTCTAAACAAAATTCACTTCAGCTCCAATATCATAGTGACTCTACTTAAATAGTAACAATAAAAAGCAGCTTTTCAATAGGCTAGAATGTTTTGTCCTGGGCTCTGAACAACTAAGAGTCATGATTTCCACACCACTTAGCATATTTTAAACATACAAAGTTGTGGCATGTGACCATACTTTTAATGTTTAGAAGATTATAAAGATTTGAAAGATAGTCTCAGTTTACATAACACTATTTCAGGTGAAATATTCAAATCTACAATCTTCACATTAAGAGGAATCTACGCCAGCACAAGCTGCAATCTAAAAAGTGACACATATTCAAGCTCAGACAAGTAACATGCAAAAAGTAAGACTCCCAATTGCAACATCAAGAATTAAATAACCACTTTTTGCTTGGCATTTATTTACCTTTAATATATGACTCAAATTACAGAAAACAAATTTCAAAGAGAAATGCACAAAATGACTGGTTTTGTAGCTCAGAACTATAGAATTTTAAAACCCTGCATTTT
>NW_006354443.1:0-585 GCF_000327345.1 Myotis davidii
CTCGTAAGTCAAGGCCCCACTGTATTTTATATTCCAGATCAGGCAAGCTGTGCATTGTTCCTCTGAACACCCCAAACACAGGTTCCTCTTGTCGGTCTGTGTCAATGATGGAGACACGGAGGACTTAGGTGACTTCTAAGATAAGTGACCTCTGATTTTAAGACTCAGGCTCTGTTCAAAAGATCAAGGTCTCTGTCCTCTTTGGGGATGTCTGTGGCATTAAAGAGAAACTCACTCCTAGAAGAAGTGCTGAGAGCTAACTTTGAAATTGGGCATTAATGTGCCTAATGGAAAACCAAGAATGCAAACCGTTTACATGATCAACAGTGAAACCGTTGAAAAAGTCACATTTATGATACATTTAATACCTATTCCTTTATAAAGTTATACCTAAATATCCTAGATATTCCTGGAAAAAAAGTGGACTGGTATATTATTGGGAAAAGGGAGATATTCTGAAAAGGAAAAAGCTGAACTCCCCCAAACAATGCAGGTTTTCCTGTAAAATTATTAAAACCAACAGGCAAAATGATGACTACCAACAAAGAACCTTTAGTATTAGCTTCCATTGAAATAGCGATTGCA
>NW_006354444.1:0-585 GCF_000327345.1 Myotis davidii
AGTAGCATGGAGTTGGGGGAGCAAGAATCAGAATGCACTGATGGACGCTTCAAAGATGCAGGACTTGGTAGTGAAGACAGAGGGCGGTAGTTGGAGGGGTGAAGACAATATTTAACAAAGGGGCCTCATGGGGGAGGGAGGATATCAATAAGAGAAGAAACTATAAAAAGATGGAACTAAGACAGAAGAACAGAGTGGAATGTAAGGAAAGCAATCGCACAGAAGCATAAAGACATAGTTTTTCAGAATTTCTGTGACAGCAATGTTGGTCATACTAAAAACTGGGAACAGTTTAAAGTCCATCAATAGGTAATAGGTTAAATAATGCTGGTTGTGCAAATATCAACAGAGTAGATAGAATATTTGGTAATGACGTCAAATATACGTATGAATTTTTGAGGTAAGAAAATGATTGCACAAAACAATATAGATAGATGATCATGTTTGTTAGAATGTAGAAAAGGTATATGCATGAAAACAGACTTGGAAAGATAGGTCACATTACAAAATCCCTCTGTCTCTGGGCATCACTGAAGACCACTGCTTTTTCTCTAGCACAGTGGTTCTCAACCTTCTGGACCTTTA
>NW_006354445.1:0-585 GCF_000327345.1 Myotis davidii
TTTTTTTTTCTGTGACACAAGCGAGGGACAGAGATCAGTAAGTCATACAAGCTTCTGGAACTTTACTGAGCAGTAGGCTCTCAGATTCTCAGCTTTTTCAAAGATGCCTAGGAAGGAGCATCAGGGCTCTGGAAAGCAACAATATACAAGCCTCTCGGCAGCAACCAGTGTCAATTTTGGACATGTGACCAGAGATTGTCCATTTCTTAACACTGGAAAACTGGTACTACTCTGTGTAGGGGTGTCCCCTAAAAGCTAAGGCTGAGTCTTCTATCCCCTTGCCGAATGGAAGATCAGTTTTGAGCTTATTATTATTAATTAAAAATGGAAATGTAATATTTCTTCTATGATGATTTTTTATTATTTATCAATGAAAATGGGTAAGTTGGAGACTTAAAGATCCAAATATGTAGGTTTCCCCCATTCTCTCTTCTACCAATTGATATATACGAGTATACTACACTTTTCCAAATTTATTTCAGACTTGAAACTCATGCTACTATACTATACTCTGCTACTTGAAGGCCTGAGTGGTGGCATAACTCTACAATATTTACTTGCCAGGGGTACCAACCTTTTTTTTTT
>NW_006354446.1:0-585 GCF_000327345.1 Myotis davidii
TTTTTTTTGGTATGGCACGATGCCCAACTGTTCTCTCTTCTATAAAATAATATTTAAGCAAAATAAATAGCTGTCATACATTCCCTTCGTCTCCTATTTTTCATACTAAAGTTCCTTGATTCCCCAGTCAGCCCTCAGGGTGCTCGCACACTGGCAGTGTCCCTGAAGAGGTGCTGGGGTATCAGGACTCCTTTTGAACACCATGACTCTCAGATGGGACTCAGTGCTCTAGGGATGGTCTGCCCACTGCTGGCCACAACGGAACCATGAATTCCAGTACCTGGTGTGCAGTACAACTGTCACTAGAGCCCGAGTTGTAAGCTGTGCTCATACAGACACGCCCCTGTGTGAAATTTTAGCTTATTTCTCCAGCCTCAGTGTCCCAACCTACTGAGATGTTATTTCGTCTTGATTCTGTGATCTCTCAATTTTGCTCTGGCATCTGGGTTATGAATTATGCATCAGAGATTCTTGAGTGGGCACTAGAAGAAAGACTATCGGAAGGAAAGAAGCTAACACACACTGAGGAATGCCTTCTATGCACAAGATATTAGGCTAAATATTTTCATATGCTCTGCCCTCTTA
>NW_006354447.1:0-585 GCF_000327345.1 Myotis davidii
AAATGGAATGAATTTGAATATTCTAATCAAGAACTTGGAAAACCTACTGAGATTGCTCCTTTACTACACACGCAAAGAAACAGCATAATAATCTCTTTAAAAATGCACAGTTAAATCCCAGAAGCTAAAACTGTAATACAAAATTCTTCCCATATATTAGCATATATTCACCATTAACCATTCTGGGCTAAAACTTGTTGCACGTGATGCAAAAGAGGGAGCCTTGGGAAATGCGAAGATCAGTCTGTCTAGTGCTGATCCTGTTTCCCTCCTCCCTCCACACCTGAGGTGCTATTACAATGACAGTGTGAAAGTGCGGGCGGAAACCCAGAATCTGTTCTTCTTATCCTCCTCACCAACAGAACTACATTATTGGGGATAATAATGCAGTCTTCTAAATTTAGCTAAGAAGCTGAAATTTCCAAGTTTCCTTGCAGAGAGTGGAAGCCAAAGGTAATCAGAAGTCACAAGGAGGGCTTTCTATAAGAACTCTTCAAACATGGAGCAACGTCGGCTGGCTTGCACTTTCTATCCTAACCCCCTTTCACCTGCTTCCTGCCTAATAAAATGTGACCATGACGGCTG
>NW_006354448.1:0-585 GCF_000327345.1 Myotis davidii
AGAAGGTAGAAAGATTAAGGGGCTGGGTATAGAATGAAAGAACTGAGGACAGTTCAGAGATTTTGATTTAGTATTTGGCATGGCAGTTAGAAAACACATATATAGCACTTGTCCTGTAAATGTGTTGAGTTAGAGTGCTAGATATTGTCCATCAGAGAGTTAAAAATATTTTCATTACTTAATTCCATAGTCATGATTTCAGATTCAGTTTTCTTTATTGAATGATTAAAGCCTTTTCCAAATGAAACTTGAACACTTTCTTTAAATTTCACAATGAAAATATAAATGCTCTTGAGAGATATCATCCTTGAATCTCTTTCATTTAAAATATTAATCCTTAATTAGTGCTATTTTAGCACCTACTAGCAGATAAGAGTGCATGAGAAGAGGAAGGGTTAAAGGGATTGCAGGAGATAAGTAGAAAATATTACCAAAGATAAAATTTTTCCATGGATTCTAAAAATGAAGGTGTGAGTGTGTGTATATTTTTCTTATTCATTGTAGAAAGCATTATATAATAATACTAGTTAATACATCTGTAAGACATTCAAAAGAAGAATAAAAATAGGAGTCAGGCCCTAACCG
>NW_006354449.1:0-585 GCF_000327345.1 Myotis davidii
AAAATCCTCCAGCATCTCATAGACCAGGTGTCACAGGGCAGACCACTCACCCTCCCTCCTTCATCTCAAGGCCAGGTCAACTCCTCACTGTAATGAAAAAACATCAGGGAATGAGTCTTCCTGTGCCTCCGGGCCAAGGGTGTGGAGAGCCTTTCGTTAAGGCCTGATTTCACCCACCCGCTGAAGATCTTTTTGGCTACCTTCGGATGCTTTTCTAAGTTCCCACCTAAACTTCCCCTGGTCCTCCTGCGGCCCAGTGAGTTCCTTTTCTGTCCTTCTTACTGACTCAACTTATCTCCAGATGACTAGCAGCCACTGTGGTTTTGTAAAATACTGATAAGCACATTTAAGTGTCAAATGTTTTATTTGTTGTCTGCTTGCCTCGGTGTTACCATTTATTGGTGATGACATTAGTTTTAATTACTTAGTGCCCACGTTGTGCCAAGAGCTCCCAAGAAGAGCTCTGTGTTTATGTAGCCCCTCCCCATTGTTCAGATATAAAGCTAGGAAGCAGGGGGTCTCCAACTTGATTTTTTTACTGATTGATTTTAGTGAGAGAAAGAGAGAGACCAAGCATCAATGTAT
>NW_006354450.1:0-585 GCF_000327345.1 Myotis davidii
TTTCTGAATTATGATTTACATTATCAGGGAGCACATCAAATGTGACTCTGCTAGATTAAAAAGAAATTAAGCACAAAGGTTTGGGGTTTGTGGTAGAGACAATCCAGATGAAGAAAGAAAAGCGAAAGGTCAGGTGAGATGGGAAAGAATAATTTTTGGAGTTACTGGATTATAAAAAACTATATGAAGCAGAGTTGAAGCTTGAGGGAGACCATGATCAGTGGGTAGAATTTGACTTGGTTAAAAAGACTGGAGGACACTAGAGATTGTAAGAATAGGATGAGTGAAAATTCAGCTATACAAGCATGGTAAATCAGTGAGGTGTGAAGAGGCCCACCTACCAGAAACAGAGTATGTGGTGTGTGGAAATAAGCAAAATCTACCAAAATGAGAACAAACAGAATTCAGAATCATTCAGAACAAAAATCATTCAGAATTTGCTTTGCAAAGGAGTCAGGCTCTATCATTCGTGTTTGGCAGAAATTCAAATGTGATCAGGGAAGTGGGAAACTTTATAGTATAAATACGGAGAGGCTTCAGTTATGTATTGATGAGAAATTATTGACATGTAGAAGTTGGTGGTGA
>NW_006354451.1:0-585 GCF_000327345.1 Myotis davidii
TTTTTATTAAACTTTTGGAACTTTAATTAAATGTACAATTTTATCATTCTTGCTCTTTCTTCAATATTTCTCAAAATCTCTTTCATTTTTTTTCCTCTCTAGGAAGCAGTCTGTTTAACACCTTTAAGTCTTCCTTCCATTTCATAAACTTTTTCTACAACTCAATTCAATCTTCTGTTTCTCCTTTTATTGAGACTTAATTTAAATATTTATCTGTGTCATTTTATGTATTTTCTAATAAAGGTGGTTCAGTATATTTATTTATAATAAATCAGCCTTATTATTTTTGATAGTCTTTTGCTTCTTCCTATATTTCTTTAAGCATATTAAACATAGATATGTTATACTCTGTATCATATATCTTCAACCTCAACATTTTTAAGGTATGACTCTGAGGTTGGTTCTACTTACTCTCAATCATGATGATTAGTGGCTTTATGTGTTTTATTATTTTTTTATTGTGTGCACATGTTTGCTCAAACTCTATTATGGAAATTCTTTAAGGCCTGAATTGCGATTATTTGTCATGAAGACACAGCCTTTGCCAGGTTTCTTGGGCTACTACCAAACTTAGTTCACTTCTAA
>NW_006354452.1:0-585 GCF_000327345.1 Myotis davidii
GGGGGGTGAGAGAACATATGGCTATAACTATATTATTACCCATAACAGTATCATGAGTCTATAACAGCTGGCAGGCTCCATCTATATCTAGATTGACCTTTCTCTGCTTTCATATAGATTAGATATGTTCAAAGTAATGAGTGATATAGTCTTCATTTTTATCTTCAAAAAATGGACAAAATAAATTTTATGAATATATTCATCATTACTTAGACATTTAAAAAAGATAAAATGGTTTATTATTCTCAGTAGTGGGCCCTCATATGGGAAGCATACCTCAGAGAGAAGTGGTAGAGGATAGTGTTTCTAATGTTTTACTCCAGAGCTAGACTGCCTGGATTTAAACACTGGCTTTGCCACTTATCAGCTGTGGCCCCATGGGCAGGTTACTTAGCCTATTATTAGTCTCATTGATCACAATTCTGTTTGGCACTGATCAGCTCCAAGGACATAGAAATTTTCTCTACTCCATCTTTTTCTACCTTTATTTACTAGGAATTTCTGAGCAGGTCCCCAACAAGGCTGGATTCTGAACAAATATGAACCAAAAGTATGGCTAATCCTATATAATAAAAGCCTAATATG
>NW_006354453.1:0-585 GCF_000327345.1 Myotis davidii
GGGGCATAGAAAGGAAGTGGACTGATAATTCTCAGGGGGAAGAGGGTATGGGGATTGCAGAAAGAGACTGGACAAAAACCTAACACCTATGGACGAGGACATTGGGAAAGGGGGTAAAGATATGGGGTGTGGTGGGAACTGGATAGAGGGGAGCTATGGAGAGAGAAAAGAGGAACAACTGTAATAATCTAAAAATAAAGACTTATTTTAAAAAACCTAATATAATATGAAAACAGTAACTGAATAAAAATTACTTTTAAAAATTCTCTACTGATTTCATTTGCTATAGGTGGGCCTTATAAATGTGTATTTTATAGGTCTATAACTTTATTAACAAATTATAAAGTACAGATTTTAATATTTTAAAAACATCTTATCCCCATAGTTCTCCTTCCTAAAACTTTTCAGTGATAGAAACAATTCCAGCAACACTTTAATCAAATATTCTCAAAGGTTTTGGTTTTGAGTACATATTACGTAACTGACACTTTACTAATACTTTGCCTTTTAATAAAGGTCCCATAGAACATATTGTTGACAAACAATTTCAGGTGGCTCTAGATCAGTGGTTCTCAACCTTGGCTG
>NW_006354454.1:0-585 GCF_000327345.1 Myotis davidii
GTAAAATTTATAGATTAAGGAAGTAACTGAGACGGTGAGCTGAAGTTTGAAAGAAGAAAACTAGAATAAATTATTATGAAATGAATGCCTTTCTGTAAGAACAAAATGGTATTATTGGAGCTACATGTATCTGAAATGTTTCAATAAATACACCCTGTGATTACTGCATATGCTTACTCACATATTTGTGAATAGACCTAAGTGTCTGGGACAAGTTTATGCATTGATTTTATAATGTAGGATTTAATTCATTGGAAGAGCAACAGCACATTTAGAACTCTAACATATTTCTTAGGTGAAAAAATAAGTACATGCTTCTGAACACAGACCTATAAGCATTGCTCCTAATGAGGCTTCCGTTAGAAAATATATTCCAAAATGGGAGCAATGAAAAAACCTATACTTGGTTTTGAGATTTAAAAATATTAGTACACCAATGTAGGGATGATAATGTTCATTATCTGAAAAGCACTTGGCACACACAAAAAAGTAGGCAAATAATGATCTAAAAAAAAATCCTTCCTTGTCAACTGTGAGAATTTGAGGTATGAGTCAAAAATCATACATTAGATGTTATTGAAACCC
>NW_006354455.1:0-585 GCF_000327345.1 Myotis davidii
CCCCCACAAAATGTTACATTCTTGACCCATCATCAGTGGTCTCCCCAGAAGCTGCTGGACTCCACCTTGCTATTTTAAAATTGTAAGGTCATCTAAGAGGAATTCATTCATTTCCTATTAATCTGAAACCTTCATGATCCATATAGACCCAAATAGGGTTTTCTTTGGGGTCTATGCAAGTTAAAGCAGCATCCAAATCCAACATGAATTATCAGACCCTCTTCCAAGAAAGCTTCTATGAGTGGCCTCGTCTGCTGAGTCTGGAAGGTAAAAACCCCACCATATGAAATGCATATTTGCTGTGCTCACAGAAAAGTGATTTCCTTCCAACAACTTCTTTGTCTTTGTCTATCTGGACCCAAAGTCCTTGATGTTGTTTGGGCTGTGGCCATCTCTCCAGACAGGAGGAAGAAGCTGCTTATCTGGCCTCGTTTTTCCTAATCTTTTCTCCTCCCTCCACCACACACATCCTTGCTCTAAATTCCTTTCCATTTTGCCCTTTCAAAACTCCTCCCTCCCTTAGAAAAGCTAAAAATAATAGCCATGCTTTCCAGTGATTCTCCCTTATTAGTATCTCAGACACAG
>NW_006354456.1:0-585 GCF_000327345.1 Myotis davidii
TAAAATACTAAGCATTTGTTGTTTACAGTTTTCATAGGACCAAGGAGAGGCTAGCAGAAGTCAGCGCCGAACTTCTCCTGGAGACACAGCATAACAGATTTTTGCTCAGCGCTTCAAAGACAAGGCCAGTCCTGACAGCACCTTGTGTAGGAAATCTTAATAACAGTTTTCTACCCAGGAGAAGTCCTACTCCAAGAGAAAACTTGGACAGTCCAACCTCAAGGTCATACACTTTAACTTTTCAGAAGGTTAGTTATATTATCTGGTTTAACCTTAGGTTTCAGATTTCTGATGAAATTCATCTGTTTAATTGGGTGAAATTCTGAGTTGGTTAATTAACTTAAATAAAATTGCTTAAATAAAAAGTTGCTCAAATAAAAATCTTAATTATTGTGCTAATATAGAAAGGAGACAGAAATTTTATAATCACTTTTAAGTCCCTGGATCTCTCATTTTCAAGAGATACCTATAATTAACTTTATTCAATAAATATGACTAAAGTGACATATTTTTAAACTTCTTAAAAAGCTGCATTTCAGTTTGATTTTAGAAATTATATATTACTAGAGGCCCAGTGCACAAAAT
>NW_006354457.1:0-585 GCF_000327345.1 Myotis davidii
CCTCTAGTCCTCTATAGCACTGTATACTACACTTATCTACCCATGTTTGTTTTTTAGTTTGTCTATTTCCCCCCACCTATCACAAATTAAATATAAGTTCAATGAAGATACAGAATTATTTTACTTTGTCCATCTGTTCATTGTATCATGAGTGTATAGAAACAGTGCCCAGAATAAACAAACAAAAACTATTAAATTTTAAATGCCAATTATTTTTTTCACATTTGCTCCAATGAACACAGGTGATGCATAAAAGCAAAACAAAACAAAACAGTCCTTGTACTTATGGTTGGGCATTCTTGAGAGGAAAGGAAAACTTAGATTCTCTATTATTTTAAAGGGATTGAAATGTGAGATGAATCACAATCATTCTGAATATTCTTTACTTCAAGTTTTAAAGCATAATCGCAAATAACATCCAAATGCAAAATGTAAAGAATAACCCAGAAGTCCAGGAATAATAATCAAAACTTCAAATGCAAATTAACTAGAGAAAAGGAAATTCTCCACTAAAATAGACACTTCTTCAAAGATGGTCAATAGACATATGAAAAAAAGTGTTCAATGTCACTAATCATCAGAGAG
>NW_006354458.1:0-585 GCF_000327345.1 Myotis davidii
CAAACTGGCTAGGGCTGGAGCAGTTTTTCAATCTGTCCTATACAGCTTTTCCAAAGTAACACGAGGCTGTGGGTTTACACATAAATAATAGAGCAATCTACTCCTTCAAGGACTTCCATCTAGAACCCACCAAAATATAAGTCCCATGAAGGCAGCTCCATGCTCTGTTCATTGCTGATCCCATGCCTAGAATGGTTATTTACCCATGGTAGTCACTCAGCAAAATACTGTCCAATGAATAAATGACTTTTCTATTTTAAATTGATAATAACATATTTAGCAATTACCTTTCAACTATTTAATATTTAATTAGTTAAATATTCATGATTCAACTATTTATACATTTAAGCATTTATACTAAAATGCTACGATTAATTTCTTATGGTCCTTTGTTTAGCCTTTCTTCTCAGAAGGCTAAAACTTTATATTAATTCAGCCTCATGACAGATAAAATCCTCTTTATCCCTCAGTGGTTTAGAAGAACTTAGCTGAGTGCACCAGGACTGAAAATGCACCAAAAGCAAAGAAGTCAGTAGTCACCAAGGAAGCTCAGTCCTCCTTGCACTTCCTCCCGCCACCCCCCAC
>NW_006354459.1:0-585 GCF_000327345.1 Myotis davidii
CCCCCTCAAATAGTCATTGTTTTGTGCTCCTGATGTGTCAGTCACTGCACCGGAAAATGAAAACACTCACCTATGCTCACACAGATATACACGCACACTAACAGAACCAGTGCTTATTATGTGCAGAGAACTATGGCTACGCTCTTTGCATTATTTAATACCACCTTTAGAAAAACTTTATGTGGAAAGTATTGTCTATAATTTACAATTTGGGGAAGAGAGTTTTAGAGTAACCAGCTGCCCAGTGGTACACCATTAGTAAGTGGTATAATATGTTAGGGTTGGAGCCCAGTAAACCCTATTCCACCTAACCATGATGATACCTGTAATCACCTATCAAAGATAAGAAAGACATCATATATGCCCCAGACTAACCTCATTTCTTCTTATTAAGGCTATTCATCTAGTGAACATTCAGGGAATGCTGAGTCATAAAGCACCTAGATTTTAGCCTGAGATGTAGCGTATGAGTTAGCCCATTCATGGCCAGGTGGCAGACTACCCATGTTCAATGAGGATGTTGCTGCTGAGTCCAGCAGCACCTGAAGGATTCTCTCCTTTTCTTTGTTAACATTTTAATCAATG
>NW_006354460.1:0-585 GCF_000327345.1 Myotis davidii
TGGGAAGAGAGCAACCAAAGAACTTGTATACATATATGAATAACTCATGGACACAGGCGATAGGGTAGTGAAGGCCTGGGGTGGAAGGTGGGCTAGAAGAAGTCAATGGTATACGTTCCCAATAAAGATTTGAGAAAAAAATAAAAGACTCAACCTCCCCTTGGTAGAACCACCAAATAGCAGAAAACAAACTAAACCTTCATTTCGGGGACAAGAATGGAGGTTGTGACCACCCAGAAAAGCTCAGGATCTTTGCTCTTTCATCATAGAACCAAGAAAGCCACATTTGCTAATCATATCTATCACCATTCAACTTGATGTAAAGTTCTATCACTGACTAAACCAGAGATGCTGAAGAGAGAGAAGACCTGAAATGTCAGTGACTACTTACCTGTCCGTAGAGTCAGATGTATTTAAGGGGGCCCGGTCCACAAAATACATTGTGGCTGAGGGTGTTTGGCAGATTGTGTATGTCCCTCAAGAGTTCAGTCTCTGTGCCAAGGCACTTGTTTGGGTACTTTCACACCAGAGCCCAGACAGCAAAATACAGAGCCAAAGTGCAATTCTACAGCTAAAGAGTGGCCT
>NW_006354461.1:0-585 GCF_000327345.1 Myotis davidii
GTGCAGCCCTTCTCCAGATTCCTGAACCCTAGCTTCAGAAAGACTACGGTACATTAACAGGCTTTTGGTTTTGAAGTACAAATGTAACAAGGACCATCTCAAGAATGTATCATAGAGAATAGCCCTTCGAGGATTGATTAGAAAGGGAAAGTCATAAGAGATTCAGAAAGTGATTGTCTGAGGAGAAAAGGAAAAGTTAAAAAAAAGAAGACAATTCTTTCCACTGGAATACCAAGGGACAGAAACAAAAGCCTCTGCATTAGGTTGTGAGGGCTGCATAACAAAGTACCACACACTGAGTGGCTTAAACAACAGGAATTTATTGTCTCTCCCTTCCAGAGGCTAGAAGTCTGAGATCAAAATGTCAGCAGGTTGGTTCCTTCTGTTCCATGACTCTCCCCTAACTTCCTGTGGTTTTCTGGCAATTTGTGGCATTACTTGGCATCTACAAACATCATCCTGGTCTCTGCCTTTGTATGCACATGGCATTCTCCTTGGATGTAGGCCTGTGCCCAAATTTTCCCCTTTTATAAGGACACCAGTGGTATTTGACCAGGGCAGTGGTCGGCAAACTGCGGCCCCTTG
>NW_006354462.1:0-585 GCF_000327345.1 Myotis davidii
TTAGCTCATTTGGTCTTGTTCTATTTTCACCATCTTAATAACAAAATTAAATTTGAAACATAATAATCTAATGAGGCGTTTTGTGATTATACTTGCATAGAATGGCAGACGGATGTCAGGAAAGAATATAAATCCAACTAAATACACTATTATTTCTACATGGAGAAAAACTGTGCTACCTGTTTGTTTGTTTGTTTGTTTTTAATTCTGTGATGTCCATAATGAAGCTAGAAAAGTAATGAACTTTTACTATGTATAACCTTACTGTCAGGATATTGACACTAATACATTGGTTTTGTATACTCTAATAGCTCACATCTAATTCTCACAATAATCCTTGAAATGGGCAAATGCGATTCTTATTTTATATAAAAGGAAAGTGAGATAAATCATATATCCAACAGGATTTAGAATCAGGACTGAATTCATTGTTTTATGACTAAGGAGTGGACTTTTATTTACTACAAGAGTATTTTCTTTGTTTCTTTCATTGGCACTGTCTAATCCATGCTGATAATAAAGATTACTACATAAATTCATTTTCCAAAATGAATACTTCCATATTTTTGTATAAAAATGAGCCAC
>NW_006354463.1:0-585 GCF_000327345.1 Myotis davidii
GCATATTAGCCTTTTATTATATAGGATTTAAGCCAGTGGAATGCAAGGTGAAACAATAATCAAGTTATCAAACAAGCATTCTGAGCAGCATCATGCCTCTACAACAGGCATAAAAGGCTAGTAGGCCAGGATTACATCTGATCTAGTCAGGCCTGGCTTCTAGGATCCCAAACCAGCTGCTCAGACACTAGCTTAAACACATGAATGCTGAAGGCAGTCCCTAGCCCTAAATGAAGGCTACACTAGTATATGAAATAGGGTTCAGCCTACAAATACACATTTTGACAAGAATTGGTTCACTTCTCTCCATTCTTATTTCAAACACCCTAATTTAAGCTATCATTATCTCTTGCCTAGAATTCTTCAATAGCTTCTCTAACTGATCTCCTATTTCTTCCTCTTTCATCCATTCTCACACTACAGCCAGAGAGAATTTTTAGAAACACAAATCAGACCATATCACCCCCCTGACCTCCCACACAGTCCTTAGATGCAAAAGTAAACTCTTCATTATGGCCTAGAAGGCCTAATGGTAACTGGCTTCTGCTTAATTCTGTATTCATGAATGAATGAATGAATGAATGA
>NW_006354464.1:0-585 GCF_000327345.1 Myotis davidii
TGGTTCTCATTTCTTAGTAATAAAAGAAAAACTCTTACTAGGGCAGTAATTAAAGACCTAAGTAGTGATGAATTTGTTGACCTTTGTGGCAATAGGCAAAATACCTTCAGCATTATAGCCGTAGGCTTTGGTACCAGCACATGCAGGTGTAGAAAATAGTGTCCTAACAAAGTGAAAAGCTTATTTTCTTCAAAGAAGCAGACCCAGCACAGGCTTTGTAGATGCTTCATCTGTGCACAAAATACCAGTATTTTTCTACATTAGGGAGCATAGCAAAACATCATTTTGTCAAAAGGGGTTTCACAAAATAGAAACTATTTTCTTGCTCCTGTAATGGTTACAAGTTAGTATCTGGCTACATTGAGTATGCTAAGGTTTATATACAGTTGCAATCTGAAGGAAAATGGCATGCTGCAAGTTTTGCTATCATCTGCTTCAGAATTTTGGGAAAAAATAGCGGTGATTTTGGAGAAGATGACATAATTTGATAGAGGCACTACTTCAACTTTTTTCCTCTGCCTTTAGCCATAGACTACTTGCCTATGTCACAGTCATGAATTTTCCAGGGTGTCTCCAACCATGTGT
>NW_006354465.1:0-585 GCF_000327345.1 Myotis davidii
GGCCCGCAGGCCATAGTTTGAGGACCCCTGCTAGCCATTTAGTAAGCAGATGGTGCAAGACAGCATGGATTATCTGATTCATCCACAATGCAAGACTTCCAATCTTCTCTCCTTACCGAATAATGACACAATTCCTGAATCAACATAATCTAACAAAATATTCTGTGTGTTTTTTGTATTTTGAAATAGCATTTGTATAAAAGTCCTACAAAGTTATAAACCAAATCACACAGATTTACACAGCATTTGTATTGACAAAAAACGCAGCCTCGGGTTAGTAGGTTAGCCCCAGATCTGAGACTCACACGCCCCACAGCAAGAGGACATACACTTTTGAGCAGCTATCAGAATTCCTGAAAACTTCCCATGTGAGTCAAAAGAAGTTTGAGTAAGAGCCAAGCCACCTGTGGGGAGTGTAGCAGATGCTGCCACCACCTCACCCTAAATGGATAAAAATATTCATGTTGCAAACCAAGAGCCTCAGCACACACCCTAGATGTGGCAATATTGGGAAGCAACAGTCCTGTCAAGGAAGGCAGGTGACTGTTCAGTTGGTTTATTTGAGCCAAGAAATTGTCTTTAGCA
>NW_006354466.1:0-585 GCF_000327345.1 Myotis davidii
ATTTCAAGGGAAAAGAATGTGCTGCGGAATACTCTAAAGTTTATTTCTGAAATACTGTAAGCCTGCCATAGAAGATGAGTTACCGGCAGAGAGTACAGAGCACAAAGGGGTCTCCCAGAGAAAGGGGAGGGGAGAGCTCTGAGCCCCAATCTATTATGCAATCAGGAGAAAAACATTTATAAACAATTTATAGGTAAAGATGGCCACAAATACATCAGTGAAAATGACAAGAAAAAGTCAAAATAGGCACCCTAAAATATGAATAAATCATATAATCAAATGACATTAACAGATCAGGACCAGTACAGAGTAAATGCTACACTTCTCAATGTTTAAACCTGTAGTTCTTAATCCATAGCTCGTACTGTTTTCATTTATCAAAAAATATTTTAATGTCTATCAAAATCTGCCCAATTTGGTTAATTCTTTAAAAGTTAGATATATTATAATACTGAATGTAAACTTTCATTAAAAAATAAAATTAGAATTAAAAATATAATATAAAACAATTAAAAATTTAGAAGTGTCTTATTTTACTTTCAAGGTGACTTGGGCACACAAAAATATTACCCACTTTTTTTTTTT
>NW_006354467.1:0-585 GCF_000327345.1 Myotis davidii
TCTCTCTCTCTCTCTCTCTCCCCCATCTGCTAGGTTTTCCATACAACTATCCATTTGGGGGTGGGAGATTCCCTAACCCTTCTGTCCTTCTCTTCCTAGTTCTACCTAGAAAGTGAAATATATGTTTCTTCTACTATTAGATTATGTAAAACTGCTGACATGTTTTTTCCCTCTCTCTCCTGACCCTGGATTATGGGGACAGAAAAACAAACTTCAAAGAAAATTGCCCTTAAAACCCATCACAACTTACATGTCCTTCTCCTTCAAGCTTCAATCTAGACATTATTTTGCCCAGTATGAAGGACATTGTACTCTCTGTTTATCCATGTATCTCCATATCCTATTGTTTAGGCCTGGGTTTTCCCTACTATCCTCAAATATGAGCCATATGAAATTCAAAACTTAGAAGAAACTGCTTTAGGGCAGCATATCCTTCCCTGGAACAATGAGCATAGAACAGTTTCTGTTCTGTTGGAACAGGTGAAGTTGGTACGAGAGATCAGAAAATATCAGAAATAGTTGTTTTAATATTTCAAACTTATGAACCTGACCCACACATCTTTATTTATAGAATTACTGGAGGCC
>NW_006354468.1:0-586 GCF_000327345.1 Myotis davidii
AAATATATTTTATTACTAGTGCAATCCAAATATTTAATATATACTTTGACTAACACATAATTTATTTTTTGTGTGTGAATTACTTCTCTTGATACCTTGTCTCTCCTGTTAGGTAGTTCAATTTCCTCTTCTTGATTAAATGAAAGTATCTCATAACTTATGTAATAAATTTTATACTTTATATAATAAACATATTAAAGTTTTCTTTATTATTTTGCATTTGGATGTGGTCATAACTCTTTTGCAGCTTAAAATCAGATAACTATTCTCCCTGAGTTCTAATTGTTTTCTGTTCTTGTTTCTCAACCTTAATATTTTAATCTAAATCAAATTCACTTTTGTTGTCTGTTGGGAGTCAGGGTTCCTCCAGTTTTATTTTTCCCCTTTCAAATCCAATCAAATTATTTAAATGAGATGTTTGATATAATCAATCCTCTCCTATCATTTAAAATGGCATATGTAAAATTTTGGGCTCTCCATTTCAGTTTTCCATTTTATTTCTCATCAATACCACATTGTTAACTATTGCAATAAAAATAGCATTTCATATTCCTCTAATTCCTTTTCTCAATTTCCTTATTATTTG
>NW_006354469.1:0-586 GCF_000327345.1 Myotis davidii
CTCTCTTTTTTTCCTTTTTTGCTCAATTCCTCCCTCTGCCTTTTTCACGTTTGATAGTGGGTATTTTGGTGTGAAGCTGCATGAGGTCCTTATATATTTTAAATATTACCCTCTGATCTGATGTGTCATTTGGGAACATCTGAACAGCAGGTTTTCCTTTTGGTGATGGTTTTTATTATGCAATTTAAGTCATTGTCTTCTACGTGAGTTTCTAGAGATAAGGTCATCTACCTCTCCCAGTACAGCAAGGGAAATACCCTGACAAATGGAGATTTCCCTTACAAAGGCAAAAGTTTACTTGATTTTTAGGGCTTCTCCCCTATCTACTGATCCTTAAAATTAACCAACTTAGAATAATCCTTCTGCCAAAATAGACATTTTGGAGTGACAAATTTTGTTCCCCTACAGCTCCTAAGCTATAAACCTGTACAAAATGATACATACAGAATACTGTAGGCATTTGTAACACAGTAATGTTTATGTAATGCATTGCACCATATTACAAGAACTACAAAGGCTATGCCACTAGGTGTCAAACGTTTTGTTTTTTTAAATTGATTTCAGAGAGGAGGAAAGAGGAAGAGAG
>NW_006354470.1:0-585 GCF_000327345.1 Myotis davidii
CTACAATGCTGCTTCAAATTATTTTTGAATGAATGAATAAATGAATCCATGGTAGATATATGCAATAGAGTATTATGTTAGTGTATATTTCTTTACACTCACAGAGTGCAATGACTTAATAATAAGAGGGTAGATTTCTGGCAAACACGTGATAGAAGGGCAATCAGAAAGGAAACAAATGTAAAATGTATGTACATCTGGTCATACAGCTATAGTTTTAATCACTGTGTATTTTCTAGTTAAGTTAAAATTATTTGATAAAGCCTGGTTTGAACTGCTGATGTTATTTATAGAGGCTCAGAGAGAGTGCACTACTGCCTGCTGCAAGAAAGACAAAGAAGACACAACCAACACCACGGCGCCAGGTCCTGTTTCCAGAATCGTCAGAAAGGACTGAAAGAGAAAGGTGACACTGAAAATGTTCTAGGATATATTCTTCATATTTTTCACATTCTTTGCCTAGCTCCATACTCACTAGTGGTTAAGATGGGTCTTGCCATGGGTTATGTCCCAGGTCTAAGTCATGCCAAGAGACATCCTTAATATGAGCAAGGCAAATTTCGCTTTGTAAGTAATCTGCCATAC
>NW_006354471.1:0-586 GCF_000327345.1 Myotis davidii
TTTCCTTAAAAAATGTTACATATCTCTGCTGGGATCTGTTACCTTCTAAGATTGTATAAAATATGGTTAGACTAGGATGGGGGTAGAAGTTTGAATCTCTACTATTCTACCTGCTTTTACCCTCTACGGCCATCAGTTTCTACATCAGCAAAATGGGAGTAACAATATTTTCCTTAAAAGGTTTTTAAGGTCTAAAATAAGAAAATATATTTTGTGTGCTTTGAGCAGTGAGTGGCTATTTTCAGTACCAAGTAGGGAGGAGAACCCTGCAGTGCCATTTTGAAGAGTGTGAACCCGGAGAAAGAATATCTGCCAACAAAGGCTCGTTGTGATTAATTGGGCCCAAATTCATAACCAGAATTTAATAGCCACTGATTACAGAGGGCTCTCACACATACTACATATCAGGGGAAAGCCATTGACTGAGCTGCCAAGCTTCCTGCATGGAGCTCCTGCCCTCACTTAGAGAAACTCCTGGTATTGTATTTGGACCAATGGGATTAAGATCTTCCCGTCCAATTGGAGCTGTGCAGCCATATCCTCATTTGCATAAGTTACTAACCAAGCAGAGCCGCTCCACAACCAA
>NW_006354472.1:0-586 GCF_000327345.1 Myotis davidii
TATTAACCAATGTCACTCCAATAAATGTAATTTATAAAAGAATGCACATGATAGTGTGTTATATGACCAGGAAGTGATCATGCTCGTAGGGTAGATTTACCTTTCAGACAGTATTTATGTGGATACGAAGACCCATGGTTAGGAGCAGTAGCAATGGGCAAATTCTCCTGAGTTTTATTCACAGGCAATAATTGCCAAGCATTTACCACATAAGAGAGATTTGATGTGGATCATCTCTCTGAACTCTGATAGAAATAATTTAAATAGGCCCTATCATTGGGCTTTTTTTTATAAACTAGGAAACTGGAGCTTACAGAGGTTACGTGACATGCTCTAAATCAGAGCTAATAAATGCCAGAACCAGGTGTGGGACCAGATCCCTCTGCTCCTTACACCTTCTCATTGTCAATCATTGTCTCTTCAAGAAGCCTAACATGCTGATACTTCTCCTTCTTCCTGAGCTGTGATTGGCCCACAAAAATGGTAGAAACCCTACAAAGCAAGAGACCAGGAATAAAGGGACTGGCAAACATTAAATTGGAGTTGAAGTCATGGCTTTTGCCCTCCTGAAACAAAAAAAAAGGGG
>NW_006354473.1:0-585 GCF_000327345.1 Myotis davidii
TGAAATCAATAAAAATATATATATTAAAAGAAAGAAATTTGCATTTGTGCTGCTAACTCAAACCTAGTCACCTAAAAACGAAGGTTTCCCATGAAATAAGAGAGGCAATCTAATCCTTGTGCAAAACTGGGTTTGATATCTCCATTTCTTTCCCTTTGACAGGATGAATACTTCAGTGAGAGAAGGTCAAGAGAGCAGACTGCCAATCCTAATAAAATGTCTTTTCAGTAGCTGGAGGTAGGTCTCTAGTCAAAGGATAGAAGACATTGTTTGGGTATTCAGCTCCTTAAATGCTGATGCTGCTGAGTGTGATCCAAAGGTGGTTACCCAACCTCTAGCTATGCAAAGCTCATTACAAAGTTCTTTGTATATAGTAGGGACCCTCACCTGAGGTCCAGGAAAATAAAAATGATGTGGTAGAAACCTACTGTGGAAAGCTAGCAAACAAAAGGAAAGATGAGAAACTCTTCATAGAGCTAAGGCAAGAGAATAGAACTGGGAAAGACCTCAAGCATAATCTGTAAGTCAGCAAGCTATAATAATAAAAGCATACTGTTAATTAGACCAGACAGCTGAACGACCTTC
>NW_006354474.1:0-586 GCF_000327345.1 Myotis davidii
AGCATATTCCCTCTTTATTAGATAGGATATGAGCTACCAGATACAGTTATGTAGTGTTCAATCTACATAGCCATACACCACAGCCCTGAAATAAAAGAATAAAGCTTGGAAAACTAGCATGTAAAATGAGTCCACAAGAAACCAACTTAAACAATGTATTAAGAAATTACTGACTTCTTTAAACTACTGATTCCTCAGACTTAGTTCCCAAATGTAACAGCAGCGCATTATAATTTGGTTTGGTAAAGTCTGTGATAATTCCCTGGCTCCTGACACAGACACTGAGGCGTCAAGAGGAGCCAAAAGGACAGTGAACTGGAGTCACAAGTCTGGTTTCTAGTCTCTGTACTTCATTTTCTTCAACTGCCCAATAGAGATAATAAAGCTGTCTGTCCTATGTCACAAAGATCCTGTGAGGCTTGAAGTTTGAAAAAAGCATAAAAGAGTTTTGTACAAGTGCATGGCTATATATAAAAAGAGGTTCCACTAAATTTTCCATTGTTACCATGAAAAGGCCTTTTTCCAATTCTGTAATGGCTTCCTTCACAAGAACAAAGAGGTTCAAAGGCTAAATTACACAAAATTA
>NW_006354475.1:0-586 GCF_000327345.1 Myotis davidii
ATATTCCAGAATAACCCAAATACTATATCAAGATGATTTCTGATCCTCATAGCATTAAACAATTTTGCAACCTTGGCTTTTCTTTGACTATGCAGGCAAAGGATTAAGAAACAAATAAATTAAACAAAAAATGTTTAAAAAATTAAACTCTGTAATGAGTGTCTCCCACATTGTTCAGTGTTTTGTTTTGCTTTGCTCTTTTTGAGATAAGAAATATAATTGCTTCATTTACATCAGTGTTCCCAGAGATGTTGAGAGGCAATATGTTGTTTACCACTTCCCTTTCAGGTTTTTCCTGTGTTCAGAGACATAGCACAATCACATAGCCATCTAAATAGCTATCCTACTGAGTTAATAATAGTCAGCCCACTCACTATTTCATTTTAGGAGTTTCCTTTTCCACTATTTGGATTCAATGGTAATTATCTCAGTTAAAAAGTAAACCAAATTGAAAAGTTTTGGACAGAGGTAAAATACGATATCTGAAATTTTAGAAACTGAACATTTTCTAAGTTTTAAAGACAATAGCTTGTCATCAGTAGTTTAAAAAAAATCCTTTCTTGCTAAAGTCTTTCCTGAAGGCACT
>NW_006354476.1:0-586 GCF_000327345.1 Myotis davidii
TGATGATTACATTTCAAAGGGATGGCTCCCAGGCCCTTGAGAAAGACATTCCTGGGTTATAAAACAGGCAGGAGGCTGAGAGGTTTATACTTAAAGAGGTAGAGAAAAAATTTACAATTGTAACTTTTTAAAGCAAACACTTTTAGAAAAGAGAAGTCAGAGGAGTAAGGAGACTGCAAGAAAGCTGCCTAAAATTAGCTCAAGTGGAGGGGAACAGTAAGGCCACGTTGGTCAGAGGTATTTAGCAGGTTGCCGTCCATATTTGAATGTTCAGACTTAACATCCTTGACAAGCTTGGTCAGTTGCCTGTTGAATACTTCCATCTGAGTATCCCATTTTCACATTCAACTCTTCTTGTTTAAAGGCAAATTTTATCCTTCTTCCCTTTTTCTAAAAACTAAGATATACTTGACATATAACATTATACATTAGTTTTAGATTGTAACATAATGATTTGGTATATATAGCAAAATAATTACCACAGGTTTAATTAACATACATCAACACACATAATTACAATTTTTTCTTGTCATTAGAGACTTTAAAATTTACACTGTTAGCAACTTTCAAATATACAATACAGTAT
>NW_006354477.1:0-586 GCF_000327345.1 Myotis davidii
CTTGTTGGCTGTGAGCCCCCAAAAGCCACTTCACTCTTTCTTAGGAGTAAAATGGGGCCAATAAGATCAGTCCTCCCTGGGGCGGGATTTGAATGAGACACAAGACCTCGAAGCACTAGCGGCAATCATGTGCTGTACAGGTGGGATGACAGCTACCATCCCCCAGCTGCTCCCTCTGTCTGTGTGGGAGAGAAGCCAGCCGGAGCCCGGCTGGCCATAACCCACCTCACATCCGGGAGCCCCGATCTAGAGGTAAATAGAGGAGGAGCAAGAGGGAAGGGACTGAACACGTTAAATTCCTTCTGTCATGAGGCTGACAGCTAATTTCCTTCCGGCCAACTGTGATTATTCTTAGGGCTTGAGGCACAGGATTATTTTCATGGCTGCTTACTGTTAATTATAGGAGGAATCTACAACCCTAATATGGAATCCGCTCCCTGGCGGCTAAAGTGTCTGATTTCTCTAAAGAAAGTTAAATGTTTTACCCAAAATAAAAGGTCAAAACGGAAAAATGCCTGTGCCCCCTTTGAGGCAATGAGGTATAGAGCAGAGAGCGGGACCGAGATTCAAGTCCTGCCCCTTTTGA
>NW_006354478.1:0-586 GCF_000327345.1 Myotis davidii
TTTTATAACTAAAGTGAGTTTGGTGTCACTATTTTACTAAACATACATTTGTTGACCCTTCATATTGTGTAGGACACAGAGCTGGGTGTTAGTACAATTCATTGTAACAGTATTTGTTTTATTATCTGAGCATATTTTAATAATCTGCTGGAACAGAAATCTGGTATCTATAGTTAACACCTCCTGACTTATTTTCCCTTATATATCATGGTTTTATATAGTTTTTATCATTATATAAAATTTCTGTTGGGCATGTTACACCAGCCTGGTATTCACAAACACTAGATCAAGCATTTGCGTAAGCCACTAAAATGTGAGACAATTGAAAACGTTTTTAGAAACTATACATTTTAAGAATGGATCGCAGCTTTAGAAAAAGTAACTGAATTTTTAATTCAAATTTAATATTTATCATTTAAATTATATAAAAATGAATTTTTATTCAAAATGTAATGGAATTTATGACCAGTGTGCACAATTGACCAGTAACGTGACTTAAAGTAAGGACAGCTTGTTGCTGGCTGGTGTGGCATAGTTGACTGGGCATCATCCCGTGCACAGAAAGGTTGCCAGTTCGATTCCTGGT
>NW_006354479.1:0-586 GCF_000327345.1 Myotis davidii
TTTTTTTTAAGATACTAACTTTAAAGTAGCTCATCTATCTAAAGATGTAAAGAAACATAGCAAAGGTTTGGGTTACCTATAACCACAAGTGGGTTAAGCTTTCCATATGGTACAGTATGTAATAGATCACATTTAAATAAGGATCAAGGTCCTTGAGTGTTAAGTTTCCAAGCAGAGGGGAAGAGAGAACAAGCAGAAACAAAGAAAACATAAGCACCTTAGATACCTTTTCTAATGACAAATTGGAAAATAGACCTGATCTAAAGACAGATATATTTGGTTCTATACACAAACTCCAGACTCCCTAGTATTATTTTTCTTTTGTAAAGTTGTCAAGGTATGTGCTTTTAAAGACTGATATGTTTATTAAATTAATTTATCAGTAATTAGAGAATCATGATCAAAAGCTACATATCCTTTAAGAAAGAAATGTATACAACTTTGCAAGGTGTGTGGTTCAATAGCAACAGCCACAGTATCAAAATTATATTACTTCTAGTTACACATGCAAATTTAAAGTTGAACTCCAAATAGAGCTATAACTATTATCTTAAGTAAGCATTTATTTTCCAAGTGAATCTTTTTT
>NW_006354480.1:0-585 GCF_000327345.1 Myotis davidii
AAAAAAAAAGATAGTTTCAGGGTCTCATCATAGCCCCTGGATCCCTAAATGTCCCAGCTTCCTGTGTGCTTGCTGTCCCAGGACTGCGGGTGACTGCGCACGGGCCTTGGGAGTATTACCACTCCCCCCTGGCCTGCGCTCCCAGGCCTTACCTTCTCCTTCACCAGCTGTGTGGGCCTATGAGGCGGGCAGGCTGGCGTGAGGGCAGCTGCCCCTCCTGCCCAGGGTACATAGGCCCAGCAGGCCCACCCTCACCTCCACACAGGCCGGGGCCTGTGCCCATGGTTCAGGTGCTCTTGTCCCCACTTGCTTCTCTGCGAGGGCCTGTAGGCTCTGGGGACCACAGGCGACTTGCCTGATGGTCCTACACAGGATCTGAGCTCCGTCCACATTCCCCATGGCCATCACCCTGTAGGACCTAAGGCCCTTCTACAGGGGCCCCAAGGAAATAAAGAGGCTGGGCTCTCTGGGGTAATAGAGACCCGGGTTTCGATCCCAGCTCTGTCCCTTACTGGGCTGGGGTAGCTGGTGTGTCCTGAGCCTCAGTTCTAGCTCATCTGTAAAATGGGGATAATTCTGGTGTGG
>NW_006354481.1:0-586 GCF_000327345.1 Myotis davidii
CTCCCACCTCGAATACATCCCTTACCATTGCTATTGTTTTCTACCTCAGGCAGAACAATTTCTAGTCACAGCAAGGCCAAATGATGAAGTGCATGAGCTTTGGAGTCAGAACTCCTAGATCCAAGTCACCTCTAATATAACTAGCTGTGTGAACCGGTTAAAATTTTCCCTTAAGCCTCAATTTCTTCATCCGTAAAATGGTTACAACAGTGCCTGCCTCAGAGGGTTATCGTGAAGAAAAATTACATAATGCCTAGAACGCATTTCTTACGATGCTTGGCACATAATAAACCTTTCGTAAGTGCTGGTTCTCACTATGATTAATTGTGGTTGGAAAGTGTCTCCTCAGTGAACAGATATGCTATATCGTTGCGCAGGCTACAATCGCTCTGCTCATTGCATCAAGATCTCTATAATATAGTTATAATGGAGAGAATGTAAGGGACGGCACGGTGTGTGCCCTGTCTCTCTAATTCACTGATGTTTCCTGAGCACTGAGCACAGTCTTACATATGGTAAGCCCTAAACGAATATCTGTGGAGTAAAGAAAAAGAAAAGAAAAAAAATTCTAGGTAGGCATAACTCT
>NW_006354482.1:0-586 GCF_000327345.1 Myotis davidii
GGGTTCATTCAAATACTGGAGCTACTGCTTAGCCAGGCTAATAAGGCGCAGGGAAGATCATGAAAAATACAGAGCACAGTAGAGCACAGAACAATGATATGCCAAACTACCATGTAAGCATTCCCTATTTGGAGTCTCAACCACTTAAGGATGTCCAGGGTCAATCTGCCAATTGATTTACTAACTGGTTAGACAACATATGCATTCCTTGGTCATCACCAAAAATCACGGGATCCTTATTGCCATCTCTAGTGAGTTCACATATTTTGGGCCTGATTAAGTAAAATTAAATGATCACAAGGTGAATAACAAACAATGAGCTTTAGCTGGGTGGCATTTTGACACATTTGCAAGGGAGGAATGGGGGGATTTCACAGCCTGAAAACTTCTGGAGACAATGGCATAAGGCCACCACCCAGAAGGTGAAAAGGACAAGGGAATTCTTGAGAGAGATGGAAAATCGGTTAGGGAGCTTATGTGTCTGGATGATGTCACTCAACAGCACAATGAGGAGTCTCTGGGTAAAAAAATTTCAAAGGGTAGCTGCGGGTTGGGGTCTCTTATAATCCCAGGCTTTCTCTTACTA
>NW_006354483.1:0-586 GCF_000327345.1 Myotis davidii
AGTCCTTTAAAGAGTCATGTAATTTCTTCAGAACATGATGTTCTGGAGCCTCAGAGTTCAGAACACTCCCCTGAAAATGATTTCTCATCTGACTCCTTCATATGTGCTTGTCAGAGAAATTGCTTATTCATATTATTTCACTGAATTAAACCTGTACTACACAACCATATACAGAAAAACACATGGGAAACAAAAACTGAAAATTATCAGCCCTTTGCATATCGTATACCTTTTAAAAATGAGTACAGAGTTCATAGGCATAATCCAGAATAAATCATAGAATTAGAATCACAGAATATTAATGCTACAAGCTATGCCCCCATATCTGTCTCCTACTATCGTTGTAAATGTTGTATAACATAACACCTAAGACTCAGTGGCATAAAATGACAATCATTTATTCTCTTGTTGACAGGTCACCTGGCATGGCTTTGCTTTGCTTGCTGACTCTGGGACTACTGGTCCTTTGCATCAGGCTCTGGATGATTCCAAGTCTGCTTTCTGAGCCTCATTCTTGGCCTGCAGCGATCTCAGGATGTTCTTCTAATGACTGTTTACACCAGTGATGGCGAACCTTTTGAGCTCG
>NW_006354484.1:0-586 GCF_000327345.1 Myotis davidii
ACAGACATTTAAGAAAGATGCATGAAACAAGTAAGAGGATTTTTTTCCAATCCTCTGTCCACTCCAGGGTCTTGGGTGGCCAGAGCCTCTCTCAGAAGCTCAGGGTATAGACAGGACCCACCCCTGATAGGAGGCCCTTCCACTGAAGGGTGAAATCACATCCACACACACTCACATGGAATCATTTAGACCCACCAGTTCATCTCACTGCACATCTTTGGGATGTGGGAGGAACTCGGAGCACCTGGAGAAAGCCCATGCAGACGTGGGAAAACGTGCAAAATCCACACAGACAGTGGCCCCATCCAGGAACTGATCACCCTACCCCATTCATGTTGTAACAAAATGACTTGAACAAAACCACATTATTTGGGGACTGCTATATTTTTGGGTATCTGGTCAAACTCTATAGAAATCATTTTCAGCGTTGCTTGATAGCTTCAGTGGCAAGAAATTCAGGATGATCTTTATGAGGGAGGCAGTTCTTTTTGGATAGTTTTATTTTCACTCAATTTTTTCCTTCCTTTCACCAAATGTTTGTTTCCCTCTAACTTCCATTCACTCACTCACTCACTCACTCACTCAC
>NW_006354485.1:0-586 GCF_000327345.1 Myotis davidii
TATCCCTATTTTACAGATGAGGAAACTGAGGCAGAGGTAGGTCAAGTGCTTTTCCCAAGGTCACACAGCTAGAAAGCTCAAAATAAACCAAGCTCCTGAGCCCTAATCTGCACGTATTCCACTGTACTGCAACCTCGTCTCTCCTTCCTGCCTCCCTTTCTCTTTTTAAAAATAGGCAAACCTGTGGGCCCTAACTTTCTGTAGGATCTTGTAGGGTTTTTGGGTGGAGTGCAGGTATCCTCAGTACCTAGCACAATGCCTGGTATGTAGCATAAGCATAAGAAATATTCAAAGAATTTAGAAATAAAGGCATTATTGTCAACCTGCAGTACCCCCAGTGTCTATAAATAAGGTTAATTAGTTAGCATAAAGACAAGGACCTAATATGTGGGCATATGATGGTTCCCTGCTCTGGAGTCACTCAAGTCCAGGTGAGAAACATTGACAAATAAAATTCAAATACAGGATATATGTGGACGTAATTCCGTGGCCAAGAAAGTTACTTTTCTCCTTAGAAATGATCAGTGATCCATTTGTGACACTTTCACCAACTTACTAGAAGTTGGCTAAAATTAGAAGTTGGCTT
>NW_006354486.1:0-584 GCF_000327345.1 Myotis davidii
ACCACTGAGCTGCCAGCCAGGGCTTAAAATATTTTTTAATCTAAATAAAGACAGTAACAGATCAATGGTTGTCAAAGATTCATTGGGATGGGGGAAGTGTGGACTAAGTGAAGCACAGAGGGTTTTTTAGGGTGGTGACATTATTCAGTGTGATACTATAATGGTGAATGCATAACTGCATTTGTCAAATTTATAGAACTCTAGAGGACAAAGAATGAACTTTAATGTATACAAATTTTTTAAAAAATCATTCAGGGGGTTAAGGGATCCCAAAATGGAATGTAGATTTTGACAAAAGAATCCAACTGTATTACAAATGTTATGAAACAACCGCACTGAAGCTGGTAGGGGAAAAATGATGACCTAAGGCGAGGTTTGTAAGACTAAAGGCAAAAGGAATTGTACAAAACCACATTCCTTTACTTGATAAAGTTGTTTCCCGTGGGAATAAAGGTCCGTAATTCTGAGAGCACAATACATGTGTACTGGAATCGAACGATAAGTAAAGGATGACATAGGAGTCAGGGTTCTCACTGTTGGAGCGAAAGGTTTCAGACAAGTAAGGGGAGGTGGCCAGAAAGATC
>NW_006354487.1:0-586 GCF_000327345.1 Myotis davidii
AAAGAGGATCAATCTCATTACCTCTAGACTTTATAGTCTGAATTTAGCTTCTGGGTTCCTAGAGGACAAAGACCATGTCATGATTGAGTTCTAAATTAAACACATCAATGGGTCAGTAAGCATTGCTTTGCCCTCAGCAAAGAAGAGCTCATTCTGTGATTCAGCAATTAAGGCAGTAGACAATGAAAACCAAAGAAAACATGGATCTTTATGCCAGTTATGACTATAGACAATGGAGTCTGATTCTCTATTCACTGTGTACATATGTTAAATGCCAAGTATAATTTATTCAGCATTTCAGACTTTTAAAAAAGCAAGGAAGCAATGAGGGAGGCAGCCTGCAAAAGTGAGGAAACACTGGGTGATTTCAAGCCTGAGCAAACCAAGAGTGTCAAATGTGTAAATAAAGACAAGCCAAGTTCAAATAAACATAAACCAAACTGAGAAGAATGTGTAAAGAACTTGATAGCAAAGGATTCTGAAATGGCTAAGGATTGAAGACTGCAGAAATAGAAAGTTCTGCAGAAAGTCAAAGTTCTGTTTGACTTTCCAGAACAAACATGTCAAACTCAAAGGCTAACATGGG
>NW_006354488.1:0-586 GCF_000327345.1 Myotis davidii
AAAAAAAAAGAAAAAAGCATAGTGGTTAAGAGCCAGGATTTTGGAGTAATATACAATTTCAAATCCAGGTTCTTCGCTGCAGAACCTTAGGTAAATTACTTAACTCTCTGAGCTTTAGTATCCTTAGATCTAAGATAGAATTCATAATATCTATCTGATATTAATATTGGGATAATTAATTAAATTAAGTCTGCTTATAAAATGAATGGCAAATAGCAAGTATTCCAAAATTCATCTGCTGGCATGAAAAACCAGCCATTATTAGACTGCCTTATGGGTGAATTGTGTCCCCACCCCAATTCATACATTGCAATCCTAACCTTCAATACTTCAGAATATGGCTACATTTGGTGATAGGGTCTTTAAAATAATTCAGTTAAAATGAGCTA
Organism: Myotis davidii; assembly: GCF_000327345.1. Taxonomy (NCBI): domain Eukaryota; kingdom Metazoa; phylum Chordata; class Mammalia; order Chiroptera; family Vespertilionidae; genus Myotis; species Myotis davidii. The sequence goes on from NW_006354488.1 coordinate 390, forward strand.
TTTGTGTAAGCTGTGGTCCAATATGACTGGTGTTCCTATAAGAAGAGGAGATGGCAATAAGACATGGACACAGAGAGGGAAGACCATGTGAAGACACAAGAAGGTCACTTACAAACCAAGAAGTGAGGCCTCAGGAGAAACCAACCTGCCAAACGACCTCAGATTTCTACTAGGTGTACCGGTTAATAATGCAGATT
>NW_006354489.1:0-586 GCF_000327345.1 Myotis davidii
AGTAAATTTTAAGGGACTGCCTCTCCCAGCCAGACTGATATTTGGGGCTGTGTCCAGTTGGTAAAACTAGGGGTGGGGACTGAAAGATGCTAGGGACGTTGTGAATGGACAAACCCCTGATAATCAGAGGTTTGAATTCAAAATAAGATGCTATTTCTTTGAAGCCATTCAATTTCACTCTATTTCATTGTTCAGATATTTTGTCTTGGTTTTTACCTTGACTCAGTTTTACACCTTTAGTGAGTCTAAGGATTCATCTCTTTCAGGTTCACCTTGTTGGGTGGTCCCTGATGAGGAGAACATTTTTGCTTGTGTTTTTCTTATCTCAACTTGACCCCTTGGGGAGTCCAAGGAGTCCACATCTTGGATTTCAGGGTGAACCTAAGAAATGGATGTCTCTTTCTCAGGGACTGTTGGGTGACACCTGGCACAGATAGTAGATAAGGAAGTGGAGAATGTGGCACGTCCTTAAATTGTCTTCTGAGGTGGGATCCGAGTGTAAATTTCTCGTGACTGGGCTCTGACAAGCCCCGCCCCCCCCGCCCCCATTGCCTTTGCTTCTTTTTTTAAAAAAAATATATTTTAT
>NW_006354490.1:0-586 GCF_000327345.1 Myotis davidii
AAAATCCCAAATCCATACAATCACCTGGAGTATTCTCAGGCATCTCATCTGCTACTTCTTTAAACTTGGATCCCACCAATGCTCTCTCTTGCCCACTCATCTCTCCAGCCATCTGGTCTCCTTGTTACTCCTCAGGTTCATGGAGCATTTTTCCATATTTTACTGGCTATTTCCTCTGCATGGGATGCTCTATTCCATGTGTGTACAGGCTCATTCCCAATGTATTTCACTGCCTCACATATCTGATCAAATAATACCTTGGTAGAACAGACTCCACACATAGCCTCCCCTTTCATGCCTCGCCTAGCCCTCCTTTATCTGTACTCTGCACTTACCATAGGTCATACATATTTTCATTTTCAGTCCCCCTATCCCCAACCCCACAACAAAGTAAGCTCCAAGGCAATGTGGAGGTTGTTTTGTTCACTGTGACACCCCTAAAACCTGGCACGGTGGTCAGTACCGCAAACTGGCTTTACTCCAACTCTACAGATAAACTCAATTTGAAACACCACTCTCAAAACTTACATAATATTGATCCTACCACATGAAATAAAAATGAAAAATATCATACAGTGGGGCCTTG
>NW_006354491.1:0-586 GCF_000327345.1 Myotis davidii
TCAGCTTTAAATGTGTTGAACAGGTGAGCACAATACTGGAGAAAAATTACCATGGCAATTGTTAACCTAAAAATAAAGAGCCGAAGTAAGAGGCAACAAGTGTTTGAGACCCAAGAGAACAGCTATTCAGAAAACATTGATTCAGCCAGAAACCCAAACAGTATTCTGATAATGGGGTACAGGGGAATGTTTACAAACGGGAGAAATTTCTATGGGTGTTAGGTTAAGTAAGGAATTTCTATAGGTGCAGTAAAGCTAATTCTAAAGAAGGTCTTTAATTTTCAGTCTAGGTTGTCATAACTTCTGCTTTCCTGTTATCTTTGCAAACAATTATTTGGAATACAATGCTGCTTTAGGTTCAGTCCAAAGGTTATTTTGCCCAGTGCTTTTGGTGTTGTTATTATTGTTTGTTTGTTTGTCTGTCCAGTTTTAACATCCCAAAGGTTTGAAGAGCAAGACTTGCAGTTCAGTTCCTTGGGGATTGCAGCTCCAACTCTGTTTTGAAGAGGGTCCACGTGTATTATTTTTCACAAAACAGTTAAAGATTTGTTTCAGCATTTCCCAGTTTCAGAGTTTTACTTAAAAA
>NW_006354492.1:0-586 GCF_000327345.1 Myotis davidii
TGTCTCCAGTAAAACCATAACCCTTCCCAACAAAACACGTTTTTATGTCAGCCATGTGGTTTCCCTCCTAAGAAATGTTTGGATATGTGTGGGATCAAGCTACTAAAGTTCACTCCCTTCTTTATTTCATTGTCCATTAACAGGAACATCCCTCGCTAGGCCAACTCTCAGAAAAGTTAATAGACAACAACATTAATGTCATCTTTGCAGTTCAAGGAAAACAGTTCCATTGGTATAAGGTATGTTCAGTCCCAAATACAAAAATTAAAATGTTTGCTTTGGTAGTTGAAAATAGAATACTTCTTCAAACCCCAGGTAAAAATCCTAGAGTTATTGTATTTTGTATAATCTAAATTGAATACTATATTAACTAATGTATACTACACAGTGTCTTAAGTTAGCATGAAGTATAAATTTTCTTGATAGCAACTAGCATCAAGTGTGGGCACGGATACTTAGTGCGGTACTAACTGTGACAATAATGTAAAAATAGTTCACACTCCAACTACACCTTTTACATCTAGAGTCCTGCTTATGTGCTAGTTCTTTATAATAGACTAGAGGCCCAGTGCACGAATTCATACAC
>NW_006354493.1:0-586 GCF_000327345.1 Myotis davidii
ACAGCATATTAGCCTTTTATATATAGAGATAATGTTTAATGAATGCTTTTGATGTGCCAGGCATTTCTTATATAGTAATTCATCTATTCCTCACAATCACATTATGAGTAGTTATTATGCCCCACATTACACTGAAGGAAATTAAAGCCTAAGTGCACAGTAGGTAAAGGGAGTGAGATGCATCCGTGCCATGTTAGCCAGGGCTCTTTACCACTGAGCGTTAGTTGCTCCAATTTCCTGGTGATTTACCATTAGCCTAGCACTGACCTATTCTACCAATGAAACTAGCTAATTACATTTTTCACAGTGAAGTTATGTTCCATTTCCACCCTTGGCTTACAGCAGGAAATTCTTGAAAAGTTCTGTTCATTAAGAGAGAAAACTAATTTGTTTATATTAATGGCTCAGATATCCCCCTCATCTGATCTTAATTTAGATTATCTTTTCCATATGGTAATTCCCCTGCACTGGATCTGTAGCAGGGTAGAGTGTTTTCTCCAAAACTGTAGAAATAAATGGTATAATATTGGGTAAAGTGAACTCTTCCTGCTTTTTCCTATCTATGTAATGCCTGGTCCCTAGCCCT
>NW_006354494.1:0-586 GCF_000327345.1 Myotis davidii
AATGGAAAAAATATCTCGGGTGAGGATTAACAAAAGAAAACAAAAAGACTAGAGTTTGGGGTTTTTTTTTCTCTAATACACATCACCTCCTTCTTCCCACTGTGACATTTGTATGAAATTAGCTTTTCCTGGGTTGGAGATTATTTGGAACTTCCTGAAATTATAGCCAGCGCATGTCCCTTTGAATATTCATGCCAAAGATTATAATGTGAAAGAAAAACAAATGCACCCATTCACATAGGAATGAATGTTTAAAATAATGAGCACCTGGAACTTTGCATTAAAGCATGGAGCTTTTTAAAAAATCTCAATATCCAGTGTGTCCCAATAATTTGCCTCATTTGTCATAAAAATATGATTTAGCATATCGTCTTAGTATTTATCAGAAAGGCCTGGATCTAGTTTTTATTTAGGGCTTTGAGGTATCAGGAAGGTGTAAACTCTTATTTCAAGTGCCTCAGTCCTATTCATATTAGTAAGAAACATTGCTTTGAGCATAGTGCTCATGAATGAATGAAGGAAAAGTGACTATTTCATTTCATAGCCAAGATTTTTTCTTTTTTTTAAATTTAATTTATTGGGGTGA
>NW_006354495.1:0-586 GCF_000327345.1 Myotis davidii
CTGAATTCACGTTTCAAATCCCAATTTTAGATTACCAGGATAATCATTTCTTCTGACTCTTGACTGCCTCCCTCCCCTTATCCCTTACTGTTACTTTCTAACCATAGAACTGTTTTATGGTACATGTGATCATGACTTGTTTTAGAATCTATTATTGTTCATCTACTGGCTTGCTTGTGCATTGTTTGTGCCTCTATCTTGACTTTAAGTAACATAAGGGATGAGACTTTTTCACAGTTAAGCCATTAGCTTCTGTCACTATGCTTACTATCCGACAAATATTTGCCAAATAATATACAGAACACAGGTTTCCTCAAAACAGTCTCTAAATAAAGTCTTACCTAAGATAACTCTCATCTCTAAAATTGCAAATGGTGAGGAAATAGGGCCAATTTTGGGTCAGGGTTCTAGAGATTGGGATCTAAATAAGACCTGCCTGAGATGCTTTTCAGGGTTTAACTATATAATTCTGATTATAATATAAAGGATTTTAAAACCACACCCTTTGTGTCTGATTATAATATAAAAGATTTTAAAACCACACCCTTTGGGTCTGTTTTTCTTAGGTTCTCAACCTTCCTAATGC
>NW_006354496.1:0-586 GCF_000327345.1 Myotis davidii
GGCATGTGCCCTGAACAAGAATTCTAATACTGAGCTCCTGGTTCATGGGTTGCCACTCAACCACTGCACTACACTGGCCAGGCAAGAAAAATCATGTAAATAAAGACTGCAGTAGAATAATATCTTATCCAGGTCCAACTGAAAAAGCTGAACAATTAACTGATTCATTTGTGCAGATAGCAAGTAAGTTAGTGAAGTCTTAGAAGAATATATATCTAGGCATAAATGATTTTAAGTTGTTTTTCTGTGCTATGGCAACCCGCAGGCAAGGCAAACCTCTGAGATATAACTTTTGTGAAAGGAATTTGGATGAAAAACATCTGGAAATGAGAGTTCTGAGACTAGACTCTCTGAGGCTGTCACAAGGGGTTAGATAGGCCACATAAAGTTGCTGTCCTGTCTGGTGGGTTCTGATCATGGCCATACATGTAATTGGAATATTGCAAAACTTATGGTGCTTACAGGACTCTCTAGCAGGTTTATCTGTGCAGGCGTCAATGAAGGGGAAACTCCAGGTCCCATGAGTTTGGATATTTCATTTCCCATGGCCCCTGCATATCCATTTTGAATGGGCCAATTTCTAAGA
>NW_006354497.1:0-586 GCF_000327345.1 Myotis davidii
CAGTTAGGACAACTGTCCTTGTTGAAGTTTGGGAGAATTTTTTCTGTAATAACAATGATTTAATAAATGTATTGGGAACTCTCCTCCTAAATTAGTACTTGGTTATTAATCCATCATTCCCTATCTCAATTTTATCCATCTAATGTATTTTCTTTTCCCCTAAATGAGTTCATCACATTTGAAAGATGAATACTTATATCATGATATGCCAAAGATCCAACCCATTATAGCTATTGCACTAAAAGGATGAATAACAATTTCATAATCTAAAATGATGCTTCTCATTAATATGGATGATTTCACATCTTAATTATGTATGGCTCAAATTCACACTAGGATTAAACAAAATTGAGTTTTGGATCATGAACAGAACTGATTCACGGAAGAATGATGAAGCAGAACTGTGTTTGGCAATTTTAGCCTGTGTACAACCTGCAGTTATACAAGCATCCATACGTCCAAGACACAACGTTTCTTACCTGGACCATTTCAGTAGCTTCCTCCATGCCTGCCTCCCTAGGGTCTATTCTTCACACAACAGCCAGAGCGATCCTTTAAAATCAAAACACTTGGAGGTGCCCTCGGC
>NW_006354498.1:0-586 GCF_000327345.1 Myotis davidii
ACACAGAGGAATTGAGCAGCGAAGCCCAGGGCTGTTCATAGAAATTCAGAAACGTGTCCAGTGTCATCAACAGGCACTCCTTCCCTTGATTTCCTCAGCACCAAGTGGCCCTTCAATTTCAGTGTCAGCTTGACACTCCCCTGGTGAATGTTTGTGTCGACTTGAATTATGTTTGCTTTTCCCAGGAAGGACTACTTTTCCTTTCCCTTATGAAAAAGTTAAACATCTCTTACCAGTTTTAAAATCAGTAGGTCAAGGCAGTTAAAGGCCCTGTGATGTCAGATGAACGAGTTGCACACCCTTTGCTCTCCTGTAGCTCTAATCCTCAGGATGCATTGCTTTGTGATGACTCCATGGTGGGTAAGGGGAACGTCCTTGTCCTCAGAGTTCTCCATAAGGGACCCAGATCATTCCATCATTTCTGCATAGCCTCCTGGCAACAAGAAGAGAGGATTCAGGGTGAAATTCCAAAGGCAAATGTCAGTTACAGAGGTTCAAAAGACTGAAATGGGAGTTCTGAAGGGCAGTGGCCAGGAGCACACTGACAGGATGCCTGGAACCAAGGCTCTCTGGGCAGAGCCCCCAG
>NW_006354499.1:0-586 GCF_000327345.1 Myotis davidii
CTTCTAGTTGCCTGAGCCAGAAATGTAGTAGTTTCACTTAATATTTTTTCCCCTTCTTTCTCATATTTAATCCATTAGTAAGTTCCAGGAACTTGACCTACAAAACATATATTTTATGCTGTTGCCACCCTAGTCCAGACCACAATCCTCTCTCCCTAGGCTAGATTATTACACTAGCCTTCCAACCAGGTTGCCTGATTCTCTCATTTCTGTTCATACGACTCGTTCTTTACTTAGCAGCCAATTGGTCATTGAAGAATATATAAAAGGTCATGTGACAGCCCCTCTACAAACATACAGTGGCTTCCAATTATATTTACCACAGAATCTGAACTCCTTACCTGCATTTGCAGATCCCTGTGTGATCTAAGCCCTGCCAATCTTTGACCTTATCTCAAACTACTTTCCTTTGTTCTTAACTGTACTAGTCCTGCCTTATGTACTGTACATGAACTGTTGTCTCCATCTGAGTTCTTCTTACCCCACTTGCATAGATTGAGTTCTTAACCTTCTGGTTTCAGTGGAGATGCCTTTCCCTGACTATATAGGGTATCCCCCAAAATGCATACACATACTTTGAATAATT
>NW_006354500.1:0-586 GCF_000327345.1 Myotis davidii
GTCACTTAGGCTTTTATATATATAGATATTTGTAGTGCAACATTTTTCGTAAGCACATTTTTTCTACAAGCTGAAACATGATGTGTTTTTCCTATTATTTTCTAGATAGCTAATAAATTCCATAACATAAGTAGCAGATTTAAAAATACTTTAGTAACTTTTCTTTTTCCTCAGTTGAAGGGTAGCTTGAGATATCTAGTTATAGCAATAAAAATAGAAATCATAAACTAAAATGTAAACAATGCTCTATTTTTGTAAAAATATTTTACCACCATAACAATATAATTGTATTATGTAGAGTTTGCCATTTTTATTCATTCTATTTTTCCTTTCAAAAAGCTGATTTCAATAAGATATTTTAATAAGAGAGCCCTCAGATAAGTGGACTGTACCTATATTTTGTCCAAAAATTTCAGCCTACATAAACTAATAAGCAAAATTTTTAATGTTACTTTTCTCAGTATGAAATCTGTGTAAAAAAGACATCAAAATCTGAAGTGTTGAGCTGCACATTCATAGCATCTACCTCAGCAGTTCTCAACCTGTGGGCGGTGACCCCTTTGGCGGTTGAATGATCCTTTCACAG
>NW_006354501.1:0-586 GCF_000327345.1 Myotis davidii
CCGTGCACGAATTTAATGCACCAGGCCTCTAGTTGAAAAATAAAAACCATATGGGGAGCTTTGAAACAAAATTCTAGTTGCTTTGACTCATGTGGACAGAAGTTATTCTGGAAGAGCAGCACTCTTCTGCATAAGAAACCACAACATGCGTTAACACTTCAGACCGTAGCTTCAGGATAAAAATGCGTGGGTATAGTTTCAAAACACTAAAAGCACAATGTGATAATTAGTAACTTACAGCTTGGGTGACCACTTTTAAACTATGCTAATGAGTAATTCTTTGCTATTCTATGGAATCTATTACATGGCCAACTTGAATAGTGATTTGCTTTTTTTAATGTTTTCTATTTGGAATCAGTGAAAAGAGTATTTTCTATTTATTTCAACAAACACATTATTAATGTCAATAATGTTACATACATTGTGCTAGGCAGAAAGGCAGTTTTGGAATTTTCTATAAAATAAAGCATCCAGGACTTACCTTATTTCAGCTTTTTCCTCCTCAACTCTCATTCTCTTTCTAGACCCAGTCAACATTAATGTCTGTATCTTATTTGATGCTGTTGTTACTCCTGGAATATTCTCT
>NW_006354502.1:0-586 GCF_000327345.1 Myotis davidii
CACAAAAAGTGGCAGAGCTAGGATTCAAATCCAGCTGTGCCTGATTGCATGGTCTTTCTACTACACCCACTTTGTCACGACAACTTTCATACTCATGCAGCAGGTATTGTTTCCACTTTGTTACATACAAATATCTCTCACCATGGAGAGGCCTATATCTCCTGATCTAGCCAAAATGTGACTTAAGAGTTCCAAGGCCCCAGTTTTCCCTTCAAATAACATCTTGGAAGCTGACTGTGGCCTAGCCATCAGGACAGACCTTTAAAAGGTTAAACATAAGGCCTCGTGTAGAGAAATTCTGCCATCAAAGAAAGCATCCTACACCAAGTATTAGGAAGTCTAGGTTTTATGCTGTCCTCTTCCCCAATTTGTTATGAAATTCACTTCCCCCATCTGGATCTCAGCCTCCTCAGCTGTAAAATGCGTTATATAGAATTGCTAAAGAGATCAAATGTGTGTTTGTAAATGAACGCTTAGAGATGTTTTGGAAACATTCAGATGGACTTATCCAATACATAATTAGGAATGTGGATGTGGAATTTGAGGAAGAGATGGAGGCTGGAAGGCTAATATGAGAATTGTCAGG
>NW_006354503.1:0-586 GCF_000327345.1 Myotis davidii
AAAAAAACCACTGAAGTATATTACCATTTATCGTGGGCCTACTATGTGCTGGACCATTTATTTGGTTTGTCTCATTTTTTTTTTAACAATACCAGACCAGCACTGCAGGATTTACTTCTGCTGCGATACCTTTTTATGTTATTTACAGTTGTTTTAGATACAGTAGTCTTGAGTGCGATAGTACCTACCAAGGCCAAAATGGTGTATCTTGCACCTACCACTCTCCAGCAGTGACATCTTGCTTCCTTATCCTTATCTATCGCATTGAAGGGACCTCACAATAGATTGCCTTGAATCACAGATCTGAGCAGCTGGCGTAACTCTCCCCCCGTGAGTTTTCACAGAGCATAGGTCCTGGTGTGTGTGCAGAAGCCTGCACTCTGCTCTAGATAGTACTTTTCACATACAAGCTAAGCGCTTGATAAATGTCCCTTGGATGGATGAATGAATGAGCCTTACAATGTTTATCACAGTACTGTCCAGATGTAGGTCGCTTTTCAGACACTACACACACACACACACACACACGTTTCTAAGCCCTACACAGAGCAGCGATTAGAAACTTGTGTGTGTGTGTGTGTGTGTG
>NW_006354504.1:0-586 GCF_000327345.1 Myotis davidii
TCTTCACCTTTTAGTGTCCTCTCATATTTGTTTTATATATAATATCCAGGGGTTTTAGTATTTAGAGGGAGAGTTAGGGAAACGTAAGTCCATTCCATCTTCCTGGATGTCTTGGACTGCTTTTCAGAAAATGAAAAAGTCATCCCCTTCCACTTTCTCTCCCATATCACATGTATTAATGCGTCATGTAAAAGAAAAATAATAAAATAATATGGGATGGCAAGACTCAACTACAGCTGTGTCTAGAAAAAAACATTTTATACATAACACAAATAGTTTAAAAGAAAAAGGGAGATACACACACAAAACAAACCAACCCCCAAATCTCTTAAAACTAGAAAAAAAGTTTAACGAGGTTGCAAGATATAAGATCAATATACAAGAATCAATTCTTTTCTATACACTGGTAATGAGCATGCCAAACTGAAATGTATACGACAATAGCATCTTAATAGATGCAAGAAAAGCATTTGCCTAAACCCAACATTCATTCTTCATAAAACTTTTCAATAGTTAGAAGTAAATAGGAACTTCCTCAACCTGATAAAGGACATCTATTATTTATTTATTCCACACTGTTCTGGAG
>NW_006354505.1:0-586 GCF_000327345.1 Myotis davidii
ATAATCTTCCAGTAACCAACCAGACTTATCTTCAGAGAGAAATACATGAGTAAAATGAAGAAGTTCATCTTAAATATATGAGAATGGGTTCATTTTGTAAGCCCAAGATGCCAAGTACAAAGTAAAATAGGGAAGACTTTCATGCGTACGCTGCAATGGTGAACACAATAGCATTGGACCACTGACACCTAACCTCTCTGAAATGAATAAATGGTATTCAACTATGAAGGGCCTGATGCATTTCCAAAGTAAAGAAGTAAAACAATTGAGGAGGCAAACACTGTGTTAAAGCCCAATGTACATCTAACACCCGGTAAGAAGGTTGTAAATGTCAGCCATTAACTCCTTCACAGAAACCAGTTTGTCCAATTTTGCCCCCATCTTTCTCAGTGTGTTGTGCTTGGGAAGGCTTATATTTTTTCTATTATGTTGAAAAGAAAAAGGAAATAATATGACTTGAGAAATTCAAGCTGATTCATTACAGTAGATAACAGCTGAAGAACTAGGCTCTGAAGCCAATATTTTTCCAAAAAAATATAAATTTTAAAAATCTGAAGAAGAAAAATGTTCTAAGTTCCCTTGTTTT
>NW_006354506.1:0-586 GCF_000327345.1 Myotis davidii
TTTGCATGTGGCCCACGGACCATAGTTTGAGGATCCCTGGCATAGATAAATATTTCAAAATTTCCCTCTGAAGTGCAAATATATTGTGGAAGAGCTAACACATTTAAATCACTGTTAGAACAAATTAGGTTGCTGATCTAGGAGGTCCTGAAAGAGAAGGATCCATGAGAGGGGAGAGTACAGAGGAGATAACAACACGTAGAGCTGGGTGAGGGACAGATGTGGGTGAAGCCCCTTAGTGAGGTGTGAGATGGGAGAAAAGGCTGACATCTAGTAGATCAAGGCTGTGTTCCAGAGACAGTTTAGAGCCAAAGAAAATGGGCAATCCCTAAATGTTAGAATTATAGCTTCGTGGCATTTTAAACCTAAAAAATGCTTACCACATCACCTAAATCCAAAACCTTTATATGGAGACAAGGAAACTAAGTCTCACACTTTGCCTGTTTCATAATTTAGTCAAGGAACTCATTCCCCTCAGCACAGTGTTGGTGCTGTCATCCTATTTAACAATAGCCTGCGGCCTGTTCGCATTTGTGTTTTGACTAATCAATGTTGTGTATGAGAGCTGTAGGCCTGAGCCACTCAA
>NW_006354507.1:0-586 GCF_000327345.1 Myotis davidii
GCCATCCCTGAGCTCCCGGGGCTGGCTTCTTTGAGGACCACCATCCTGGGTGGAGAGCGATGGTGAGACTGTCCCTTCGTCACCTGCCATAGAAGCAGCCCAACCAGACGTCGAGATGGGTAGGTCTTGAGACAGAAGTGACTTAGGACACCCCCGTCTTCCCAGAAGAAGGCAACCTTTCCTTCTCTCTGTCCTTCGAAGACGTGGGATTAATTTGCAAGGGAGTTGGTAGTCCCGTTGTCCAACCTGAAAGACCTATAGCGCCGGAGGTAGACACCAATTCAGAAAAGGGGCCACCCAACACAGGTGGGCAAAAGAAAGAGAAGAAATGGCTAAATTAATACTCTGGGAAATTTGGTATAAGAGAAACATAAAAGTATGAGTAAATACTTATGATGCGCTCCGCTGGGGGAGCATGTCTAAGCATACACAGATGAAGAACATATAATGAGTGGCAGATTTGAATCTATTTTAAATGTAAAATTTCTCTATGCGAAAGAAAACGATTTCTATAGGTAAAAGGAAAATTGCATGCAAGTCTATAGGTTAAAAAACAGAGCTTCGCCTGTCCAGTGTGGCTCAGTGG
>NW_006354508.1:0-586 GCF_000327345.1 Myotis davidii
GTCCGCTCAGCCTCCTGTGAGGCCCAGCCCTGGCTCCTGGCTAATCCAGTGACCCCTTCTTCTTCCAGATGGACATTCACATCTTTGAGCCTCAGGGCATCAGCTTTCTGGAGACAGAGAGCACCTTCATGACCAATGAGCTTGCAGACGCCCTCACCGTCTCACAGAACCAGACCAAGGTGGGCTTGCCACAGTGGGTGGTGGGGAGGGTACCGAGGGGCCTGTCTTCAGGCTGCCCTGTGAGCCTGGATCCCCAGAGAGTGGGACAATTGGGCAGACTCTCTCAGCTGGCGGACTTCTGAGGTCTCTGTGTCCGCGCTGACATGAGGCAGATGAGGAGGGCAAGGCCTAGAGGAGGGCGGTGGGTGCTGGCTTGAACCTGAGTTTAGGGGGCGCCTGGGAGAGGACACTGACGTGAGCGTCCCAGGTCCAGGGGGAAAGGCGGAGGCTGGATCATACACATCCTGAGCCCAGGATCTGCTCACACGGCTCCGGAGCAGAGGCTCCTCGCTCACACCCATCCACTGTACTGAGGCCATCCACGTGACAGCCCAGCCCGAGAGAAAGTTCCCTGGGATTTGACCTA
>NW_006354509.1:0-586 GCF_000327345.1 Myotis davidii
TTCCATCACCATATACTTGACCCCCTTTACCCTCTCATCCTCCCCCCACCCTCCTAGATTTTAAGTTCTTAAAAGACCCATTTGATTTGTATAGCACCATAAACATATAAACACTGAATACTTTTGTTGGTAGAAATTGAAATTTTGTAACAAGATATAAAAAGTAATAACTTCCCTTTAAAAAACATGAATTGTCGAAACATTTAGACCTCATATCACTATACCTACAATGATTGATAGTATGCCACCATTTAAGAAGATTCACATTGATTCAAAGAATTGAGGCTCTACAAATGTAGGTATAATGACTTATGAAGGCTAATATAAACCTATCTGGCAGGTAACGAAAGAAGAGCTGCCAAACACCACAATTATATGATCTCACCAGGAGCAAGCACGCAACACAGCCAATTATACAACATTCTAACAAATTCACAATTACATTATCAGTTCTGTTTCACTATCAAAATTCACACCCTTGTCCCCAAAATAAATTTAGTTCTGAACTTTAATCCTTTGGCACATAGTAGACATTCAATCAAATGTTAGGTTTTATTGTTTTAATTAAATATTGTATGTTAGTGTA
>NW_006354510.1:0-586 GCF_000327345.1 Myotis davidii
AATAAATACAGAAAATCACTTCAGAATCAGGGATAAGAGGAAAAAGCTCCTTTTGTTTTGCAGAGGTCATCCAAGTGTACTATTTGTTTCCTCCCTGCAGAACTGTCACATCAGCTTCAGTAAAGATGATGAAAGAAGAAAAGAAATGGGCCCAGAGGATCCTATGGAAACAAGGCCAAACTAGCTATTCGCATGGGCCCTTAGTGGGAGAGTGAAAGGCAAAAGCTATGAACGAGGTCCAATTATTTTTTTCTATGAATGTCATCTGTGCATTGGTCAGTTGTGGCACTCGAACACCAAAAGGCTTTCTGAACCAGCATTGGTGAGCCCTGACCTACCGTCTCTATATTTCTGAAAACAGTAAATTCATTTCCTCACAACCAGAGATTTTGGAGTCTGCTGAAGGCAACAGCACAGAAGACCTAGGAGCCTTCTTTACTGTACCCCAACTGCACTTTCTCTAGGAGAAGGCAAGCTCCCTAGGAATAAGTGGGGTTGGGACCGGAGACCATTTATAGCTAAGAAGAGTATGTTTTTTATGTGTAGAGAATTCAAATCATGATTATTTCCTTGTGTCCAAAGACTG
>NW_006354511.1:0-586 GCF_000327345.1 Myotis davidii
AGTACTACAGCTGTCTGCTAGGTCCTTTATCACACAGCCTTAGCCAATGTAAGAAAATACTACCTGGTGTATGCTCCCATGTGCCATTTGCAAGCTATTTCTGCTTGTCCTGTCTTCCAAAGAAGAGTGTTCTGTCATGAAGGAGGTATGTCATCTAATCCGTTCCCCTCTCCTACAGTGCCTGGCAGAATATTGGGTATTTAGATGAGTAAATATTTGTTTTTGAATGTGTTAAAATAATCATCTGTGAGACTTATTCAGAAAATCACTATAGTGCTAGTTTGATGATGATTTCAATTATATTTCCAATCATTGCTAAGATAAACTAATTTTCCAAAACATTATATATTTAAAATAATTATAATATAATGGAATAATTAGAATATTTTAGGTGGTTTTTCAAATTATTTTCCTGTTTCTCATTTTTATATGATACAGTTAGACAAACTAAATATTATTCAATACCTAATTTTGAACAAGATACATATACATCTTGATATCCACTTAAATTTTAAATATCATCTAGGAGACAATGTTATCCAGTTCCAGAGAGGCTTATCTATACTAATAAAAGGGTAATATGCTA
>NW_006354512.1:0-586 GCF_000327345.1 Myotis davidii
GAAATTCCAATTCTGAAAGAAATGCAAATCCTAAAGATATTTAATATGAGATATGGAATTGGCCACAGATGAATCTTTAAGGATATAAATCTCAGAATACTTTTTGATGTGTATTGAATAAATATGAAATTGAACAATTGCAGGATAAACATATATGAAAATACACATTATGGAAAACTGGTTTTATAAGTTCTGAGAAAATGCACAGTAAAGATGCAAAAGAGGAACATAGATTTAGTCAAGAAATGATGCCTAGAGAATGTTTTTGAACAGCATTTTGAAGCAAGATAGGAGCTGAGAAAGAATGACACAAGGAACTTTTTAATAGGGAGAATGCGTGTAAAATATGGAGGTGGGAACCACACAATGTTCACAGAAAGGCAAATGGTTTGTTAGACTGGATGGGAGTGGGGTGGGTGTTGTAAAGAAATGATGAATGTAGAGCGGTTTGTAAAAGGCCTTAAGTGTTAGGGAAATGTGATAGCTCCTTTTATTTCTAGGCAAAGTGTAAACATTCTTATTACTGTGCAGTGTCAACACAACCTGACCTTGTATTTCACACATTGCCTAGCAGTTTGACACACAA
>NW_006354513.1:0-586 GCF_000327345.1 Myotis davidii
TTGTTGTTGTTGTTCGTTGTATCATTGGTAGTTCTGACATTTTACTCCAAAGGATATATTACACCCTGCTTTGGTTTTCTAGCCATAGGGCAAGAGCCTAATTTAATTGGGCATTGTCCAAGTAGATTTCACAACCTTTGTTCAAGCTGAAGCATAGAGAACACTTTATAGAAACTGTTAACATACTTCTCTTTTTAGTTTTTGCTTTAAATTTTTGTCTCATTGACTCATTCCTCTTGAAGTCTTAGAAAACTATTTCAAATTAATTAAAGCAACACTTAAAAGTGATGGTATCCTCAAGCAATACGTTGGTGATTTTGGGAGGAAGAGGTATGGAGTAGTCCCAGATCATCAATAATATAATCAGAACCATGATATGGAGATAGACAGAAGTGGGTATGAACCCCAATACTTCCTTCTCCTTAAAATTATCTCAGCACCTCTGTTATCTCATATCATATACTATTCACACAAGATTGTCATGAGAATTAAATGAAATCATCTGAGTGAATGCATGTACACAATTCAGAAAGTTGGCAATTACTATTTATAACAGCAGTTCTCAACCTGTGGGTTTCGACCCCTT
>NW_006354514.1:0-586 GCF_000327345.1 Myotis davidii
TCTAGTAAGATTATAATGGAGCTGGAAAATTCCCTTTGCCTATGATGTCATTGCTGAGTTGGTGGTTGATACAAGTCTGACAGTCAGAGATGTCCGGTCAGATAAATATATATAGGAGTTTCAACATGTGTATGGCTTTTAAATCCATGCAAGTAAATGTGATTATCAAGTAATAGAGTATGAATAAAAACGGAGCTCACAGGGTATTTCAAGATGTGTAGGTTGGCGAAATAAGGAAGAAGCTAAGATGAGGAGAGGGTACAAAAGAAAACAAGGAAAATGCAGTGACCTGGACGCCAAGTAAAAAAGAGTTTGCTGTTTAAATTTTAGAATTATAGCATATTAGAAGGACAAATAAGCTTACAGTTGATGTATTCCAAGGCCACTAATTACAAATTTTAAAAATGGAGTTCAAGTAACATTATGAGTCTTCCTTTGTCCTGTAGATGCCAAATAGTGATGGAAAGCCATCCTCCAATCCACAGTCATCTTAACACATTGTTATCTCTTTTTAAAAATGTACCTGTATTGTTGAAAGTATTACAGAAGACCCCTTTTTCCCCATTGACCCCTTTGAGCACACCCC
>NW_006354515.1:0-586 GCF_000327345.1 Myotis davidii
GATTTGCTAGAATCCTGGACATGTGATTTGGGAAGAGAAAGTATAAAAGGGTGGGGGATAAGGAACCTTTGACCCCTTATGGCTACTGTCAAAGGTAGTTGGTGCCAATTCAAAGCCAACAGGAATTCTCATTTTGGGGTGCGGTGAAGAAGGAAACCTCATGGAGCTCCAGGGCAATACAGCATGGCTGTACCAGTAAAAACAGCACGACTGTGAAACAGCTAAGTAGTACAGCTAGGTTGTGAGGCTGCTTCTGGGCCAGGAGGCCCTGAGGTCAGGCCCCCTTTCAGCTAGGCAGCTCTGCTCAGCTCCACCTGGGGAAAGGTAGTCTTCAGTGAAAAATGAAACCCTGGAGCCAGAGGGGAGCTGGCTTATATAGACACAAGTCCCCGCCCCTGGTCAGAATGGAGCCACTCTGATTGGTCAGAACTGTGGGACAGTCTCAGTCTTATTGGTTGAAACAGGACTGGAACTCTACAAGGGCTTGCTCAGATGGCAGAAACAGTGTGGGCAGGTGGTTTAATGCAGAAGCAGACAAGTTGAGCAGTGGTTTTCAACCTTGGCTACACAGTAGAATCACCTGGGA
>NW_006354516.1:0-586 GCF_000327345.1 Myotis davidii
ATTAGCATCTTTGTCTTTTATTAGTATAGATTGGCAAAGAAATAACTGTAAATATGAAAAGTGCACCTGTTGTACCTTTTGCAGTGCATGCAGTGCCAATCATGCCTTGAACTTTCCGTAAAGATTTAGAGTATAATGCCTCTGCACTTTTAGTAGGAGTACATTCATATTATATTGTTTGTTGACTCTAACATATTGACTCGGATACAGTTTCATGTTTTCTCCAAAGGAAATTAATTTCCAACCTAAGAATAGTTTAATCCTAGTTTAATCACACACAAAGTGAAGTATTAAATTTAAAAAATATGGAGGAGAACCCAGATGTCTGACTGACTTCCTAAATCATGGTGACAGAGTTGTGAGTCAGGGGAGACAAAGGCAGCTTGAGTTAAGAGAACAATTTACCAGAGAGGAGAAACAATACAGAGCAAGAACTTGTGTATTCAGTTAGAGTACTGATCAGCACACGCTTATGAGGAAACTACCTGAGGCAAGGGAAAGAAACAACCCAAAAGGATTAAAGAAACATGGACCAGAGATCACACAAGACTAGGAATAGTGCAGACAAAAAAACATTATAATTTAC
>NW_006354517.1:0-586 GCF_000327345.1 Myotis davidii
TAAGGTAACACTAGAAGACCTCAAAGACCCTAGACATGTTGGACAGTTGATTCAAAGAAAGCAAATGAAGTTCCTCTCTTCCAGAAATGTAGCTGAAACAGGAGACCAGAGCACTAAGGGTGTGAGCTAATGCTGCAACAGGGCATGGGGTGAGGGCCTTGCTCTTGGTAGACTAGAAGTCTAGCTTTATTACCCACAAAGGGACAGTAGACATAGGATTGAGCCTATTTTGGACTGAATGTGTCCTCCCAAATTCATATGTTTAAGCCCTAACTCCTAATATAATGGTATACAGAGATTTGGCATTTGGTGTTATTTATGGTTAAATGAGGTCTTGAGGAAAGAGCCTTGGTTTGATGGGATTAATGCCCTTATAAGAAGAGATACCAGAGTGCTCCCCCCTCCATCCTCCACCCACTGGCCTCATCCCCTGCCAAACCTCTCTTTCATCCATAAGAGGACATAACAGCCACCTGCATGCAGGTCAGGAAGGAATCCCTCACCAGAACCTGATCATACTGACACCTGCTATCATACTTCCAGTCTCCCCAACTGTGAGAAAATACATTTTTGTTGTTTAAGCCAC
>NW_006354518.1:0-586 GCF_000327345.1 Myotis davidii
CCTGGGCATGTGCCTGACAGGGAATTAAATCATGACCGCCTGGTAATAGGTTGACGCTGAACCATTGAGCCACACTGGCCTGGCCAGCAGCCTCTCCCTTCTTTTGCACTCAAAGACACACGTTCACCAGGGAGAGAGAAAGGGATTTAGTAGGACGTGGGCCAGCTCCCCACTCAGGGGCTCTGTCTCCTGTGGGTCACTGCACTGACTCTGGGAACCCAGTTGTCTCATGCAGACCCCTGTGAAGTGGCCATCTGGGCCTGGAAACCTGGGGCTCAGTGGGGAACTGTTGTGCTCTCTGAGGAACAGACTTTCCCCCTCACCAAGCCTCTGAAGATGTGCTCACTGTACACACCTGGTCTAGGCCCCTAAGCTTCAGATGCCAGCAAGTTAGCTACCTTATAGGGAGGACCCCAGACTCCCTGCACCCACCTCCCCTCTCCCCTCTCCCCTCTGCCTTCACGTTATCTGAGCCTCTGCTGCCTGAAACCCCACTGCTGGTACTAATTTCTGTTCAGATCCAAGGTCTTAAGTTGGGGCTAGGTTGTTGTTGTTTTTTTAATATTTTTTTAATTGATTTCAGAGA
>NW_006354519.1:0-586 GCF_000327345.1 Myotis davidii
TCCCTCAGGAAGCCTCCTCGGACCCCCGTCTAGATGGGAGCGCAGCGTCCCATGGATAGATCTCTGTTTTTGAGCCTTTATTGTTGCTGTAATTTTAAATTATTTCGGCTCCTGCCAGGAAGGTTCAAGCTCTGTGGGCTCAGAGAATCACATCTGCCTCATTCAGGGTCGGGCACCCAGCACCGGGCAACCAGGTCGTCCGTATCAGACAGATGGAGAGCCGAATGAATGGTGCTTCTATATTCGATGCTAAATGGCAGGAGGGCCCCTCCTGTGCCCTAATGATGATGATGACAAGACAACTTGGAGAACACAGGAATCCTTAGAAAACCCACGGCCTGGGGGCAGCCGGGGCAGCTGGGCTGAATGAGCTCAGTGTGTGTGCGGGGGTGGGGGGCATCAGTGAGCTCACACACTCAATTGGAGTTTCCAGCCTTAATCACCGAAGTGAACTTGGTGTCTTTGTCCCCAAAACATTTCATCAAGCAATTCTTAGAGATTCCTGGCTCCTCGGAAGGCGATTCAGCTCAAGTGTGAGAATAAAGGGGCGAGTGTTATGCAGCCTCGCTCCCCGCCCGCCCCGGGG
>NW_006354520.1:0-586 GCF_000327345.1 Myotis davidii
TTTCAGGTCTGAACAACCTACTTGTTCTCTGAAATATTGCTATTAGATTTTTATTTACTTATTATGTCTGACACTTATTTCAAAGCAAGAAACATTAGGGACAAGTTGAAATACTGAAAAAGGACTTGGGTGGCTCATGTGGACTGTCACCAGGCCACCAGGACAACTCTGGGAAGCAGTGTCTCTCATCAGGTTTAGGCCCCTTTGGATTCATTTTGACATTATCATACTGAAAAAGAACTTCTTTCCTCCCTCATTCTGCCAATAGATTTATTATTTGTTGTTTTTTTTGAAAGCGATAAAAGCCTTGGAAGAATCACTTCTGGGTCTTTGGAGTGATATGGTATGTATTCATGTGAGGAGTAGGAAGGAGCCTTAAACTGTAGGAGCAGTTGGAGAGAGAACAAGTTCTTTCCTGAAACTTCTTCTTGCTGACCTAAGAACATCCAAACCTGTAGAGAATTTTTCTAAGAATTTATCTGAGCCAAACTTACTATTGCCAGGAAGCAAGATCTCAAATGCTCAGGAGAATAGGAGAAGAGCAGTTTGCAGTTTCTTGTTTGCACTTGCTATTGAGGGAACTTAA
>NW_006354521.1:0-586 GCF_000327345.1 Myotis davidii
GTACCTCTTGCTTCCTGTCCTGGAACTTCTCAGGCACTATCATGTGGGATGCTCAGGGGAAGTAGATTAGCACTGAGGCTCTGACAACCAGAAAATGCAGGAACACAAAGTTGTCAGATAAATTTTGACCAATAAGGGAAGGAAGCTGGTTAACTGATGCTTTCTGCTCCTCATGGCCTGGGCAGACAGTTCTGAGAAGTACGTCATAAAGCTCCACAGAAGGTCCCTTGGTGTGCTCGGCTGTATAACATTGGATTTCTTTCCCTTTGTGTTCACATTCCCTGCATTCCTGAGATGTCATTATCAAATAAGCTACCTGCACACAAACCCTTATCCTGGGCTCTGCTTTTAGACTAAGACGTTTAACTGTAATAAATTTATTTAGAGACAATTACATTTTACAATACAGTCGTTGCAAGCTTTTCAGTTTCAGAATCCCCCTTTACTCTTAAAAATCGATGATGGGATATACATATATATATATATCATTGGAAATGAAAACTTGATATTTTTACATTTATTTATAATTTATTTAAAAATAAGTAATAAATTCATTCCATGTAAATAACACTTTTAATGAAAAAAA
>NW_006354522.1:0-586 GCF_000327345.1 Myotis davidii
AAAAAAAAAAGGAAAAAAGATCATATAACAAAGTAGGAAATAAGATAAGACTTCAAGGAAGTAGCTGTAAGAACTCCTGAGTCAGGAAGAAGTAGAGCTTTTGTAGGCTAAATGGATAAGAATTAAATGAAAGAAAAAACCAAATAAACATGAAATGGAAAGAAGGGGTAGGTCGAGAAACAGGAAGCAGGACTAAAAAGGAGGTATAGAGATTGTGTCTCTAACCTGCTAGGGGAAGTCGAATGAAAAGCAACCAAGATTACAATTCGACATTTGTATAGAACACTTTAGAGTGCTCACTACCAAAGATCTAGTTTCCATTAATCTATACGATTTCTTACGTGTTTGCCCTCTTCCCCCCACCTACCCCTCTGAAAACCATCAATATTTGGTCATATCTATGAGTTTGTTTTGTTCTGTTTGTTCATTTTTAAAATTCCACTTGAGTTAAAGTATCTCACTTAGTATAATGCCCTCAAGGTCCATTCATGTTGTCCCAAAATGTGAAGATTTCATCTTTTATATGGCTGAGTAATATCCCACTGTTTTTGGGTATATATGTATATACTAGAGGCCTGGTGCACAA
>NW_006354523.1:0-586 GCF_000327345.1 Myotis davidii
TTTTTAAAAAAGTAGTATGGATAGATAGTTATTTGTATATCCCAGGAGCCCATCAGAGCCTGTCTCTACCTTTCTACTAGAAAAAAATCATAAACTGTTAAAAACCAATAAAATATCCATAATTGGGTAAAATGAAAAAGTGCAATTAGTGAAATGGTCATTTTAAACTAACAAAAAAGAGTTTTGTGTTTCTCAAATTCATGGCATGAAGAAAACCTAATTGCCTACTATTTTTCCCATTATTCCTTCCTATAAGCCTCATAAAGAGCAATCTGTAAAAAATTCTAAGTTATAATTGAGGAAGTTAACTATATCCCTTGCATACTTGCTCATGCTGGGGTTTTTTTAAGAAAATGATTGATATTTAAATATCT
This sequence comes from Myotis davidii, assembly GCF_000327345.1. Lineage (NCBI taxonomy): Eukaryota > Metazoa > Chordata > Mammalia > Chiroptera > Vespertilionidae > Myotis > Myotis davidii. The sequence goes on from NW_006354523.1 coordinate 375, forward strand.
TGTTAGATAAAATTGCATAAATTTAGTTAGTGGGGTTTCAATTAAATAGATTTTCTTTATTTTACTTGGTGTCATTAAAATTTTAAATAGTCTTCTGAACTATGGTTTATCAATTTTAAAAATGATATAGAAACTTTAATCAAATAATTTTTACTTAAAAGGAAACAATTTTTTTTTCATCCAAAATACTTAAAAAAATGTTTTTAGGAAAA
>NW_006354524.1:0-586 GCF_000327345.1 Myotis davidii
AAAAAACAAAAAGTATCTTTCTTTTTTCTTGCTTCCCCTCCCCACCCTCCACCCAACTCAACTGTTAAACACAGTGAAATGATGCAAATGAATCTTAAACTATGGGATGTAAGACAGCACGTTTTGTTCATCATTAAGATATGTAGATTTATATAACTCTGATAATTTTTGAGATATTTCAATTTTGATCAAGGAGGTATTTTTTCAGATAGAATACATTTGTTCAAATAGAATAAATTTTGACCTTTTGTGTAGTTGTTAGGATTTTATTTTATAATTTTAGCAGGTAGGGGCTGAGGAGAGATGTTAATATAATTTTGATTTTTAATGACCAGTTTATTTTAACTGTATTTAATATAGGTGTTGAACTGTTTTCACCATTATTATTTTACTAGAAACCAAAAAAACCACCCCCCCTACCCTACCACCCCCTCTCCCCCTGCTAAGGGTCCAGGTATGTAAGAACACCATTATTCAGTTTGCTGTTTTCATATCTGTAAGTTCAAAAATGGTAAAATAGGGTCTTAGCTAAACCATGTATTTTATTACCCCAGAAACAAATATATGTGCTACATAAAAATTTTAG
>NW_006354525.1:0-586 GCF_000327345.1 Myotis davidii
TTTTCTGACTCATTACCTCTCTGAAGTCCCCTAATATTAGAACTGGAAATAAATGACAAATAATTTTCTTTATTGTAGGGTACTCATGATAACTGCCATCATGAGACTTTCAATTTGTTTCCACTTACACTGCTTCTATTTGGCAGTGATATGCTCTCAGATAACATTAAGTCATGAACTTTATTGTCCAGGTAGTTTCTGGCTTAGCTTCTCCCTCTTGGTGAGTCAAATTCCTTAAGATCATCCTGAACCACTGTCAGGTAGGTCTGGTTCTATTTATGAGAAGCTAGTTGCTAAGTCCAGCATATACTCAAGGGGAGGGAATTATATAAGGGGGTGAACATCAGGAATCAGGGATTGTTGGGAGCCACCCTGATCTCAACTACAACTCCCTATTAATTTCTCAATCCTGCCTCTGATGCCTACTAATTCTTACTTTATGCTAATATATTAATGTTTATTTAACAATGGAGTTTACACTTATAAAGTACAAATCTATATTTCAAGGTGCTTATATATTAATAAATATAAAATACCAAAAAAGCCCTCTTCTTTGCCCAAACACACACACACACACACACACACA
>NW_006354526.1:0-586 GCF_000327345.1 Myotis davidii
CAGTGCACGAATTTCATGCACCAGGCTACTAGTGATGTTATAAATATCCAAATGGCCCCTGGGAGAAAAACAATAATGCTTTACATGATTAAAGTCTACCTCTCTTGTATCTTGCTTAGTAATTGGAGTGTTTGAAATATTATGGGTTTTTCTATTTGCCACCGTCTCCCATACTTAGGGATAATGCTTCTTCATTACTGGTGTTTCCTGGTATTAGTAAGGAGCACAATAAGAGTAACTGAAGTGGGTGACAAAAAGAAACCAGACATAATCTTATGCAATTGGTAAATGTTTCTAATTCTAATAGAAAACCCACTGGGAAGTCAATAATTATGCCTTTATAAAGTAAAACACAGCCTTTATATAAGTAATCAAGGTAGTAATCTGGCTTCCACATTCTGCCTTCACCTTTTTCTCAATTGGTCTAAAACAAATTGGAGAGAGGAGAGATAATTATTTAATAATGGTAAAGCACTAATAACCTCCTTTTTCCTATCTTCATTGATCCTCTCCACTTAATAACTTATACTCTTTGGCTTTTATATCACACACCCACTCCACTGCACCCACCCCACTCCACTCCTAT
>NW_006354527.1:0-586 GCF_000327345.1 Myotis davidii
GGTTGACAGTCAACCACTGAGCCACACCGGCTGAGCTGAACACTATCTCTTTTTAACCTTTAGTTACCCCTATAAAACAAATAATCTGACTGCTACTTTACAGATGCAGATACTGGGTTTCAAGGAAATAATATTCTCAGGCACCTACCTAACCTGTCAAACTCTTGGCTCCATGAAAGTATTAATACGCACTCTCTCCTAAAACACAAAACTGCTGACAATACACGTTTGTACTTTTTATTTAAGAAGTACAACTTCCATGAAAGAGTTCTGGAGAGGTCCTTGGTAGAAAATTAAGAGTCCGTTTATGTCTGCAAAGGAGGCTTTGAATATCTATGTGGGCAGAGACACACGGATGTGCTTATTAGTCAGAGGGACACGGAGGTTGGGATTGAGGAGCACCAGTTGAACCAGATGTCAGATCTGAGTACCCTCAGCCTCCTTGGATGAGATGACCACTCCCAGTTCCTGAAAAGAAACAGGTCCCAGATATTGTCAGTGCTCTGATTCTATTGCTTAGATCCTACTTGAATACAGGTCTTCTTGTAAGATTTTGATTGAATTTGTGCCCACTTGAATTTTCTCC
>NW_006354528.1:0-586 GCF_000327345.1 Myotis davidii
TTTTTTTTTCTTTTTTATGCCCAAAGGCCAGAAAAATAACTACTTCCAGAGAATCCACAGTCTATTTCTTTACCACTCTCATGTGTCACTGTGAAACTGCACCTGTCCCTGTGCCTGTGTGCAAGAGCTGTGCTGGGGGGTTTGTTTAGATTCCTGTGTGGGCACAGGTCTTCAGCAGAGATAATTCACACCCTCTCCATGTTAAGTTTGCTAAAGATGCTTCACTCTTCTCAAAGTTTTGCCTTTTTAGTTTATGCCATTATTGCCAGCACTTATTCTACAAAGAACAACCAAGTGTGGAGGCTGTTGGGGAAATGTAATTTAAAACAAATCTCTCAAACTGTAACACTTTCCTACAAAGGTAAAGGAGAAAGGAAACCATTTTATTGTTGAATATGCATTAATCCAGAGTGTGATGTATAGGCAACCTGCTAAGAGATTGCAAAGACTGAAAGACCTCTCACCCTTTGTAGAGCCCAGCAGATACAGCCCATTATGTACATGTTCTCAAGATAAATGATAAATAGTCCCCACAATGAAGCCTGAACAGCACCATTGGTCACACATAGTTTATCCTACATTTACA
>NW_006354529.1:0-586 GCF_000327345.1 Myotis davidii
TAAGTGTTTTCCAAACTAAACCTCACCAAGCCCTTTGCCGCTCCTCATGTAACATGATTTCTAGTTTACTAACTAGCCTGGTTATTTCACTCTAAGCAACATCTGGCTGCCTATGTTTGTCTTAAAATGGGTTGTCTGTGTCAGGTGTGACCAAGGTAAACCAGCAGAAGAGCTCAGCAGCCTCATTCTAGACTCTCTACTCTCTCAATGAAGCCTAATGTTGAACTAGCATTTGGAGCCATTCTGTACCACACATTTACCTCAAGTTTATGTTCAATATAACTCATAAGTTTTGTGTTTTAAATTAGTTTTAAATTCTTGCAGCTCTTAAGTCACCCTATTTTGAGGACTTCGGGCTCGAGTTCTAGAATGAATTCAGAGGGTAATAATCTGGAGCTGCTCTTTGAACCATTTCTTTCGTTGACTAAGTCAATGCACTGATCACTTTAGAATGTAAATAGGAGTCATCCTGAATCACATTATAATACATGTATATTATACCATGGCTTATGTAAAACTTATAAAGGAAATTCTGAACAAAGTGTGTACAGGAAAGAGAGAGACAAAAATCTGAAGATCTGGAAAG
>NW_006354530.1:0-586 GCF_000327345.1 Myotis davidii
TTTTTTCCAAGATTTGTAAGCTACTTCAACATCTAATTTCTCTTTTGTCTCTTATCATGTAGCATTTTCTATTTTTAAATCCAAAGGAATTTAATGCAATACACCATCACTACTTTCCCCTTAAAGAATAGGAATCCTGAGTGATCATTAGATAAGCCTTTATATTTGTGGATTTCAGAGATCCATAATATCGATTCAGTAGATTTTATAAGGAATTGGCAGAGGGCAGACTAGGGGTTATCAGGACGTGAGGGAGGAGAGGGGCTCTTCAGAAAGAAAGGCTGTGCTCTTCTAAGTGAAAGGGACATATGAGAAAATTCTACTCATACATAACAGTATTAGAAAATGGGCGTCCTATCAATTGTTACTATTTCAGGGAGGATGGTAGGGACCCCAAAAGATTTAACGAAGGAGAAGTCAAGTAGTAATCTTAGAAGTAGCTGGATCTCCCTTGAAAAAGCCAAAGTACAGGAAATTGGTGAAAGGCCTTGGCTGGGTTGCTCAATTGGTCAGAGCATCGTCCCAATACACCCAGGTTGTGGGTTCATCTCCTGCCAGGGCACACACAAGAAGCAACCAATGAATG
>NW_006354531.1:0-586 GCF_000327345.1 Myotis davidii
TGGGATTAGGGGGCATGGATTAAGTTTTCAGAGATTTAATGGGGCTGAAACAAATCATAAATAAGGTGTGGAGTCCAGCCCTAAAAGCTAATGAAAAAGGGATAGCAGGACAGTGCTCACCATGCCTCTGCTACAGCAGTGGCCGGTCAGGCAGGGCCAACTGGCTTCCTTACCGCAGAGGTGCCCTGAGCTCCTCTCCAAAGGCCGATAAACGTGGGGGCTGAGCCTAGTTTGATAGGGAAACATTTAATTTCCCGGTTTATGGAGCACACATTTTTATTAACTGTTCTATTTTATTAGGCCTCATTCATGAATTAGGGAAATCCCTCTCCTTGGTTCTCAATGCCAAGATCACCATCCAAGCAGAGAGATGTTCAGGGTCCACAAGTCTGGGAGAAAAGCTGACTCTCAAAGTGACTAGAAGAGATAATGGCATGTCTAATAATTGCAATAACACTATTTTGATGCCCACTGTGACCTGATCCTGGAATGGAGCTTTATTTGTCATCTAATCCTCAAAGCAACTCTATGTGGTAGATATTATTAGCTCCATTATATAGATAAATCCACCGAGGTTTAGCAAAGG
>NW_006354532.1:0-586 GCF_000327345.1 Myotis davidii
TTTCCTCTTTGCCATTCCCTCCTTCATTTAGTACCCACAACTATTAAAAGACTTATTTCTCATTTACTGAAAATTAATGCATGTGAGAATCAATCATATATTTGCCTTAAATTCAGTTCAAAACTTGATACCAGTAGGAATAAAACATAGAGTTAGAATAAGATTTTCTAATAACTCAAAATTGGCAAATGAGATTTGGATCTTCCCTGAGGCTAAATACTCTTTCTTACTAATCCAGCAGATACATTTTCAAAGTAAGAGTGTCAACTGGCTCAATTGTTTAATCCAAAAATGTCTGTCTCCCATGCAGACATTTTCTCAGCCTGCAGAGAAGTGGACAGTAAATTGAGAATCAATATTTAACCTTAATCTCTTTACCCTCCCCCAACTCAAGGGTAGATCCTATCACTCACTGAAACTTGAAAAACCAAGCAAGAACACAATTGCCAAGGTCAGAGGAAACAAGTTTTGACAAAAAGAACACTGCTAACTTTGGTACCTATTGCTGAATTAGGCAGTGGTCAGAGTAGTAGCTCTGGAATGAATAGGTCTGGGTATGGTGACCATATGGGAAAGAGAATGCAGA
>NW_006354533.1:0-586 GCF_000327345.1 Myotis davidii
ATATATATATATTGAGTTTTCTTTGTTTTCAAAATATAGCCTGAATTTGGTGATTGGACCCACATTCACAGCTGATATCACAACCATTGTCTGAGTATTGTACAGGCCTCTGAGCTGTTTCCACTCAGGTAAACACATTTGTCTTCATTCAACGCAGCCAGAGTGGCCCTTTAAATACTGGTATGTGTCTAGTCATGTTACATTTTTGCTCAAAACTCTCCAAAAAATTCCAAATTCTTTCAGAGTCAATTCCATTGACTTTGTCATGGTCTTCGAGATACTGCATGATTTATTTAGTTCCCCTTTACCTCTTTGATCCTCTTTTATAGCAGACTTTCCTTCCCTTTCTCTGGGTCACCTGCTGCTGACTCAGGGCCTTTGCACATTTGCTGCAGGCTCCTCTGTCGGGCACTTTCAGGTATTGTTCCCTCTATTCAAAGGTCTTATCAGAAATTCCTTCCCTGACTACACTAGTTCATATAGCACCCCCAAACACTCCCACTCTCTCATCACCTACTCCCTTTTATATGACATTCTCTTTCCTTACTAGAATGAAAACTAAAACGGACAAAAACAACAACAACAA
>NW_006354534.1:0-586 GCF_000327345.1 Myotis davidii
AATATGCCTATAAGTAGTAAAATGTCTCATCTTAAGCTCAGAGCTGGCAAGGAGAACTGCTAACTAATCACCCTGTGGTCTTAGGAAGATCCACATGATTCAGGTCCTTGGTTGGTGGGCATTTAGTAGGAGAATTTTTAACGAATGTGCTATTAATGCATAAAAATATAAATTCCATGGGTCAGGATTTTATAGTAAGGAGATGTAAGTTAAATTAACCAGCAACATTCAAGTAAAAACTCCTATTTATAATCTTTCATTGCTATCTAGGTTCAAAAACAACGCCTGCAAGCTGGAATGCTCCTGTGAGGACTGGTGAAAAATACCCACTGGTTGTTTTATCTCATGGTCTTGGAGCATTCAGGTAAAGTTTGAGAGGTTGAACAATTTCATCCATGAGGGATCAATGTATTCCCCCAGGCCCAAAAGAAATAGCAAATTTTGGAGTGTCATGCAGGCCCCTAACCTGGAGGAGTTGGGGTTCCTCAAGAATTGGCTATGATCTATTATTGATCAGTCCTGGCCCTGTCTTTTCCACCTACCAGCTCCTGGAGCCTAGCCTCACAACAGAGGAGAGAGGGTGTTG
>NW_006354535.1:0-586 GCF_000327345.1 Myotis davidii
TCAGTGTCATCACATGTTCTTTGTCTTTGTGTATCTGTGTCCTATCTCCTCTTATAAGGATACCAGTCATTTTGGATTAGAGTTCACTCATATGACCTCCTTGCACTTTAATTACCTCTTTAAATACTTTATCTGTAAGTGCAGTTGCATGTTGAAGTATTGGGGGTAAAGATTTCAACATATAAATTTGGAAAGGCATAATTCAGCCCATAACACATAGTATAATTTTACAAATGAGAAAATTGAATCACAGAACACTATATTTCCTCAAAATCTCTTAGCAAGTGAAATGAAAAACAAAACACCACTGGCATTTATATCTGGGTGCCTTTGATGTTAAAGTTCAAGTTCCTTCTTCCCATGTCTACAACAAAGCATTTAGATGGTGCTTTGTCCATTGGGGGTATTTAAGTATTGGGTATTATGACTCCACATCTCATATAAATGTAGTAGCCAACAATACTAGCTATTCATTAAGGTCTTCCCTCCCCTTCTAAGGACATGCTAGTGAGCATGTAGTATAATGCTATGATTGGGTTCTGGCTAACAGAATGTAGGTGGTAGTGATATCTCCATTAGGTTTGCC
>NW_006354536.1:0-586 GCF_000327345.1 Myotis davidii
ACGAATTTTGTGCATCGGGCCTCTAGTAAATCTTGAACGGGGAGTAGGGTGGCAGCCAGCTGTGCACTGAGAGCTGAGGACACTTCTGGGGACATCACAGGAGGCCACCCTCCCCTCACACAGGTCGTCCCTTCCAGATACAGGTTGGCTTTCCTACTCTCATGGGTTTGGTCAGTTTCCAAACCTGAAACTTGAAAGGAAAATACCGCTAAATTTTCACAAAATCTGCAACCCTTTGCAATTCCCTTTGTGATCTAATTTTGAGCAGAATCCCTGTGTGGAGCAAAGCCCTTACTAGTTACTGACAGTGGTTCTTGAAGAACTACTGAAAATCTTTAGGCTGCTAAAGAACAAATCCGGAAATCCTTGTTCTAGATGAATCAATGATTGACAGTATCATAGATGCAGCATTTCAAAGATGGAGCATCTGTATGGCAATGGACCTGGGCTCAGACAATGAGAAAATCTCTCTTTGCCTGATAGGTCTCTATGCTTAGCATCTATGAAGCAACATGTTATCTGACAGCCCACTCTAAACAAACAACAGACCTTCCAAAACAAACAAATAGAAAGTAAAAAAAAAAAA
>NW_006354537.1:0-586 GCF_000327345.1 Myotis davidii
CATCATCATCATCATCATCATCATCATCATCGGGTGTTTCTCTCCCCCATTCATTCCATCACCAAGCCCTCCTTCTACAATCATTGGGTGCAGTTGGCATATCGCTTGCTTTTTTTCTGTTACCCCTGCCCTCATAGAAAATTTCATTGCTTGGCAACTCATGTTCCTTCTTTTCCCCTCTCTCCAGCCTCTTCTCAATCCACGCTCTGGACAGCCACAAGCATCACCTTCTCAAACACAGATCTGGACATGTCATTCTCATGACAGACGAATCTCTCCTGGACCTCAAGACACTCCCAGCGCGACCTTCAGGGTGTAGCTCTCATTACTCCCCTCTGGGTATCCTTCCCACCGTGACGTCACACTGGATTAATTGCCTTTTCTTGAAGCCCTTGGTCTTCACTTTGGTTAATCTCTACCTAAAGTTCCTTTTCCTACCTCCTTCCAGGCTCCAAAGCCCATTTATTCAAGCCCCAGGAAGAATCACTCCTCCGTAAAGGCCTTCAAACACCTTACCCCACTATGGAGTTATTTTCAGTGTCGGCTGGAGGTGTTCTGAGTCCATATAAACACAAGAGACCCGGGT
>NW_006354538.1:0-586 GCF_000327345.1 Myotis davidii
TTACAGGGTTAGGTTTTTGTATAAAAATTAATCCTACTAGTATGTAGTACAATTATATTCCAACTCACCCATGGATCCAACAGACTTTAAAATGGAAAAACAAAAATTTTATAAGCTTATTTAAGAAAAACTACCTACTAAAAGTGTATACTGTTGCTTAAAGAGTACTTACAGAATTGCCTGAACTAATTGCTCATTTGCAAAAGTAACAGGCCCAGAGACAGTTTCATAGTCCAGAGACTGAATTTCAGGATGAGTCTGATAAAGAAAATATATTTTTAGCTTTGAAAAATTTCTTTTATGTCACTAATTTTCTGGAGTATTACATGTAAATTAATTTGCATTGGCTTTCCCATATAACTTACATTTATAGCTATTTCTCTCCAGTGGAGTTTTCACATAACTTTGAGTGTATTTGTAAAGAGTGAAAACCTTCCTGTATTCATCAGTTATAATTTATCCAGTGTGCATTCTTATAACATGTTTATGTAAGGATGTGGGCCAATTGAAGGCTTTCCCACAATGCTTACAGTGAAGAAGTTTCTCTCCAGTGTGAATTCTTTCATGGCTTCTAAATGAACTGGGT
>NW_006354539.1:0-586 GCF_000327345.1 Myotis davidii
TTTATGAAGATGTGACCTGAGGATGAAATGGGTACAGCCAATGATTTTAATTTCATTCACTTTACTCTTAATTTTTATATCCAAGCTTCAAGAAACCAGTGTTAGCGAATAGCACTGTTTTCACTAAGCCAAACTTCAGGAAAGCACATCCTTTGATAGAGCATTAATTAACAAATTTGCTCTCAGTCTAAATTAAGCCCTACATTGCTTACCTTTGCCCTCCCAAATTTTATTCTTATATTCTTACCTCAGATCATTTCAAGTGGTATAAAAAGGACGATTTTTGGTTTTAATGTTAAAAACCTAAAATGAATGACTTTGTTCCTGCCCATGTGCTCTTTTATATAGGTTTATTTAAAAGCCAACAATACTGCAGCTTACAGAGACTCTTTGTTCTAGTCTTCATCAAAGCCAACAGAATCAAGTTTGGGAGCAAGGCTTATGCCCCTGAAACTGGGAAATCATTATGCAGAGTAGTCAGTATAGATAGTAAGTATGATGTGTATATAAACCAAGCAGTATTTCCTGTGAATGAGTAACTGGGAACTAGTTAATTTTTATTTTTTTAATATATTTTGTTGATTTT
>NW_006354540.1:0-586 GCF_000327345.1 Myotis davidii
TTATTAACCAATATCACCCAATAAATTCAATAACAACTTTTTAAAAGGACCTTTCTTCTCTCTTCCTGAATCTTGGGAACCCAAATCTTCTCAGCACCAAGTGGAAATCAATTGCATTTGAAAATTTTGCCAAACAAACAAACATATGGAAAAGGAGAGAAATTTTACTTCTCAGACATCCACGAAGTAGTAAAAGAAAACAAGTTTAGGATTCTGCTTCTTCTGAATCTTCATTTTTCTTCCGCACAGAAGAGGAAACTGATTAGATGAATGACTGTGTAGCTAAGGTTGTGTTCAATGAATTCTGAAAGTGTTTCCCTCCGTCTTTCGGAAAATGAATTTTCTCTCCTGTGAAGATACTGTGACCACTAGGCAGAATTACGTATTCAGTAGAACTAATGATTTCTTTTATTATGGTGTTCTAAGGTTTTTAAAAATATTTCTCACAAACCTGCAAAACTTACAAGGTTAAATCTCTTAAACTCAAGAGATTCCACAATGCTTAATAACTAATAGATCCATTTTCAACGATAATGAATAAAATTGAAATGTAAGTCTGGCCCTAACTGGTTTGGCTCAGTGGATA
>NW_006354541.1:0-586 GCF_000327345.1 Myotis davidii
TGGTTCATAGGTCAAAACTCAACCACTGAACCAAACTGGCTAGTAATTTTTATTCATTTTTTAATAAACCCTTTCATCCTAAAACCACCAATTTCTGGATGTCTCTCTAAAAATGCTTTTAGCTTTAACCGATGTTTTGTGGAAGTGGAAGTACACGGGAGAGGAGTTGTGTCATGCACTAAAACTGGTTAATCTTTCCACAGTGGGCTTACTGTCCTTCAACAATCCATTTAATTTTGACCAATGATGTTGAGTATTATTTTGAAATATTTAAAATATCATGAGGAAATATGTCTTTTCACCATTTTTTATTCAACAAAGTAATTTTTGTTGAAAAAACACTTCTGCCTGATACTTTGAGATCTGTGAATATGTAAATAGGCAGCCATTGGGAACATGATTAGGTTCAGTTTTCTTTTTACTCTGTAGCTATGACTAGTGTGGCTCTTTTACCTCAGATTTTCTAGAATTATCCTCTGATTGGACTGATGGAATTGATTTTGGAGAGAATATGGGATTAACCTTTGTAATTCCCATTTGTTCCCCCAATTCCATCCCTCCTCTCTGCAACTCTGGCAGTTACTTT
>NW_006354542.1:0-586 GCF_000327345.1 Myotis davidii
GGTTTTTTTTTTCTTTTAAATTATGTAATATTTTAGGAAGAACCATTGCTACTAGACCAAGCAAATTTCTCCTGAGAAACTAGAAATCTCATGTTGTCTGCTTTCCCATAGGCAACGTGTGCTAAGGACATGCTGCTGGGCCCAGTGTAGTTCTGGTCTTCAGTAAGAGAACTCGGGAACCCAGGAGCTTTGAGCATCACTTGTAGAACTAGTAGCTTGCAGAAGAAGCTGGATGCTATCCTTTGAAGGTCTTACCCCCAGCTCTCATATACCGGCCTATGTTACAGACAGTGTTTCTATATCCATGAAAAATATCGCCAACGATATTCCTGGAATTGAAACCCAGAAGACAAGACAAAACTCCTACTTTTAGGGGTGTGAGATGTTAAAATCTGCCGTCCTACTTATCTAGGCTTGTGGACACATTGTGACTAAGGAAGATTCTTTCATAAGAAAGCAGATAAAGCCTTCTCACCAAGCCCGGGATGTGAATATAAGCACCTTATTTTAATGGCCTGCATTCTCACATGTCTGATTAACAGGAAGTTTGAGATGCCCTTGTTGATATCATTCCCTCATTTATGCA
>NW_006354543.1:0-586 GCF_000327345.1 Myotis davidii
TCTCTATGATGATATCTCCCTTCCTGGAACAGGCCTTTCACAAAATTCCTTTAGGTAGTTTGGGGGAAGGTCAAAGTTTTTTTTCCTGATCTTTTGTTTCTTAAAAATAACCATCTTGCAATAAGCAATACCCGATAAAAGGCAGATTTTGGAATGATCACAGCAGTCTGGAGCAACTCCTCACCTCTAAGAGACTAACCTCAAACCAGAACTCAATTACGCTGTCCATTTTATTTGGAGCTTTATTTGATAAATGGCCATTTGCACAGGACCCTCCCTTCCTGAGGTTAGCCCCATCGAGAACACCAAATTACAGATCAGACGAGGCTTAATGAACTTGGGATCAGAACATATGTCATTGTGTGGCTGAAAACCTACTTCCTTCTCACTAAAATGGCCTGTTAGACTTCAGCCATTATAGAAATATAGCAATTTACATACTCAACACTAATCAAGAAAATCATAGCATTCTCTTCTGATGAATGTTAGAGAAATGCCTTTAAAGTCCATTCCCCACTCCCTATGGCCTGGGGACCCACAACTGTGACATTACTTCACCTCTGTTATAAATAATTAGGTAATGACT
>NW_006354544.1:0-587 GCF_000327345.1 Myotis davidii
TTTTTGTGTGTTTTTGTTTGTTTGTTTGTTTTTGGTTTATATAGCTTACATGTCTAAAATCTTATACCAGGTAAACATTTAGTGTAAGTAGGCACACAATGTGTGTTTTCTAATCTTTGGAAGAACTATTCTAATAACTTATATTTATGTGTTTATTCTATTTCCTAGTTGTCAGTGATTCTATAGTCAAATTTACTTTAAGCACTTTTTTTCTTTTAGGTTTTAGATACTTTGTGTCATCTTTACTGAATTAATGCAGAATCTAACATTTGCATGGCCTTGAATGATCCAGAAACTTAGATTTATTTCTATGTTGCTAAAATCACAAAATACATAGCTAAAGGAAAAGGTATCTAGCTGTTATATTAAGAACTTGTACCTATGATTGAGAAGACCTATCCTGTTCATATGGTATAAAATGAAATTGGGTTCAAGTTCTACTTTCATCGTTTACTAAAAAATTGTTTTGAATAAGTCACTTTTGCTTGAATTTCCTTATTTTTATAAGTTTCAGAGAAGGAGCAGGAACTTCAATTTAAAAGGGGAAAGGTGGATTGCCCATTTCTTAATTGGATTGTTTGTGTTTT
>NW_006354545.1:0-586 GCF_000327345.1 Myotis davidii
GCCTCTTTTCTTTGCTAAATGTCACCAGCCCAGGGCCCACCAGTCTGGCTCACTGGGCTCCATCATTTTCGGACGGGTGTTTTTCCTCTCCTGATTTTATCCTAGGTCAGAAATATATGGCACAAACCGTAGTGACCCTTAGCTACTGGGTGCAAGTCTTCGTCACTATCTCCTGCCCTCACTGCTCATATATACTGTTTTAATATACACACTTGATTTGTATTCCCAACTGTACAATTTTTATTTCCTGAGCAGGACTAGGTAAGCCTGTTCCGGAAGCCCTAACACATCTATTGGGAGGATTAGGGTTGGAGTTAACCGTTTTTTCTGGAGTCAGAACATGATGCACCACACTTGGCGTGAGTGATGGGCACAGTGTATGGCAGGAGCCAGAGACTGTGATCTGAAGAGTTGGAGCCTTGGATGACTGACCAACAAGAAAGTGTCTGGCTAAACGTGGTTCACTTCCATTGACGAAGGCATTGGCCAGGGACACAGAGAAAAGTGTATCAAAGTGTTAGAGAACATGGGAGAAGCCAACCTCTTCAGAGCCTGTAGGCCTTCACCCCCATCAACAGTCTTTCTA
>NW_006354546.1:0-587 GCF_000327345.1 Myotis davidii
CACAATATCCTAGTACTTGCTCACCAAATACCAATCCCAACCAGGTGACAATGACGGTGAGATGTAATCTGTGTGTACAGGGGATAGCACCAAAAGTAGAAGAACCCTGACAGTAATTATTAGTGCTTATAAAAACAGCTGGCATAGCTTATGCCTCCTCTCCTCTGCAGTGACAGAGCCTGAATCAGTGAGAGAGAAATACATTTTTCTCTGGGAAGAGGAGGACAGGACCTCCAGGTCCATCACCATATGCAATGTAAAAAATGACCCCAGGGAGCTAAGTCTTTAAATCTCTCTGAAGGTCTCTTTCTTTAGGGTTGCTATCCTCCTCCCCATAAATCTTTGCTCATAAAGGACTTACTGAGCAGAACTATGAAAATACTCATATCATTTTCTAACATGTATATTTAACATCTTAGTTCTCCTTGGCCTGTTGTTCTCTTGCCTTCTCTTTCTCCAGCGTATATTCCAGCTTTCCTATGGTCTTCTCGCAATGTGAGATGCTCAGAGGACACATAATCCTTTCAGGGTAGCTGGCTTCCCCAGATGCAGGAAGCAGAAACTGGCCCAGCATCACTTCTGCTTCT
>NW_006354547.1:0-585 GCF_000327345.1 Myotis davidii
TGCCACTGAGCAATCTTAGGGAAACTGACTTACCATAATGTCTCTGTTCTTCTTCCTAGAAAAAGAGTAAAGAGAAAACAATCATGTGGCAATGGTTTGCAGATTTGCTTTGCATAAAAGAACCAGGACCACCCCCAGACATATGTGATCACTTCATGGCTTCTCCTCAGATGTATGTGATCATTCAGTGGCATTTCCAAGTCTAAACACTGAAATCTTATCAAGAAACTAGAAACCATAGAAATTTACCCTAACTCTTCCCCCCAGTCTCCTTTCCAAGTTAAAAATTGCTAACTCAGTCCAATGAGCATGATGGTTTTGAGGCATTTCTAAGTTTCTCATCATCTCAGTTGGTGCCTTCTCAATCAGTAAGTTTCTTTGCCCCAAACTCTTAGACTCAGATTTTGCCTTTTGTGAAGCGTCTGCCATATGAATCAGAGTTTGATAACACTGAGTGTCTTACAATTCAACTCAATTCTGACTACCTGGAGGTAGCATTAGATACCACACAACACTAGCCCCCCTACCCTTCAAATGCCAATAGCAAGCCCAGGTTATAGATCAGAGGTTTCCACTGTTGTAGGT
>NW_006354548.1:0-585 GCF_000327345.1 Myotis davidii
AAAAAAAAATTCTTTCTCAGGAAAACCTGCTTTCCTCTTAAGGCTCTTCAATTGATTGGATGAGGCCCACTAACATTATCAAGGACAATCTGCTTTATCTGAAGTCAACCAAGTGTTGATATTTATGCCATCTACTAACCCTTCACAGCAACACCTATAACAGAGTTTGAATAGCTGGGTACAATAGCCTAACCAAGTTGACATAAAACTAACCATTACAATCTGGTTTATGAAAATTTGTTTCTAGATACTAACAGCAAACTATCAGAAATTAAAGTTAAGAAAAATAATCCCTTTTACTATAGCACCAAAGAGAATGGAACATATAAAAATAGATGAATGTAACCATGGAGCAAAAAAGATCTATATACTGCTAATGGTTTAGAATAATGGTCCAGAAATTAAAGTCAGGTAACAAAGAGGAAAATCTTGGCCCTTGGTGTCGTCTATTTCTATTTTCTTTGGGAAAACTACATCTTTTAGGGTAGGTGACTCACACATACCTTGGACAAATACTTGTAATTGTATGTTAAAGCCCTAGTGGCTTGGTTCAATGGAAAGAGCATCAGCCCTCGGACTGAAGGG
>NW_006354549.1:0-587 GCF_000327345.1 Myotis davidii
CTGAGACACCCCGGCCGGGCCCTAGGCTGCCTCCGTGTAACTCACCTTGAGCTTCTGGCTTGCGGTGCCGGCCCAAGGGCTACAGCGGGAATTTCAACAGCACTCACTCGTGTCCCCAGGGATGTGGGTCCCTGTCAGGGACACGTGTTTGAGCCCTGGGGCCACTTCTCCCCAGTGGTTTGGCTTCCCCAGGCTCCTGGGGACCTCCCTGCGCCCCCCCCCCCAATGCCTCAGGGACACTGCTGTCCCTGGAGTGTGTCACCGAGCTGTGCCCTCGGGCAGGTGGCCTCCCCTTCACCTCCGTGTGACTGTGACTGTCCTCACCCCCAGGCCACACTCATCTAGTGGCCAGTTGGGACCCATCTGGGGCTTCCTCCCGGGGAAGCCCTCACCTTTGACCCCGGTCATCACTCCCTGCTCCTCCCTGCACAGAACCAGTGCCTGGGGGGACGAGGGGAGCGTCTACCCCCAAGACACCCTGCTCATCCTCCAGGCTGAGCACGTACCCAGCCCAGCCGGGTGTGGCTCAGCGGTTAAGGGGTCAACCCAGGAACCGAGAGGTCGCAGGTTCGATTCCCGGTCAGGGC
>NW_006354550.1:0-586 GCF_000327345.1 Myotis davidii
TCCATGTTGTAGCATATGTCAGAATTTCTTTTCCTTTTAAGGGTGAATAGTATTCCACTGAAATATAAGATACATTTTGCTTATCTGCTCATGTGTTGATGAATACTTAATTTGCTTCCACATTTTAGTTAATGCTGCTATTCACATAGGTCTACAAATATTTCTTCAAGACCTATGTTCAGATCAGTTTATGATTAATTAAAAGATCAAAATCAACTTCATATCACAATGATCTAGCAAGTTCACAAGAAAGCAAAGAAAAAAATTAGTAAAGGACATGAGAAAATAATTTATCAGACTTCTAAAGCAATTACATTTTGCTCTTTACTATGCACCACTAATTAGGGGAAAGTGGTTTTGAAAAGTTCTTACCTGGATGAGATGTGTTGGCACAGTGATGAGGCAGGCTGAAAGAGAGGTGCGCAGAAGGCCACGGAGAATGTAGAGGAACTTTGTAAGGCTGTGACTGTTGTCACAGTTCCCTGTACAGCAGACGTCATCTCCCCACAAAGGTGAACCAAGGCTCTGGATTGCTATTCGTAAAATGTTTTTCTGTTTTTTCTACAGGAAAGTGGAGGAGAGGTAA
>NW_006354551.1:0-587 GCF_000327345.1 Myotis davidii
ATGTCAGTTTATCAAGGTGGACATAGGCTACATATGTTTATGTTTTGACTAATACACACAAACCTGCCTTTTAATTTTCATGTAATGATCCCTGCTTATTCACATCATTTTCTAGTTAAGGTCATCACAAAGAGCTATAGCACCAAGTTTAAAGTTTCTTGGATGGCTCTCTCTTCATTTCAAACTTTGTTTTGAAATTCTGATCCTAAATACTTATAGTAAAAGTTTTTGGAGGGAAAGAACAAGAATCCATCCCTGACTTTGTGAGTGAGGTATTTTGTTTAAAAATTACCAAAATACAAGTTGGCATAGGGCTTTGTATTATTGGGGAATAATTTATTCATAGTCTTAAACTTACACCATATATCATGATGTTAAAGTTACGTTGATATTTTTTTTCTCCAAGAATAATTTTGAAAACATTTCTAAGCATGATCATGCATTACATAAATATGCAAAGCTTTGTGTCATTGCCAAGAAAATAAGTGAAATCCCAGTAGTAATTTTTACCTTCAACAAATAATCTGATCATCAAAGGGAAATATTCATTATTTTCAAAATATTTCTCTAAACTTGTTTATTTTTTT
>NW_006354552.1:0-587 GCF_000327345.1 Myotis davidii
TTCTTGTCTCAGTTTCCCTATTCCACTTGCTTAAGAATTTCCTTAGCTTCTCACTATCCTGTAACCTTTTAGAATAAATAAACAAACAAACAAAACTCTATGGGAATTAGGAGAAGAGTGTAATAGAGGGAAGCTGAAGACAAAATATTTTTGAGAAGAAAAGAGATTTAATAGCAATTACACCTTTCTGTAAGTTGTTGTTTATAATCTATAAGGTTTTTTACAACCATTATTTCACTTGTGCTTATAAAATCCCATGAGGTTTATAGGAGAGGAGAGACAGTGGAGCAGAGGAACGACAATGCATGAGTTTTGTAGGTGATCGTCCTAACTGACATGTGCTCGCTGGGTTATCTTGATCAAGTTTTGTAACCTGCGGAGCTACAGTTTCCCACAACTGTTAAGTGGGAAGAAAATGAGAAAGTACATGTAGAGCTCCAAGCACAATATCTGGAACATGGTAAATGCTCAACAATATAAATATTCCTGTTTTGAGTAAACCAAGTCTCTGAATTTATGCAACCAGCAAGGGTCTGAGCTGTGGTTTAAGCCTAGCCAGTGGTCAGCAAACTCGTTAGTCAACAGAG
>NW_006354553.1:0-587 GCF_000327345.1 Myotis davidii
CACACACACACACACACACACACAAATTACATGGTAAATAGCCTACTTGTTAAGGCCTAGAGAGTGTAATACATTTTACAGAATATTTTCAAGTTGGGTTAGAGGAGGAGAAAGTTATTTTATGGTATGTCCCTGCCTCTATGTGTTGTTTATATTCTTCCTTGGACCACCTTTCTCTTCTCAGCCAATCTGAATCCTGGCATATGGTAAACACTCAGAAGACTGTTTTTGTCCTCCCGTCCTCATAGATTATTTTCCGACTTCCTGCAGTTGACCATGGACCTTTGCTTTCACTGAACTTTTGTAGTGTTAAAAATGTATGCAAATGTCATATCATTTGATGTCTTTCAAACATAGTCTTATATTTTCTTTGTTCACATATATCTTGTCTCCCTGACTAGTTTATATGCCATTTGAGAATAGATATTAGGTCTTGTCCTTCTCTGTATCACCATTGCATGTAGCTCAATAACTTGTACATAAAAGTATAATAGTTATGAGTGTTAAATATAATCACTTCAGTGATTGCTTGATTATATTGCTCTGCTATAGCCCATGAAGTTTGGCATTTAGAAAATACTTCTTTA
>NW_006354554.1:0-587 GCF_000327345.1 Myotis davidii
GGGGGGGAAATCTTAACATTTGTGTGACACAATAAAAATCTCAGAATAGCCAAAGCAATCCAGAAAAAGAACAAAGTTTGAGGCATCACAATCTCTGATTTTAAACTTTAGTACAAAACTATAGTAATCAAGACAGTATGCACTTGGCATAAATAGACATTTACCAATGGAACAGAATTGAAGGCTCCAAAATAAGCCCATACACATACAGTCAACTAATATCTGGCAGCAGAGCCAAGAAGACTCAACGGGGAAAGGAGTGTCTCTTCCATAAGTGGTGATGGGTAAAGTGGGTACCACTGGCACAAGAATGAAATTGGAACCCTGTCTTGCACCACTCTCCAAAATTAACTTGAAATGGATAAAAGACCACATGAAAGATTCAAAATTATAAAACAACTAGAAAAATATACAGGGAAAATGCTCCTTGACATTGGTCTTTGCAAATATTATTTTTACATAACACTAAAAGCGGAAGCAACAAAAGCAAAAATAAACAAGTAGTGCTAGATCGAGCTAAAAATCTACTGCCTCACAAAACAATCATCCAAACAAAAAAGCAACCTACAGAATGGGAGAAAATATTT
>NW_006354555.1:0-587 GCF_000327345.1 Myotis davidii
GGCAGCCATGGGAAGGAAGGCCTACTCTTGCATAAATCTCATGCATTGGGCTTCTAGTTGTCAATATTTACTACCAGAATGGCACATCGGTTACAACTGGTGACCCTACATTGACACATAGTTACTCAAAGGCCATCGATTACATTATAGTTCAGGTTCACTTTTTTGTAATACATTCTATGGTTTAGTGCATAATGATACATATCTTTCATTATGGTATCATACAGGGCATTTTCACTGCTCAGAAAGTCCTTCGTGCTTTGCCTATTCACTCCTCTCCTCTCTACCCTCCAACCATTTGCAATCACTGATATTTTCACTGTTTCCATAGCCATGAGAGAATGTCATATCATATAGTATGGATCATATATGTAGTATAAAGCCTTTTCAGATGGGCTTTTTTACACTTAGTAATATACATTTAAGTGTCCTCCATGTCTTTTTATGGATTGATAGCTCATTTCTTTTTAGTTATGAGTAATATTCTATTGTCTGGATGTATGAAAATTTATTTATTCATTTACTTACTAGAGGATATCTTGGTTTCCTTTATATTTTGGTGATTATAAATAAAGCTGCTATAAACA
>NW_006354556.1:0-587 GCF_000327345.1 Myotis davidii
AAATAAACAAGTCATAGTTTTAAATTGCATGCCATTATGAGTAGTGTGATGAAATCTTATACCATCCGGTTTGGTTCCACCTTCAACGTGAATCATTGCTTTGTCCAGCGTATCCACACTGTATATGCTACCTGCCCATTAGTCACTTAATAGTCACTGGGTTATCAGATCAACTGTCCAGCCTCACAGTTTTTGTGTTCAAGTAACCCTTATTTTACTCAATAATGGCTCCAAAGTGCAACAGTTGTGATTCTGGCAGTTCAGATATGCCAAAGAGACACCTTAAGGTGCTTCCTTGAGGTGAAAAGGTATATATGTGCATATAGGAAAAAAATATCGTTTATATACAGTTTACTACTACCATAGTCACAGGCATCACTAGGGATCTTGAAATTTATTCCTTGCATATAAGGAGGGACTACTGTATATGCATTAGTTTCCTTTAACTGTTGTTAAAAAATTACCATAAAGTTGGTGGTTTCAAATACACAAATTTATTGTCTTATAGTTCTGGATGTCAGAAACAAGAGTTGTCTGTAGCGCCATGTTCCTTCTGGAGGCTTAGGGAAGAATCCATTTCCTTGCCT
>NW_006354557.1:0-587 GCF_000327345.1 Myotis davidii
TCAATCACTGAGCCACACTGGCCAGGCTTTATTACATTATTTCACTTAATCACTCTCTCTGTCTCATTTTACTCATCTGTAAATGGAGATGAGGAAATATACTAAATCCTAAATCATAGTGTTTACACTGAATAAGATTTTTGAGAGAAATAAATTAGTTACTATATGTAAAGCACTCAGAACAGTGTCTAGCACATACTAAACACTACATAAACATTAGAGTCATTTTTGAGTTGTTGTTTTTATTATTAAAAGTCCAGAGTTGGCTAATGTAGAGATCACCAGGCTTTCCTGCTAAAATTTAAATAACACAGAGAAAAGACTGGCTCCTAACATTAGTCGGAAAATCTTAACAACACTAATCACATCGATGGTACTGACATTAGCCAACTAATGTTCTGAACATAAATCAACACTGCTGCTATCTACATTATCTAGGGAAACTCAGACCAGCCAGTTTGAGCCAGTGCCAGAATTACATGCTTTTTATAGCTCTGGAAATCATCATTCCAATGAGATTGGGGGCCTTGCTCTAAATAATGAAGCAAATTGTTGTGAGAAATAGTATACAAGATTCTCGCTTTTAG
>NW_006354558.1:0-587 GCF_000327345.1 Myotis davidii
GTATTGATTTTGAGGTTCTCTTCTCTAATTTTAATATCCTTCATGGATGTTCTATATGTGGACTATTTTAAAATATTCCTAAATCATGTACTTTTTGCATTGCCAGTTCCTAACTCCAAATTGTGTCTCTCTGATTTGTCAAAGGAGTACTTTTAATATTTCTATCAATCATCCCCTGTAATTCTGGGACAGGTGACCTTGACCTAAGTGCTGGCAAGATGCTGCTACCTCTATGTGACCTTGAAAGAGAGAGAGGGGATGCTGCCTTCTTTATGGAAGTCTATTCCTATTGTGCAATAGAATCTTGCCTTTATTCCTTCTCCCAAAATGATACCAAGAATAACACAATTTATTCTTGGTTATAAAACCGTTTATGGAGTATTTAATGTGTACAGGCAGTATGATTTAATCTTCAAAAGAAAACTATAGCGTAAGAACATTAACCTCCTTTTTAAACTAAGGACAAAAAATAAGTTTTGAAGAGAATAAATAAATTTTCTAAACATTCTTTGCTTGAAAATAGTATATCTCAGATTAAGGGCCACTTCTAGGCCAAATGGCATCTTAGTGCAAATAAGAAAAAAAAA
>NW_006354559.1:0-587 GCF_000327345.1 Myotis davidii
AAACAAACAAACAAAAAAACTACAACATTGAGCAGACTTTGTCTTACTTTCAAGCTTTACTTTAGCCAGAAATGCATGAGAAGGTTTTCTTCTCTGCCATGTTCTAGTACTTTCGGTTCAACCTTATCACTACAAATAGAACTTCGATGAAACTGAACAATCCTTTCTCTGAAGCTCTTAACATACCTGAATAAAGCCAATATCACAAGGCAGCTGAAGTGTTTTTTCCCCAATACCAACAGTATTCTGGCAGTGTTCATTGTAGCAATTCCTCTATTCAAAAATAATATGTACATATTTTGTGGTAGGCATTGTGGTAAACAGTGGTCATGAAGAGTTAAAATGTGCACTGTCCGTTTCCATGGTATAAAACTCTTAGGAGAGATAATCTAGTAAATATTTGCATCATTGCATCATAAGAAAAATAATGTAGGGATACATGTATAGTGTAAATACATAAAACACACACACACACTTAATTCTATCTGAGTTGAGCTTAAAAGAGCTTAAAAATCTTCAGGATATGATGACATTGAGCTCAATGTTCAAAGCTATCCAGTAGTTAAGAAGGGAATAGGCTAAGAGAA
>NW_006354560.1:0-587 GCF_000327345.1 Myotis davidii
AAAGGAAGGGAGAGGGATAGAGAGAAACATCGAGCAAGTGAGCCTGAAACCGGACCATGTGCCCTGACCGGGCATCAAACCAATGACTTCTTGGTTCATGGGTTCATTGAGCCACACCAGCTGGGCCTGACCTTGGTTCTCTGCAATTGATCGGCCCACCTTCAGCTCGAATCCCAAGTAGGACTTCTGTGTTTTATACATTTTCTAGAGGAGTTGGCTCTCACTTCCAATCTGGATTTTTTGAGCCATGAGGACTAAGGAGGACTTTAAGGTAAAACTCGGGTAAAGTAGGGCAAGCATTTGGAGATGAGCGTAGCTGCCACATAAAGGCCTGTCCCCTTGTAGACATCATCTTATATATCACTGCCATCCCTAAACTGAAGGGCTCATAAATCTATTGAATCTTAGGGTTGGAAGGTCATCTAGCCCAGCTGCCCCACCCACGTGCAATTCATCCATAGTCCTCAGTTAAATAGTCATTGTATATCCCCCACGCAAGGTAGTAATCACCAACCACT
Source organism: Myotis davidii (assembly GCF_000327345.1). Classification (NCBI taxonomy): domain Eukaryota; kingdom Metazoa; phylum Chordata; class Mammalia; order Chiroptera; family Vespertilionidae; genus Myotis; species Myotis davidii. The sequence goes on from NW_006354560.1 coordinate 519, forward strand.
ATTTCTCTTTTCCATGCTAGTTTGCAAACTCCTTAAGGATATGTGTTTAACTTATTGTTTATTGTAACA
>NW_006354561.1:0-587 GCF_000327345.1 Myotis davidii
TAAATAAACTACAATTTGGAATGGGAAAGGGAAGGTCTGGAAACATTCAGTTGTCTATCACAGTGTCAAGTTCTGCTTGAAAGAAGCCTCCTTGCCCCAGAGGGAGTAATTTCCTAGGTTAATCCTGTCTTGTCAACCTTGATTATTCTTTATAGAAGGAACTCCCTTCCCCACAGTCCTTCATGGTCCCTACTTAGCCCTTCCCAAGTTCTCTCCTACCTATTATGCCCTATAACCACTCTTTCAGCAGGTATTGGAGAACATGGAGGTTTGAGGACCTGATTTTTGTTTTGGAGCTGGAACAAGCATGGGCTATTAATAGCTGTGTTTAGGCTTGAAATTTATTTGACAAAACAATTTCATTCAAAGTGTAGTAGTCTCTTACATATTTTGCTTCCAACCAGTACTATGTGAAATAATTATTCACACACATCTCTTCAGGTTATAGTTCCTAAACATGCTGATATTTTTCTTGTTTACATAGTATAGTTTCTGAATTTTGTCACTCAATCCTCTGTGCCCTGTAATGGGGGCTCCCTTGAGGGATTTGTAACCATGAGTTCATGTGGGAAGTTAATCTGATTTTT
>NW_006354562.1:0-587 GCF_000327345.1 Myotis davidii
AGGACAATTTCCTCAGTATTTTGTTGCTATTTTAAGTGATATTTTTATGAATTCAGTTTCCTAATTATTTAATGTATTATGTAGAAGCTCAACATTTAAGTATCAATATTACATACTCATTAACTTTCATTGTGTATATGCACATTCATCAGATGTTCTATGCACAAAATTATGCCATGACAAAAACATTATTGAGACCAATAAGAATAGTTATTCAGGAATCATTATTCAGACAGAAATCCAAGTAATATTTCTGTTAGGAGACAAAGACAATGGATATTTATAATAAGGGGGACAATTACATCAAGAAAAGGAAGGTATTTTTAATGGAACGGATGTATAACATAGTGATGTTAATTCTCAACAACGCTTTTAATTTCCAGTCCATCAGCCATGTGTTTGATAGTCTCAATATCTGATATCTTGTTATCTTTGCAAACAATTCTTTGGGAAACAAGATTGCTTAGGCTATTTTGCCCTATTTTTAACATTCCAAGGTTTGAGGTATAACATGCAAGGCGGATCTTTGGCATGGAAGTTCTGGAAGTTAATTTTATTTATTGGGGTGACACTGGTTAATAAAATTA
>NW_006354563.1:0-587 GCF_000327345.1 Myotis davidii
CATGTCACACAAAATTTAATGCATTTTAATTATAGTTTTAATGATCACCTTAACTTGCTGATTTTCATTATACATATATTTAATTTGAAAAAAAGAAATATTTTTCTATAATCGGAATAATGACTTGTAACCTTTGTACTAACATAACTTTTTTCCTAAACAAAGAGGTATCAACATGAGGGTGCAACCTCTGTAAGTCAGCAATGCTTTCGTAATGCTATTTTATTATGTCACAATGCAACCCAGAACAGGCATTTTATCATAAAGATCAGTGTCATATCTCAAGGATTTAAAAACATTTAAAGTCTTCCACAGTACAAATTGACTGATATATCAAGCATATAATTACTATTTAAAGTAAAAGTCACAAATTAAAAGCAATTAATGGAATGCTAGTCAAGGACTGTAGAACTGAGAATAACTAAAAATAAAAGTGAGCCACAGTATTTACTTGAAACTGATGGATACTCAAAAGGAGGTCATAAAATTATTACTTGATTGAACATGTTCTACACAGCAATCTGTAAAAGCAGAACATGTTGCCAATACTACTTCCACTGTGATGCCTCCTCCTTTGAAAAAAAAAA
>NW_006354564.1:0-587 GCF_000327345.1 Myotis davidii
AATGTTCTACCAAGTGGTTGAATCAGTTTGAAATCAGGGTGAGAGGCCTTCAATTGTCCTAATTATCTGAGATCTGAATTAACCAGGTTATATTCTACTATCATGATTACTAAGTGGTGGACATTTAAAATTCTGAAGATACAGTAAGTTTCTGTTATTTTAAAATCTACACTAATTCCCCTAATCCAGAAGTAATTCAGTAACCCACAGAAGGAGTCTCTGTCATTGATGTGATTTAGGGAAGCCTCACTCTGCTTAACAGCCTTTTGAAATGGAGATTCAAGCTGATCAGAAAATACTAAATGCAAAAAATATTATCAAAACAACAAAGGCATCAGTTTCAATGTGAGCACACAAAACCTCCATTTTCATTCAACGTAGCTTATATGATATCTATTCATTGCAAGGGCAACTAAAATTTGCTTTAAAAATTAAGTTCCAATACTTGCTTCATGGGATAGGGGACATTCAGAATGAAAATATTACTAAGAGCAGTGGAAATTAAAACACCTCAAATGAAACTTTATTTTAATAACTGGCATGGAAGAGTCCAAATTGCTAGAGAGTGAGATGCTAGCCTGGATTTT
>NW_006354565.1:0-587 GCF_000327345.1 Myotis davidii
TTGAATCATTTGTCAGCAAGAACAGCTACTTTTCTATATCTCATTGCTTCAAACACAGGTTTCTTCTGCATCTAAAATGGAGAGATGGATACATTCATTGAGCACCCATGCAAGCTGAACACAATTAAGATGCAGAAGAAATGCAGGGAAAATTTTCTACTCTCCTTGGCTTTAAATAAATTTGTCAGGACTCAAATACCGAAAGTCTATCATGTGTAAAATAAATCATGTATAATTAGTTGTGAGAATGAAAAATTGTTGTGTTGTATATTGTCTTCTGTATATTTTAGCTTTCTGGGAAAAATCTTATTTGGCTAACCATCAATCAAGTTAACTACACATTTCTTGAAACGTTGCCAGCTTTTACATTGGGTGATATTTATTTGATGTAGGTGTTAACAACAATATTTAACTTTTCCAGTATTTGAAAAAAAATGCTTTCCATTCTAAATCTCACTGTAGTGTTGACACTGAAATCTGTCAGAGAACTCACTTATTCCTAATGATGTGCTTGTGATGGTGGCTGTGCTTCCAGCATGATCTTAATCTCAGCATAGATTTAGAGCAGGGGTCCTCAAACTTTTTAA
>NW_006354566.1:0-587 GCF_000327345.1 Myotis davidii
TAGGAAATTGTCGGAGCGCATTCTAAGTAGTAAGGTAAGTATTGCCTTGAGGGCCTTTTGCTTCAGCTGTGTATTTTCAGAGGTTTTTTTAAGACACATCCTAGGATTGTGGAAATTGCTCAGTTCTGGAGTCAGTCTGGTTTCCAGTTTCCCCACTTACTTGCTGTGTAACCTCGGACAGGTTGCTTAGCCTGTCTGGCCCTTGGCTTTCCTGTCTGTGAAATGGGGATTAGCCCTAGTGTCTCCCTCATGGGGTGTTAGAATGTTAACTGGGTCCATATGTAGGAAGCATTTGAGCAGGGCCTGGCATGTAATAACTATTTTGTTATTATTACAAAGAGTACTCTTTTGTGAACTTTGGTTTCAGAGGGCTGTGTGTGTGTGCACGTGTGCACATGCGTGTGTTAGAGCGTGATGTAAAACTCCTTGTGGGTTGCAATAAGAAGTGAAAGGAACTGGATCTAGGAGAGGAAATTTGTTCTTTAGACTTTTCAAACCATTAAACCAGGCCTAACCAGATGATCTAGGCTGAGCTCTCTTACTTAAAGTCCACCAAGGCCCTGGCTGGTTTGGCTCAGTGGACAGAG
>NW_006354567.1:0-587 GCF_000327345.1 Myotis davidii
CCACTGAGCCAAACCAGTTAGGGCCATCAATATATATTTTTAATGAGAGATAAAGTGAAGATCATCTAGGCTCTCTTTCAGGACATGTTTTAGAAGAATGAGCCAGTCATACATGATAAATTCATTCCAAAATCCCATGTCTTCCTAAGGCTTTGGATTCCTTGCTTTATATTGAACTAAGGGATTTCTGGTATCTTCACTTCTTTTGGCATAGGTTACTATGGAGTCTGGTTTAGTCAATAATCCAAGTAAATAATCAAATCCACTTCCTGTAACTTAAGCTGGTTTGACCTAGTACATTAAATCCAGAATCTCTTGTAAATACACCAAAATTGATTAATTCAACCTGATCTAAAATCTTACTCTCTCCCTGGTCTAGTACTGTTAGGACTAATTCCCACATGTATTTCCTAAGACTTTTTGTGGATGCAAAATATTGACATGCATAAGTAAACATCTAGTTTTGATTCATAATGGATCCCCAAGAGCATACTGGGATATAACTCCAGATGCCACACAGGATAGTTCAGTGGGGCAGGAGGAAACTTGGCATCTTGTTCTGTGAAGCCATTACAATAACTCCAGGC
>NW_006354568.1:0-587 GCF_000327345.1 Myotis davidii
AAAAAAAAAAATGGTCCTTACTCACCCATAGAGTTTACACTAGTGTGTCTGTGAAAATTAACCCTGCTGAAAAAAAAGTCTAAATGAATAAGGGTAAACATCCTGTTTCCATTTCATTGGGGCGACAACTAACATGCAAAAAGATGAGGTTCTCAGATCACTCAGTCCAGTTTGGACAGAAGATAAAACTCAAGAATCCTGGTTCACATCCATGCTCTGGCCAGTTCGTTATTGTGTTTTTAAAAGATTAATGGACATTCTTGGAGTGTCCTTGGTCTTACCTCCAGAGATCTCCTAGTTCATCCTGGCCTCGAGGCAGGATTGCCCTTAAAGGCAAAACAAAAATAAGGCTAATCCTCGTAGTTGTGAACAAAGTTGGCCAGTGGTGTTTATACTGGCTCCACTGGGATGCTATTTTCAAGCTTAATGGCCTCATCTTCAAAACTTTATGAGCTGCCATAACCCTATAGACCTCAAAACAGTCTAACATTCTCAGTAGAGAAATGGAGGACTTCGAAGGGAAATAAATAAAAGGGGGAAGACGTCTGTAGTCATGTGTCCAAATTAATCATAACTGAGCAATGTTT
>NW_006354569.1:0-587 GCF_000327345.1 Myotis davidii
GCATTGGGAACCCCCAGCAGGGGATTGGAGTGGAGAGGCGGTATTTTTTCTCTTAGCTCCTTCCCTGTAGATCAACGTTGGTTGCCTGTGTCCAATGCTCTCTTAAAGGAGTCTTCTCTGTATTATTCTCTCCTTCCAGATTCCAGTAATCTCTTGAATAGCTCCTCTGCTTTTACTATCCTGATTTACTCTACTACCATTTAGGTTCTTTCACATCCCTGCCTATACTTACTAAGTTGTTTGTAAATAAATCCCCTTCTGCTTATCAGAAGTTGTAAGAATTAAGTGCCCATTTTCTGTTGATTCAGCTTTTGAAAGCCTCCTCCTTTTTTGGAACCTTCCTGGATTGATTGGTAAGAGCAGTTGACCTCCTTACCTCTGTTGGACATCTGCTTTCCAGCCCAAATTATATGATTCCATCAGTGCAACAGTAGCATGGAAAACCGAGGCTGTCATTATATAAACACTATTCTGTTGACCAGTTTATTGCTTTAACCTTCTTACTTGATAGCCTGTATGCCTTCCACACATGTAATTTGTTGTCTCATTCACTCTTTTTTTTGTTTGTTTGTTGTTGTTAATCCTCA
>NW_006354570.1:0-587 GCF_000327345.1 Myotis davidii
AGTGCTTAAAGAAATAAAAGGACAGATAAACATGAAAACATAAGACAAGGAGAATAAACAACAGGAAGATTGGAAAAAACACAAGTAGGAAGTCTGATTTAAAAAAACCTAATTCCTAAAATGATTTAACTCAATGGATGGGTTAAACAGCAGATTGAAATCTGCTGAAGAAATAATACATGAACTATAAAACAGATCAAAGAAAGTTTATCTATTTCAATTTATAACACACAATACAGGTAGTAAAAGATGGAAAAACTTGAACGAGAGATAGAGGATTGATAAACACAAACACTGACCGGACAGGGAATAGAGAATGACAGAGTACAGAAAAGAGAAGTAAAAATACTAAAAGAAATAATGACTGAGGATTTTCCAGAATTGATGAGACACCATTTATCAGGTTCTAAAAGTAATTTAGACCCAAGAAAGATAATTATAGTAAACACACTGAGGTGAATAAAAAACACCAAAGTCAGAGAAGATTAGAAAAGCAAACAATGATAAAAAGTATCCAGCCTCAAGGAACAATAGCAATACAAACCAGTGGAATAATATATCCAAAGTTCTAAGAGAATTGTCAACCT
>NW_006354571.1:0-587 GCF_000327345.1 Myotis davidii
AAGAGTGCAAAGCATGCCTTTTATGATCCATTCTTTAATACAACAGTATGAGCACTCCACACTGCTGCTAATTTTAATTACGAGAATTATTGCCATCTGCACCACAAAATCCAGCCTATAAATGTGCCATTTTCTTTATATTATTACCCATTTAGCAGTGTATATTTTATATGGAAGATAAATTTATATTAAAGATCATGTAATCACAAAGCACGCATCCAAAATAATTTTTAAAACAAACACATTAATATAATGTATCAGTTGCTTCCTAAAATATTTATTTCAAAAAGGTTAATAATGAACTTTATTACTTAACAAACATAGAAAAAAAGAGGATTCACAGAAAGAGATGAATCGAGTGTACAATAAAGTGTAAATAGTCTAAGAATACCTTTATGCCAAACCAGTTAAGACTGGGGGCAGCTTCCTGACTACGTCAACTGCAGAAAGTCTGGGGTCATGGCAGGGGTTTGGTCTGGCAACTAGGAGTCCAGTGAAGAGACAAAGCAGGTGTTAGACGGCCTTGGATAAGACACTGAAGCATCACCCTAGCCGGATTGGCTCAGTGGATAGAGCACCAGCCTGTG
>NW_006354572.1:0-587 GCF_000327345.1 Myotis davidii
TCATCCCTATTCCCTTAGAGGTCATGAAAGAACACATACTCGGGTAAAATGCTATGGATGTAAGCATTGTGGTAAAGGTTTCTATTACCAATCTTCTCTCCAGTATCATGAAAGAACCCATACTGGGGGAAAACCCTATAAATGTAAGGTTTATGGTAAAGTTTTCTCTTCAACTTCCATTCAATATCACAAAAAAATGCATACTGGGGAAAAACTGTATCAATGTAAGGAATGAGGGAAAGCCTTCGTTTTCCCCAGCTCTCTTGGAAATCATTAAAAAAAAAGTCATGCTGGAAAGAAGTCTCCTGAATGTACACAGTGTGGTAAAATGTTTTATGATCAAAATTACCTCCGACTTTATGAAAGTACTCACACTGGGGCAAAATGTTATGAATGTAATTATTGTGATAAAGCTTTCTCTTATCCATCTTCCCTCCAAAGTCATGAAAGGACTCATCATAAGGAAAAACCCTGTATATGTGAGCAATGTGGGAAAGTATTCAGTTTGCGCAGCTCTCTTGGAAATCATAAAAGAAGACATGACGGCCTTAGCTGGTTTGGCTCGATGGATAGAGCGTTGGCCTGTG
>NW_006354573.1:0-587 GCF_000327345.1 Myotis davidii
AAAGAAATCACCCTTGCATCCTGCTCAGGAAGAAAACCATCAGACTCATTAGAACTTCCTTCCCTGTCCCAATGATGAGCTGATATAACACAGACCATAACAGGTATTTAATTGTATGACATTCAACAGTAAAAGTTTCAATTAAAGCCCAATAACTAGTCAGCAATTGTTAACTAAATATGAAAGTACATTCAGTACCGGTGCCCAGAAATACTAATAAAGTTTCTTTACAACTCCCAAGCCATTTTACCTACTCAACCATAAATGACTTGTAACTCCTGGTGACTTAATTGCTCCATCTCTAAGGAATTTAGATTAAGTGATCTCTACAGTCCCTCAAAATAAGAGACTTCTGAATATCTTGAGATAGTTTTTTCCTCCTTTAATTTTATTTCCCTAGCCATCCAAGGGAATTATTTATGTAGATGAAGCAATCAACCAGTTTCTTTCTAAGACCATGGAGAACAATCAGTTCTACAAAAATTTGTCTGAAGAGTTAGTTCTACAAATAAATTGCATTGTTTTATGTTTACTTTATGAGATTTCAAAAACACAGTTTTAGTTACAGTTGAGCAGATACTTTTTTT
>NW_006354574.1:0-587 GCF_000327345.1 Myotis davidii
CTGAGTGTTTTCCCAGAAGAGAGATACTAATATAAGGTCATCTTGCTCCCATAGTATTTCCTGAAGCACTTTATCATCACTATTTCTTCAGATGAATATAAAGCTTTTCATCCCAAGAAAACACATACTCTATGTATTTTTTTATGATGGTATTCATTCCTAATTTTTCATTTTCTTTCAAAACTAGCAGTATGAAGCATCCTATGACACCCTGCCTGATTATATTGGTTAAAGATGCCATTGAAAATCTGCAAATCAGCATTAAATCAGTTTCTGTTAGCAACAGCCACTAATTTTGATCAACTGTTTTGCAACCCAGTTCTGAGCTCCAGCTTTCCCATTACTTTGTTCTGCTTATTTACTATGCATCTATGTCCTGACTCTTCACAATTTGACTGCAGTTAGAGTGAGATGACTTCCTTCATCTACTTCCAGAGACAGAGAGCTCTTGCATGTGAGATCTAGCAAACACAAAACAGTTCTACAGGTACTCTTATTGTGAAAGCTGTTTAAGGATATACGTTATCAGTATTAAAAAATTAGAGTATCTTGCTCAAGCCAGTTTGGCTCAGTGGATAGAGCATCGG
>NW_006354575.1:0-587 GCF_000327345.1 Myotis davidii
CTCTCCCTCTCCCCCATCCCTCTTTTCCCCTCTACCTTCTCTCTCTAAAGCAATAAAAACATATTTTAAAAAAACAGGGAAAGTCTGAGAAGCTATCATAGCCAAAAGGGGCCTAAGAAGACAGGACAACTACATGTAATGTGGTAATTGGATGGGATCATGGACCAGAAAGAGGACATTAGGTAAAAACTAAGAAAATGTGAATAAACTGTGAACTTTAGTAAATAGCAATGTGTCAATATTGGTTCATTCATTTTGATAGATTCACCATACTGATATAAGATGTTAACAATAGGGAAATTGAGTATAAGTTAACTGGGAAATCTCTGTACTGTCTTTTCAATTTTTCTGTAAATGTAAAACTGTTGGAGGGAAAAACTTGTTAATTAAAGAAATAGGCGTAGGATTTGAATAGACATCTCTCCTAAGGAGGTCCATAGATGGCCAATATGCACATGAAAAGATGCTCACCATCATTCACTTTTAAGGAAATGCACATTAGAACCACAGTGAGATACCACATCATACCCACTAGGGTTGCTCTAATCAAAATGACAAGTGTTGGAGAGGATGTGGAGAAACTGGAA
>NW_006354576.1:0-587 GCF_000327345.1 Myotis davidii
AAAAAAATATTCTGGCTCTAAATACACTCTGATTACAAGTCCACTTGGTAGATGTTTAAAACCATAGGGCAGAGAATATTTTTCTAAATGAAAATGTGCTTCTATTTGTGCTAGTTGACCTATTTCAAATAATGAATGCTCCCCTTTCTACAGTAAGATGATAAGGAATTGTAATATATGTGGAAGGACGGGGAGGAAAAGAAGAAACCAGAGGGGTGATTTATGGTTACAGGTAGATGTAAGATGGTCACTTCTTTTCCAAGGCAAGTGCTTCAACGGAACGGCCATCACCATGGCTATTGTCAACTTATCAAAATGCAAAAATGTCAAAGCTGCCTCCACAGTACTTGTAGTTATAGAACCCTGAGTCAGAAGACCCATTTTAAGTCATTGTCAAGTGATCTACTGTGAAAACAGATGCTCATAACAGACAAGTGACCTACACAAGACCATACAAGGGAAGACTACAATGATTTACCCTCCCAAATACTTGAGCTTAGTATCTACTCAAAGTTTACAATCCTTTCCTTCTTCCCCAAGTTTAGGGAGTAAACAGAGAGTGTCACATTTGAGTAAGGAAATTTATT
>NW_006354577.1:0-587 GCF_000327345.1 Myotis davidii
AACCAAAACTCAAGAGTCTCTAAGAGCAAGTAAAAAACTTGAAAGTAAACTTCTATTTCCACCTGCACAGGAACACATACCTTAACTTGGAACTACCCATGACAGAGCATATGTCCATCAGTCATTTATCCTGTAACAATTTGCATTCATTTTGCATCTATATTAATTATTTTTCCTTCACAATTTTATATTGGCAGCACCTAAAAAGCATAAAGAATTAATACTTGTATTCAGTGCCATGTGCCAAACCATTTCACACATATATGTGCTCTGGAGAAGCTAAATAGACTATAAAAATGTGCGATGCCTGGTTGTACATATACAGTGGTTAGAGGGTAGGAAAAGCAAGCGGTCCACTTAGGATGTTACTAAAAGAACATATACCAAGACCATCACTGCCATATCAGAGCTGTATTGCTTTCTAGAGTGGTAGTATTTATGAACAGAATACCTCAAGAATCATATATCAAGACGCTTGTCCAAGTCAGCATAATATAATGTTAAAACAACCATCTTTTATAGTAAATATTAACCTTGTAGGTCTGACCTTCAGTCAGTTGTTCATATGGAAAATAAGACAATAATTA
>NW_006354578.1:0-587 GCF_000327345.1 Myotis davidii
GCATTGGGAAGGTTGAGAACCACTGTTCTAGACTAAAACACTCTCAGCCATTCCACCCTCCAACATACACATACAAAATGGGAACCTGCAACACAACCCTGTTTTTCCCCTAATTATAAACAGTATCGTCATTCTGAGTCTATATGATTCTAGGAAGAAGGAAAGAAATATGTGTATTTTCCATTAAACATTTTGTAATAATGAGCATAGTTTCATCATAAGAGACCCTAGGGCACACAGATGCCACAGGAGAGAATCCACCACCCCTTTAGATGTACCCACATCTATCATTTATTTGTCTAGGTATGCTTTATCTTTCATTATTATTTGACTTTGAGTGCCTGTGTCTCATCTCTTCAACTAGAAAACTAAGCTGCTTCAGTGCAATGATCATATCGTGTGCTTCTTTGTTTCCCCAAGGACCTCTCACACAGCAGCTTACCTCTGTAGACAGTTCAGAATTATTTGTGGTTGGCTGACTCTAGGCTTTCATAATTCAGTTTGTGGTCAGGCATTGGTTGCATTTATGAAAAAAGAAAATTCAGACTTGCAGTCAGCCCTGGCCCCTGGGATACTCCATAGATTGC
>NW_006354579.1:0-587 GCF_000327345.1 Myotis davidii
ACCTGGGTTTTTGGTCTGCTGTTTTTAATAGATTTTAGCCAAGTTTATAGGATTATTTCTTTAAAAGCTTTTAGGCACATACTCATAGATCTGTGTAAATTCCTTTATCTAAACACAATTGAAATGTGTGGTCATAGCAACACTACTATGTCAGGAATGTGTACCCTCTGAGTATATTTTCACTTGTATGAATTTATTATCTGTACTTGTCTGTTCCTTTATTCACCAAGCATTTGCTGAGTCCTTACTGTGCCATAATTGTTAGGTCTTAGAAAAATAAGATGTTGTCTGTCGTTATAACATATATTGGCAAAAATTAATGCAAAGTAGAGTGTGCCATTGTTCTGGATAATCAGAAAAGGGAAGGAACACTTTTGACTTCAGAGGGCTGATGCCTGGAGGTAGCTCTAAGCACAGGGCATGGGTGCATGTACAATAGGCAGAGAAAGCCAAGGAGCTGGCATTGGTGCAAAATCTGGGAGTGGTAGAAATTTAACAGGTAAAAAGTTCTTTTAGCAAGTTCTTTGTTCTTCACCATCTGAGGACCAATCTTAGTGTCTCTAACACAGTGGTTCTCAACCTTCTGG
>NW_006354580.1:0-587 GCF_000327345.1 Myotis davidii
GTTGGAGAAAAAGTCTTTCCGATCTGGAGATGACAGTTGAAGTTCTCTTTGCGAAGCAGTGTGAGCTTGGAGGAAAGCAGAGCGAGGAGCTCACACCGATGCGAACACTCCTTCTTGTGAAACCTGCGGACGCTCACTCTGTCTTGCAGGCGGTCACACCCTTCTCTGTGGCCCCACGACAAACGCTCGGGCTGCCCTCGCCACTGTCACGGCCCGTGTCTGTCCTCTAGAAGTAGCTGTGTTTCCAGGTGTCCACAGTGCTGTCCACAGTGCCCCCCTGTGGACAGGCTGGGGCACAGTGTTCCTAAGCTAGGCCTAGTTCCACACTCATAGGACGCGCGTCAGCCTTGTACTCCTGTGAAGTAACTGTTCGTGCATCATGTGTTACTGGTGTCCTTACTGCCCTCAGTTCATCCACTCACCATGCAGAACGTGGGGTTGCACAGAGCCGTGCAGGACCTGGGGTGGCAGTGCATGCGCTGGGCTCTGCATGAGGTAGTACCTTGTAGAGATGTCTTCCAAATAAATCGTGTTGGCACATAGTACATCTCAATAAATATTTTTAAATAAACGAATGTTCGTGTAGA
>NW_006354581.1:0-587 GCF_000327345.1 Myotis davidii
ATGCAAGATAGACATGAATATGTTTTGCTGGCTGTCTTGACCCTATAATCTTTCATCAATGTCAGCTTCAGAATATCTGGTCTTTAAAACTTTTCACTTACATTTTCATAATTTTCAAGATAAATCTATGAGAAGGGTTGATATGCTTTTATACATAAAGTGAAGTTAGTTGAGGGAGGAGAAAGTTTACGAAAGAAATGGTAAATTGTTGAGGAATTTCTACAGAAACACCACTAGAGGTATTCTAAAAGAGAAATCCTGTAAATGATAATCAGGTGTAATTTCAGATGTCTATCCCTCAGGACAGTTCTTCAATGTTTTGGTAAAATTTTTTTAAAAAAAATCAATTATTCTATATTTTAGCTGAAATAAATTGGAGGTTAGGAAACTGTGAAGGGATGGTAGCAATAAAGAATTGACCTTGAGCATTGCCCTGCCCTAAGGATGAGCCTTGGCATTATTCACAGACACGTGTAGTTCTTTAAAAGTCTGGAACTAAATGATATTTGAATCAGAACTGTCTATCTTACTATTGCCCCATCCTCTTTTCTTTTCCAAGTTGTTTTTAATAAGTTATGAGTTTAGTT
>NW_006354582.1:0-587 GCF_000327345.1 Myotis davidii
CCCCCCCTCCCCGAGGGCACAGATCTCGTGCACTGGGCTTCTAGTAGTACATAAATATAATGAAAGTTGTATGTCCATAACTTCAACAATTTGGAGGCTGGAGATTGTATCCACATTTGGGTCCAGCTTTATTCTTAAACATTGCCTTGTGCAGAGTTGATACACAATACTATTTATAAGGAGGAAAAAAATCAGTAAGGACAATGAATTGCTATGATGCCTAGACACTAGGCAATCTATGGAACCAAGAGTTCAAAATGTATCTGGTCTTCCGTTATGTATGCAGCCAGAGTGGCTATTTATGAGAGTAGTAAAATTTACTCTAAAATATTTCAACATAGCCTTCTATGTTATCCTGTCTTGGGTTTGTTAATTGGGTAAGCTCTATCCCATGTGCAGATGGTTGCTCTACTCAGGAATTCACACTCAGGTGTGTGTAGCTATCCTTCTAATTAAATAACTCCTATTCCAGAATTAGTTTCTACTTGTGCTTCTGTTACCCATATGTAGACTAATAAAACATGCTAGTAACTAACTTGGCAATTGCCAGGAAAAAAATGTCAACATGAATATCCTGTTAAATACCA
>NW_006354583.1:0-587 GCF_000327345.1 Myotis davidii
GGTGTAGGGGAGAAAAAAGATTCCCTCCAATATTCGTAGGGTCCCTCGCTGGGTCTGGAAATGTAACTGACAAAGACAGATTCACTGGAGAAAAGCATACACATTTATTTCTACAAGTTTTATCTGACATGGGAGCCTTCATGAGGAAAAGACGACCCAAAGAAACAGTTAGACCTGAGAGTCTTTATTGGAGAGGGACAGTCAAGGTTTCCCAGCATTCGCTAGCCGCCTTCACAGGAATATATGTCAAAGTATGACGTCAGGGTAGGAAATCCGGGGAGACTGAGCGAGGCTGCTCGCTAGGATTTTCCGAGTTCCTGTGTCTTAGGAGACAGGATGCTCCTTCCCCCCAAGATAGGGAGGGCACCCCTCACACCAGGGTTTTACCTATTCTGGAAGAAGAGTGCCATTTTCACCAACTCCTTCAGCTTAAAGTATTCAGTATGCCAGGGTGCCATATTTAGAGGTAGCATGTCCTGAACCCCATCAGTGGCTTCAGGGGCATATACAGGTAAGAATGATCAATCTGAACACTTTAAATATATGTCAGTTATACCTCAACAAAGCTGTTTAAAAAAAAAAAAAAA
>NW_006354584.1:0-587 GCF_000327345.1 Myotis davidii
GGGGGAGGGGAGCTGATGGGTTCAGAGGCTCCAAGTCCACAAGCAGCAGGAGCAGGGTGGCCTGCAGCTTGCAGAAGTATAACTCTAAGGTGTTGCTAAAAAGTGGTATTTTTAAGCCATTTCTAGGAGCTGTGCTTGAGTGACAGTTCCCCTCAGGCAGGTGTTTTAAGGTGAGACCTTATCCTTTCAAAGGGGACCTGGGCTGGAACTGGGTTCTGCCTGGAAGCGCCGGGCTCCCTAAGGGAGAGCGCAGAGCATGCAGGGCCTGTGAGCTCAGTCCTTCTCCACACACCAGCTCTGGGACTTGGATACCATTTGACTCTCTGAGACTCAATGTGCTCATCCATAAAATGGGGCAATAATACGAGGTGCTATGAGGAATGTCGGCAGTGCTGTGGGCCCTGGTGTCAGCGGGGATCTCCCTGCACTTGAGATCATCAAGTTGCCTCAGACAGCCCTTGGGGCGGGAAGTTAGATGTTTCCCCCAGACTTCTGGAAGTCCCAGAACGCTCCCATGCGCACCTCTGTCGCCCTTCCCCCTCCCCTGGTTCCCAGCACACCTCCCCTCACAGGGCTCTTCTCCTTTC
>NW_006354585.1:0-587 GCF_000327345.1 Myotis davidii
TTTCCCATTGATTTTAGATAGAGTAGAAGGGAGCATGGGAGGAAGGGAGAGAGAGAAAGACACCAATATCGATTGGTTTCCTCCCGCACGCTCACCAACCAGGGCCAGAGATCACACCTGCAACCCAGTCATGTGCCTCTGACCAGGACTTGAGCCCACAACCCTTTGGTGTGCAGGCTTCACAGGTTGACACTCCAACCACTGGGCCACCCCGGCCAAGGCCAAAGTAGGTATTCTTAGCTTCATTTTACAGATAAGAAAATCAAGTCTCAAGGAGATTAAGCAATCCGTTTAAAGTCACATAGCTGATAAATAGTGGAGTGAGGATTTAACCTCAGAGCCTTGCTTTCTTCTTCATACTGTATTGGGTCAGTGAAGACACTGGTCAATAATTACTCGTGAGGAAGGTGATTCTAGCAATAAAATAGTAGAGTGAGTCCAGGGCAATATCAGCCTATCCAGTTAATTTACTCCCAGTTTGCTCTAGAAGTAGCCTTTAGATATTGATTTGAAACAAACAAACAAAACCACTCTTTTCTAATAATCACTAAAGAAAAGCTTGCAGGTTGGAGACATGCAATTCTCCT
>NW_006354586.1:0-587 GCF_000327345.1 Myotis davidii
GTATGTTACATAGATACAAAGAGTTTCAAGCCAAAGAAAGCAAATTAGAAATATAAAAAAGAATAATACTGGCTCTGGTGTCTGCTGGTAAGTTAAGCAGTGCTATCCCTCTATAGTTCTGCTCAACATCAGTTTCCTCACCTTTAAAATGGGGATAGTAATATCTGCCTTCAAGATTGTTGCTAGAATTGTATGTGAAAGTGATTGTAAAAACACATAACATATTGCTTAATACACACAGTCAACAAATGTTCGTACATGTTTGCTACCTGGGGTCAGCCCCTAAGCTTCCTGACCTCCGCAGAGGGGTTGGGTTGAAGGGAAATGTGGGTGCTCTTGGGACCCCTAGGTTGGGTGCTGGCTGATAAAGTTGCAGTGAACAAGAATATGGCCCAAGTTGAGCATGAACACTAGGATTGGAGGTCTCTATTGACACCTCGTTTTACATGGCACTGTAAAGTCTGTGGGGGTGCTGGTTGAAGTTGCAATGGAAACTATTTTTACTAGAAATTAGAAGAGTTTAGGTTTAAAAATAAGTAGCTGCTTTATAGTATAGTTCTCTTGAGTTTTTTAGGTATTTTTTTTTT
>NW_006354587.1:0-587 GCF_000327345.1 Myotis davidii
GCAGTCCATTATGGAGCAGCTGTTCACTTATCCCATGGTGACTGTTAAATGTAAGGAATCTTCCTTTAAAAGGATGTTCCCGCTGACCCACTCATCAAGACTGCATGAGTAACATTGTTTTCTTTTATGCTTGGAATCTATTTTCTTGTTTTTTTGACTCATAGAATGACTGATTAGCAGGGACCTTGAACATCATCCTAGACAAACCCCCTTAATTTATAGATGAAAAAGCCATGGCCTCACGGAGTTGGAACTTTTCCAGGTCATAGTGAATTAGTGACAATTAAAAGAGGGGTCGCTTGACTTCTTGACCAGTTTCCCCATTTAGGAAATAGAGATGATTCCAGCACTATCTCAAAGTGTTTTTATGAAGATTCATGAGATAACATTTGTGAAAAATAATACATAGAATAGAAGTGTTACCCCCAAGACCTTTAAAACAAGGCAACAAATGCATTGCTCTTTGAAATTGACTAAAAACATGGAAATTTAGGAGTACTCATTATGCAAGACTTCCTTTCCATTGGATTATAAATTACTTAAATTTTTTTTTGTATCCTCATCCAAGGACATTTTTAAAAATATAT
>NW_006354588.1:0-587 GCF_000327345.1 Myotis davidii
AGCAAAAATCTAGCCAACAGGATAAAAAATTATCCAATGCAGACCATGGATTTCTTTATTACAAAACTGGATACTAGTGAGTAAATTATTCCCATCTATAAGCAATTTAGTTTTGCATTTTATTATGGTTTTTTTAGCTTTTATTTTTAAACTTAACAGGTTTTAACATTGACACTATTGCAGATGTCCTTCATCCCCCGCTTTGCCCATCACCTGCCCTCCCCTCCCCTAGACTTCACCACACTATTGTCCATATCCATGGGCTATCCATTTTCTTATGTTTTAAAAGTTTATTGCATCTATGGATATATAAAGCTTTCACAGGTAAGGAATCTGAAGCAATTAAGTGAGGATTTAAATTTTACCCCAAATTTCTCAACTGTCTAATAACTTGTAGTCTAAGAAACTAACTTGAGTCAAATGACCAAAGGAACAGTTATTCAGTTGTACAGCAATATTCTCTTCTGACAAAAGCTAGTTTTAGAAATACATTGAAAGTAGTCTTATCTAATCACATCTTTGAAGAAATATATCACAGTAGAGGCACAGTGCAGGGATTCGTGCACCAGTGGGTTCCCTCAGCCTGG
>NW_006354589.1:0-587 GCF_000327345.1 Myotis davidii
TCCCACGATTCAAAGTTTTAACTGTACCAATCTGAAGTGTGCTCGTCAACAACTTTGGACAATTGTACACAGTCTGTGATCACCTCCACAACCAAGAGATAGGACAGGCTCACGGTCCCAAAAGTTTCCTTCCTGCCTGTGTGTAATCCTCGCCCCCCCACCCCTCCGCCCACTCCCTCAGTCCCAGGCAGCCCTCACCTGATTCCCTCCAGTCTACAATTTCACATAAATGGAGTCGTATCGTTTGTACTCTTCTGTGTCTGGCTTCTTTGCTAAGATGCACTGTTTGTGAGATGTATCCTTGGTGCTATGTTGATCAGTAGGTAGTGCTTTTTGTTGCTGAGTAGTATTCCATCCCGTGGACATACCACAATTTGTTTACCCAGTCCTGTTGATGGGCATTTCTGGGGTTCCCAGGGTCCCACATTGGGGCTCTTATGAACACGGTTGCTGTAAATATTTGCGTAGACACACGTTTTTCTTTCTCAAGGGTAAATCTTAGGAGTGGGATTGTTGACTCCTGTGCTAAATTTATGTTTCATTTTCAATTTACGGTAATACTAGAGGCCCAGTGCACGAAATTTGTG
>NW_006354590.1:0-587 GCF_000327345.1 Myotis davidii
CACACAAGAAGACACCTAACAAACTAAGCCACACCAGCCAGGACAATGAATATATTTTTAGTCATCTGAATGATCAAGTAAATATTGCTTATAAATCACAATATCACTCTTATTTCCTTTCATTTGGCTTCAGACACTTTGGTCCAAAGGAAGATGATGGCTGATTAGACTTGATAACTTCTTTTATTTGTTGTGTGTCTAGGGGTTCAAGCTTCACCACTGGGAGCAATTCATTTACCTTGTTGGCTCTTGGTTTTTGTGGAGACAATAATTCCTATTTCACAAATGTCATAGTGTCAATTCATTCATTCATTTTATTCATTTATTCCCGAGCAGCTAGCCTTTGTTGCATGCTAGTGGTGGGTATGGGGAGATGTGCAAGACCAAAGACATAATAGAAGTGAAAGTGTTTTACAAACTCCAAGTCGCTAACTAAATGTAAACTGCATTATTATTATTACCCCTTCTGGAATACTTGCATCTGAAATGACGATGGCTGGAAGACAGCCAAGCATAACAAGAGAGGATTGATCCCTAATGGTGGAATTGTAGGAGCTTCTGGTGTGTGTGTGTGTGTGTGTGTGTGT
>NW_006354591.1:0-587 GCF_000327345.1 Myotis davidii
TTTTGTGGGGCCGGCTCTCAGGGAATCACCAGGTCAGGGCTAACAGTGTGAGCCAGGTTGATGGAGACTCAGACATGGTGCTGGCCTGCTGGCTCTGGGGAGGGCTCATTAAAGGAGCAGTGCCTCTGACAGCACTTCTGTCTGGGAGAAAGCTACCCCCCAGCTCTCGCCCTGATGCCAAGCAGTTCAGTTTCTCCCTATATGTCCATGGTATTTTTTGAGCTACTATCCCAGTGCTGGAGTTCAGAGTGAGTGAGTCAGAGTAAGTCTATGTACAGGTCCTTTAAGAGGAACAGTCTGGGACTCCGTGTCACTCAGCCACAATGCCTGCTAGTTTTTATAGCCAGAAGTTATGGGGACTTCCCTTCCTGGCACTGGAACCCTGTGCTGGGGGGGCGGTGGAGCTGGTGTGGGGCTGGGTCCCCTTGGTTTGCAGGAGGACCTTCACAGCCAAGATATCCCTCCTGATTTTTAATCACCACACGTGGGTGTGGGACCAGCCCGTTCCATGTCTCTGCTTCTCCTACCAGTCTCAATGTAGCTTCTTTAAATCACTAGTTGTAGGACTTCTATTCAGCTAGATTTCA
>NW_006354592.1:0-587 GCF_000327345.1 Myotis davidii
AAATGTAGGACAAACAAATGCCAAATGACTCAGGAGTTCTGATCTCCATCAAAGTGTCCAAAAGAAAGATTCACAGTGTTAACAGTGTGACATCCTGGAGGGACAACTTTTATGTTTCGCTGGTTATCTTTGTGAAGTGACAAGCAAATATAGTCTTAAAGCCATTTAACATGATACAGTGCTCTAGATTTCCTCACTTAGCTACAGTGTTTTGTGGAGTAAAGTGATAGGAGAGTGTTTGTTTTAAACCACATTCCCAATTTAGTTCATATAGGATAAATGGTGAACACTGAGATCATCAATTTTTATTTTCCTAGCTTCTGCTATTGTCTTCAGTGACTTCTCTAAGGTCCCCTGCCCCCAACTCTTCCAGAATGTTGCACCCTCATGAATCTCTCCAGAATTAGACATCGAAATTAAATATAATAACTCTAAACTTTCTGCAAAAACCCAAAACTATCTTCATGCTCTATACTAAATATCAATGTAAAATATGAAGTAAAAAGAAATTATTATTGAGTGGATAATTTATAAATTGTTTATAACTGCTTTAAGGTGAATGGAGCTTTTTCTATAGAGGGAAAAAA
>NW_006354593.1:0-587 GCF_000327345.1 Myotis davidii
ATGCCTCTCCCTATATTCTTTGGGTTTATTACTGAAATATTTTGGGGCAAGCTGAATAACAGGAAATGTGAGAGTGTGGTTATAGTAATATTAAAGTGGGTTATGGGTTATATTCTTTATGCTGGGCATGTGAAGCATGTGGAGAGTTGTTGGATCAGCGTACCTCTTCTTCTTCTTCTTCAGGTGTTCCATGACATTGCTTATAAAGCAAAAGACAGGCAGGACCTGATTGCTGGCATTGATGAGTTCCTAGATGAAGTCATTGTCCTTCCCCCTGGGGAATGGGATCCAACGATCAGGATAGAGCCTCCTAAGACTCTTCCATCATCCGACAAAAGGTAAATTATCAAGCAATTGGGGGTGTTAAGCTTTGAGAAAGAGATTATGTTTGGCAAAGGAAATGGAGTCAGGCTACTGCCCTAATATTTTTAGGTTCCCATTTAACTTGATGTATTATGTCCTTTCAAATGAATCCCGTACGTGCCTTGGTTTGACATTTCATTGACATTGTAAAATGAATGTTATATGTTGTGATGTTCTTTGGTGATTACAAAGTAGAACAGTATGGAGTTTCCTCAAAAAACTAA
>NW_006354594.1:0-588 GCF_000327345.1 Myotis davidii
CCCCGTCAGCCCAGTGTCAGTAAGTATTGTGTTCGTTTTACAGAGGACAATCAAGCTCAAAGGCTTTACTCACTTGCTCAAGGTCACAAACTTCGTAAATGCCAAAGAGGGGATTTTTCTTTAGGCCCGATTCCCAAGCCACTCATCTTTCTGCCATACAATGCTATTTCTCTTTTTATATTTTTCGAAACAATATGTGTTTTATTTAAATTAATATATTAAGCTAATATAAAATAAATTTAAATATCTGTTTAAAACAATGTGCTTAACAACAATATAAAAAGGCTCACAATGCATTTACCTACATACTTCAAGGAAATTAAGAGCATACATGAGACAGACCTGAGTTCAAAATCCGTTTGCTACTTGGTGTGACCTTGAGCAAATTACTTTTTTATTCCTTCATTCACTCAACAATTACAGTTACTGAGAGTCTATGCTGGACCAGGTTCCATGTGTGTGGGATGTATGTGTCTATAAAACATTTCGATAAGCGTTGGTTTCTCCATCATAGGGTTATTTCCAGGATTAAAGGAAATAAATATTTAGAACAAGGCCAAGCAAATGGCAAAGATTAAAAAATAGTCA
>NW_006354595.1:0-587 GCF_000327345.1 Myotis davidii
ACTTCCCTGCCAGAATAGGAAAAGATACAAAAAAACAAAATGCATATTCCAGGTCATCACATTACAGAATTTAGTCTTAGTTTTTCCTTCCTTCTCTGAAATACAAAATATTACAGAACAAAACATTGTAGCATCCTACATTGAATACTGCAGAGTTTTGGGGAACTAGTTGCTTCCCTTATTTAATGACAAACTAGAGTCTCTACACAAATTATTTTTCTTGAAAGATTGTTAAAACTGCTGAGATTATCAGGGCTCTTTAAGGAGAATGAACATCTGAAGTACTCTTTAGACTTCCAAACAATTCACTTTCCCCAGTGTTTTCTACTTCCCGGGTATTTAAATGCCATGAATCCAACACTCTTCAACAAGATCTCTCCTTCATTGAACAGGTGCAAAGCAAGAGGGAGGATGAAGTGGGATAAAGGAACAACAGGGCGGGATAAAAGCTTGACTGAGGCTTTGGATGAAACTGTTATCTCCACTCTGTGAACCAGATGTTAAAATTCCATGCTCATTCTGAGAGAGTTCTTTGATTTGACAAAGGTTTTGAGGAATGTAATTCATTAGTATGAGGACTTTGTCAT
>NW_006354596.1:0-587 GCF_000327345.1 Myotis davidii
TTAGCATATTAAGCTTTTATTATATAGGATTACCGGTGTCCATGTATCTAGGTATTTTACCAAAGGGTCATTCTGAGAGTCAGGATAAATGCAGTAGTTAAAAGAACCATTTCTGGAACCAGAAGCTACCTGGGATCAAATGCTGGCTTTGCCATTTACCAGCTCTTTTACCTTGGGTAAATTACCTAACTTTAGTTTTCTTGTTTGAAAGTTAAGTATTTTTTTAAAAAAATCCTGCATTATATGTTATTATGAAAATTAAATTACTTATGTATAAAGTATTGAGAACAATGCTTGAATTTAATGAATGCCCAACAAATGTTTGCTATTATTTATGATATTGCAGTATATGGGACTGAAGTAAAAGGGAAGGGAATGAAAAAAATATGTTAGGATGAAACAGTCAAAAAAGTTAGCAACTTATTAATTTATTTAACAAAATACAAATTGAGGTTGTATTTTGTCCAAAAAAACAAAGGGGCAGTATCTTCCTCCTCACAGGTAAAGACCTAAAGAAGGAAGGCACCTTGCAAAATGCCTTTGTGTTCTGCACAGGGCCTGGCACTGAATGAATGAATGAATGAATG
>NW_006354597.1:0-587 GCF_000327345.1 Myotis davidii
TTGGCCTCAGAGGCCAACTAGAGAGCACTATAGCACTCTTCCCTTACTAGTCTGCTCTCAGAATGCCCACAGAGGGCACTATTGTGCATAATCCATTGATAGGGTGATGTTCTCAGAATGCCAATAATAGGGTGCCATTGCACCTAATAACTTACAAGATGCTGTTAGAATCCCTGCAAGTGGGCACTATGGCACCTAATGCCTTATGAAGGTGCTTTTCTCAGACAGTCCACAAGAGGGCAGTATTTGAACACTGCTCAGCAAGGCAAGAGCCCTCTATGACTGTCAATTGGTATTCTTTTTATGCTCTTAGATTTTATCACTAGGGTGTTGTTCTACCACTTAGTGTATCTATCACTAAGATGGCACCAGTGCAACTAAACCGTTGATGGACTGCTGTTCTCAGTATGCCCACAAGGGAACCACATTGCACCTAATCAGTTACTAGCCTGGTATACAATCATGCTCCAAGGACCAAACTGGAATTACAACTCAAATACCAAGAAAACTTACTGAGTGATTAACTCAGTGCTCCCCTAGACTAGCTGGGAATGACCTTGATAACCAAGGATGGAAAGTGGAGACTG
>NW_006354598.1:0-587 GCF_000327345.1 Myotis davidii
GTTGAATTAAAAATACATTTGTAATTGGAGCCAAATAGTATAAAATACATTTTTAAGGTAGCATGTTGAAATGTTACCTTAGTGAGCATTTTCCAAGAGCTGAACCTGTGACTTGGTCATTTTGTGATTTCTAATGGCATCACTTGATACGCTTACAGCCCTGCAAAGAGTAAGCACTCAATACTTGTTTGAACATTTGAGAGTAACTTATATTTGTTATATGTGAATCCAGAAACTTGCTATTCATTGGTATACACATAATATAGGCGTTTATAGTTTCATTTATGTTTATGTTTGATGATGTCTGAGATTTATTAAGTATATATTATCCTCTCTGAGGAGTTACAAAAAGAAATACATGACATCAAACTACAGTTGTAGAATGTGTTACCTCAGGACTTCCATCAGGTCATTGGAGTTTTAGTGGTAATTTATTATAGTTATGATGGCAGCAACTGTAGCTTTTGTCTGAATTCCCAATAGCTGGTACAGTGCCTAGCACTGAGCATATGCCCAATGTTATATATGCCAAATGTTGACTGAATGAAAGAATCTCTTAGGCAGTGGTTCTCAACCTTCCTAATGCT
>NW_006354599.1:0-588 GCF_000327345.1 Myotis davidii
TGACTATGAGGAGTAACTTTGTGAGTGGAGCCCAGACATCCTCGAAGAACTCTGTGATCACTCTTCTCTGAATGCCAAACCTTACAGTGGAAATGCAGTCACTGAGTTGGGAAATCTAAAGGTAATAGGAGTTCAGTGAATCCCAACTTGTAGGAGCCAAGTAGCGGTACTCAACCATCAAAGACAAGGTTAGCGTGGTTACTATAATGGACAGCAGTCAAAGTAGCAATAAGCATTGTCTGGCTCATGAAGACCTATGTTGTTGGCTAGTTGATTATGGTGTTCCTAGAAGTTAAACAGATGGGAAGCCTACTAAATGCTTACTTGATGCGTGTGTATAAGCAGAAAAGTTTTAGAGAAAATGAACAAACATATAATCTGAATCATACAAAAGAGAGTCATAGCCTCTCAATCATTCCAAGGCCTTGAGCTACTTTACAAACTCAGAATCCCTGGAATAAAGGGAATCTGCACTTGCCCGTGAAAGGGACCTGGTACTGCCAGGTATATATTGTTAATTTTTCTCCCAGCCTTTCTCAAAGGGACCTATGACCCTTTACCAGGGTAACTGCATTTGAAAAAAGGAAA
>NW_006354600.1:0-588 GCF_000327345.1 Myotis davidii
GGGTGCCTGGTGGTTGATTCTTATATTATAGAAATAAAACCTTTGTTCACAGACTGATTATCAGTATTTCCTGGTGAGGTCCCATTTCATTTCAGTGCAGATCATGGAGGCTTCTCTCCAGCATTATTAA
The DNA here is from genome assembly GCF_000327345.1 of Myotis davidii. NCBI lineage: Eukaryota > Metazoa > Chordata > Mammalia > Chiroptera > Vespertilionidae > Myotis > Myotis davidii. The sequence goes on from NW_006354600.1 coordinate 131, forward strand.
GAGGAGAAAGCAAAGTGCAGAAAACATATATAATACAATAATATTTACATCAAATGAAATTCTATAGCTAAATATACATACATGCATCTCATGTAGGTGAGTACAAATATGCAGTGAACTCTCTCCAGATGCTGATTCATGCCAATGGGCAGCACTGCTTGAAGACTGGATGGGGGGTGTGAGGGGGAGCGGGGTCTTTATTTAATCTGGCTCCCTTCCTGAGCTCTGTGGTTTGGTACTATCAGTGTTCCTCCACCACCAAAGACTGCAGCCCCGGTGGGATTTAGAAGGACCCCATGTTTGTAGAGCAGCAGACAAGAAACTCCCCACATCAATTTCCCATGGTTGTGTAATTACAGCCACTTCACAACCATAATGATGGCGTTGAAGGAGAAATAAGAGTGGGCCATTGGCCCGGCCAGTGCGGCTCAGTGGTTGAGTGTTGATCTACGAACCAG
>NW_006354601.1:0-588 GCF_000327345.1 Myotis davidii
TAAATAATTTAGAACATGCCTACTGAATCTCTTTAGCAGAAAGTAACACAAAGTATTTTTTAACATAGAGCATTTTCATGTTTTTTTTCTGCAGCCTCCTACAAGTTGGCAATGTTTGGTGAATGCTTGTGATACTTAGGAACAACTAAGTCTGAGACCTATTTTTGTCTGAATTTTTAGGAGTGCAGAGATTCTTTACTAACAGTTGAATTCAGAAATCTGCTTTATTCATCTTCCACTGTCAGTACCAGTGAAACTGCTGTGCAACAAAAATACTGTCACTTTATGTCAGTATGAATGAGAAGTCTAACTTCCCTTTTTACCATGTGTTTAGAATTTTTAACTGAAATTATGAACAGGTGGAACTATGAAGTATATTCTTCTACAAGAGAGATTTCCTTTCCTTTTATATTTTGATGATCCCTCCCCATATGATGATTAAGATATGTTCTTGCTCTTTTGTGAGATTATTTAAATCATGTTTCCCCTTTTGATTTTTTTCACCAAATATTTACTAAGTTATCTGATTTACATGAAATTTAGCACTTCAGGGTGTTCTTTTTCTCACAAAGTATATTTAATAAAAAT
>NW_006354602.1:0-588 GCF_000327345.1 Myotis davidii
CTACTTCTGTTTTGTTACACTTCTTTAGCTGTGGTCATAAAGATAATGGGATATACTTTTTCACTAAATATTTGAACTATGTCCCCATGTTAGCATGGTTATGGGCTTGGCAGGAGCTCATATTTACAAAACCAACAAAGTGAGGCTAACGATTTGCTGTATCAAACAATTCATTCACTGTGTCGTTGCCATGAAGCATGATGGGTCCTGGTGAATTTACTATAAAACATTGACTACCAGTGTGTCAAGGTAAATACACATGTACCTGACTATCTGCCTGGTGACAGTGGTGACAATCAACATTGTAGCTTCCCTTAGTGAACCTCTTATACGTCAGACTCATTGGTAAATTGCTCTTGGCTCTCACAACAATCCTACTTGTGTCTAATCTGACTTATGGGCATCTGATGTTTTTGCTCTGTACAAAGGTAAGTTTCTGTTTAGTGGGAGACACATCCAGATTCCTAAACGTACATATGAACATCAAAACTAAACTAAAAGAAGGTCGGATGAGGATAATGAAGGTAAAGATTATCAGATAGATGGTGATGGAGAGAGACTAGACCAGGGGTGGGCAAACTTTTGACT
>NW_006354603.1:0-588 GCF_000327345.1 Myotis davidii
CTTACCACCAAAAGCTTAGATAACATTCATCTTCTCATGTGGACACAATAAAAAGAAAATAAAGGAAAAAAGGGAATAAGGGAAAAAAAAACAAATATTTCTTATTCTCATGAGAACTGTTAAGATGAAATATCAGACAACAGAATTAGCTATAGTTACCATGTTGTACATGACATCCCCAGTACTTATTTATCTTACTAGTACAGCTGGAAGTTTGTAGCTTTTGACCATCTTCCTGCAATTCCTGCTCCCAAAACTCTCTGTGTCTGGTAATCACAAGTCTGATCTCTTTTCTATAAATTTTATATTACTATTGCAAATATTAACTTTGTTATTTTTGTTTTGTTATTGCAAACACATTTAAAAATTGGTTTCCACCACTTAAGCATTAGGAATTCACATAGAGTCAATGCTTTTATTATGTTTAAAAGTTTGAAAGATCTTATATTGGCCACCATTTCTACATCAATATAATTGTCATTTACATAGACATGGCTATCTCTTGAAGTAGGGCACATCTTCACATTGCAGCATACCTAAGCTCATCCTTTTCATTTATTTCACTTTAATCTCTTCTAATAACTTTTT
>NW_006354604.1:0-588 GCF_000327345.1 Myotis davidii
TTTTTTTTTTTTTAAACTGAAGAGCTCATTGTCTACAGAAGCACAGCACAAATGTTTGAAAGCCTTTCTTGGATTCAGGAGATCTGAATGGACTCTAAACCTTGATCTGCTACTTACCAAATGAGCGATGTCCAGTACCCTACTTAGCCTCTCTGTAACTACTTCAATGATAGGATCCATTTATTCTATTTCCATTCATTTGTTCACTCATTCACCAGTGAACATTTTTGAGTGTCTATAATGAGCTAGGCACTGCATAATGAGAGTACAAACATAAAAACATCATGATTGTTGGTGCAATAGGGCTGATAGCACCTTACAGAGAACAGAATTGTGTGGAGTAAGCTAAAGAGTATAATTTCGATCTAAAATTTTGTAATTTTGATTCTTTTTGATGTTTCAACACAAATTGAAATTCAAAATGAAAAGACAAGCTACATGTTCATTTTATTTCTGTTAGAACCATGAAGCTATCAAGAAATCAACACAGTTTTAGAAAGACTGCTTGCTTTGCATAACGGTATCCCTGAAGAGTTTTGTATTATTCAATGTGGAGGGAGCAGCTACAGTGTTTGGACAGGTTCAAGC
>NW_006354605.1:0-588 GCF_000327345.1 Myotis davidii
TTTTTCTGTGAGACTCTTGAATGTGTACCTGATGGAACAATTACCTGACAAAGATTGAGAAATACAAAGTCACAGACCCTTCTTGGATGAAAGTCTGGGTCGCTCTATCACTATACCAGGTGAAGAATTGACCAAAAGTGAGGGGGCACCTAGAGAGTATTGTGGAGTAGGGAGATAACAAAAATCATTCAATCTGTGAAATCAATGATAGACTCAGAATCTCAAATAGTATTTAGATGCATTGTGCGCAGAGCAACATAGGACTCTATAGAAACAAACACTTGGGGTTTTCAGAGTATAACATAAGTAGCTTTGAAGCAATCTGACCTGAGATTCAGGTTGATGGGCATACAAATAAGGATATGAGGTAAATGTAATGAAGAAACTCTGACCTTGAGCAAATGAAATTGCAGAAACCACATGCTAGGAGGGGAATTTTAGAGGTGAATTAACATTAATAGGAAATAGAAAGAGTTGTGAGAATGATTTAGCTAATTTTACGGAGCAGCAGCTTTCTCATTTGGGAAGACAATGGGTGCACCTAGGCTTAGTAACTAATATTGACAAATACATTAAGCTCAAATATTA
>NW_006354606.1:0-588 GCF_000327345.1 Myotis davidii
ATCACTGATGTTTCTATCTCTCCCTCTCTCTCTTCTTTCTGAAAACAATAAAAAAATATATATTTTTTAAATGATGTGTCTCCCTCTCTGCAGAGAGAGTTTTACATAATAAAATTTTAGCACATGTTCAGTAGAAGTAATAATATATATTAATTGATATGTTATAAATCTTTCTCTAGGAAGTCTACCATTTCTACAAATGTATTTTAAAAAATTCTTTCTACCTAAGATCCTCCTTCCAACCAAAAGAGCAAACCAAGAAAAAAAAAATGCCATTTAAATCCAAACCCATTTACTAAGGTTTTATTGTACCAATATATTAGAAGCTATAAATATGCTAGGCTTCGTCCATGCAGAACATCATGTTTTATCTGTTAGCTACTGACATTGATAGAACTACAAAAAAAGGAAGAGGAAGTTACTCCTTTTGCTCCTGCATGCTAACAAAAGCGCTCCTTCTCCCTCCTCACGTCTATACCCAACTCTTTTGTATGCCTCCTACTCATCATCCTTCAAATCTCAGTTTCAATATCTCTTCCTCAGGGAGCAAGTTTCATCCTCACATTCTTGCCTCACAGTCGCTATCCT
>NW_006354607.1:0-588 GCF_000327345.1 Myotis davidii
TCACTGGAAAAAGCAAGACTAATTAAGAGTATTGTGTATTTCTCATCTTTGAGAAAGCAAACTCAGAAGTCTCCTGGGAAGCTTAAACTATAGGTCATCTAGCTCATCAGATCGCTCTCCCACTCTCTCTGCCCTCTCAACACTACTCCACACCAATCTGGGAAACACTGAGGAGCTGGGTTCCTATCTAACACCGAGGTAGAACATTCTTATACTTAATCTCATGCTTTAAAAAATATTGGGATAGTAAAATATTGAGTGATATCTAATCCTTAATGGGGAATGTAAAATGCATGAAATTCTAACATGCTTATAAAATTCAAAGATAATCATTCATGGATAGCCACTAATGACGGTGATTAAGGAAGATGACTTTAGTTCAAATAAGCAAATGATTAAGCTTACAAAATGTTAAAGGGCTCTAATTAATAAAGTAGCAAATTTTTCTTCTCAGCCTACTTTCTAGAACATAAATATGTGAATCATCCTTCCAGGATATAGATTAATGACCTTCATGTTCTAAAATTCAGTGAGGACAGAAACTGCTGCCTGGAAACCAAAGTGCATTTCAAAACTTCTACTGGAAAA
>NW_006354608.1:0-588 GCF_000327345.1 Myotis davidii
AAAAAAAAAAAAGTGTGAGATCAGAATTTCCTGAATCAGCTTCTATAAAGGGTGAGGCTTACCTGACATGTCACTCCCAGAACAAGGAATTTGACTGCAAATGAGAGATGTCATCTGTTCAGTGCTCTTATCTCTTTATGATGATAACTGCATGAAAACAGAAAGGACTAGTGGAGCAGGACTACAACTGATATGAAACAAGAACTATATCACCTTAGCCAAGCACATATTTTTTTTCTGTTAATTATCAGAAATTATGCGTGTGCCTGCCATGGTGATAGATGCGTATTGTGTTTTGGGCCATCATCTTGAATAAGTGCTCTGAACAGTAAATTCCTAATGAGAACTTTAGTTTCCTAGTTTATAAAATTGTAATAATCATCATCATGGTGATAATAATAATAATGCCTAACTAAACATTGTGTGCTCAGGACAGAATGGAGTGAAGTTATGCCTTTGAAAGTGATTGCATATTGCTGAGTTTGACTGGTAAGAGACTAACTGAAGGGTGCAAAAATCAAGAACTCCTGCCCTATCCTGTTTGGCTTAGTGGACAGAGCTTTGGCCTGCAGATTGAAGGGTCCCAGG
>NW_006354609.1:0-588 GCF_000327345.1 Myotis davidii
CATGTGCCCTGACTGGGAATCAAGCCTTGACCTTCTGGTTCATAGGTTAATACTCAACCAGTGGACTGAAATAACATCTTAAAAGGTGTTCACTAAGTAACAGACTGTGCCCTCATCTGGCTGCTCTATTTTTTATATATATATGTAGTGCTAAATGCCATGTTAAATTGATTCAGCCAGAACAATGACAAGCACAAGAATATTATCATGTTAATTTTGTTAAATTTAGAAACAATCATGAACTTACGAACAGCTAGAGTATAATACAAAGCAGTTCTTTCTGGACCGAGGTGAGTGAATTGCTGACCCTGATGCCACATCACTTTTAGCTACTTTAGTGTGTATTTCCTATGAATAAGGACTTTCTCCTACAGAACCACAATACAATCATGAGAACAGAAAATGAACACTGATGCACTATTGCCATTTAACCCTCACACCCACCCAAGTTTGTCCCCATGAAGCCTTAACAGCAGACAGAAGTCACCCTGGCATTTAGTTATTGTGTCTCATTAGCTTCATTCAGTCTGGAAGGACCTTTTCACTGTTGAAGAGTACGAGCCAGATAATTTATAGGATGTCCCCAAT
>NW_006354610.1:0-588 GCF_000327345.1 Myotis davidii
GCTCAACCACTGAGCCACCCTGGCTGGGCAGTCTTAAGGACATCTTAATGGGAACACTAACCCTTGGCAGCTGCCAGCAACAGGAACTGCACATTGCTTTGGAAATGCAGGCAATGACAAAGATGAGGCCAGGGCAAGGGAATGTATTTAAAATTCTTCAATTTTCACCTTGTCCAGGGCAGAAAGACTCTGGAGATTTCTTGGAGTCTCTCCCAGCTCCCAGCTCAAGATATTATCTTTCCTTTCCCTCACCAGAGAGCCCAGAGCCTTAATGTGAACTGGAAAAATCTATCCGGTCACTTCAACACGAATTTTAGTATAAAATCTTTAGTTTATTTTTACAGCATTCAAATCAGAGGTACGGATGGAAAATTCAATAATGTGATAATCCTGGTGATGCCCCAGGTCGGGGATGACATTTATCTAGGCAGATGCACCTCTGTGGCCCTAGGAACGATGGTTGTGGCATTTTACAGCCGTATCAGGCCCTGCTGCAGAAATCCTTCCCCTACTTCCATAAATCCTGTGGGGTAAGACAGAATTTATCAAGTCACTAAAAATACAGTGCAGCCCTAGCCGGTTTTTTCA
>NW_006354611.1:0-588 GCF_000327345.1 Myotis davidii
TTTTTTTTCCCCCTTGTAAGCACTATGTGCACTTTGTCACCTGCCATGTCACTTAACTATTTGTCAAAAAACACACACAAAACAACAAAAAACTATTTGTCATGGTTATTTGTTTCTTGCCTGTATCACTCCATAAGAACTTAAGTTCAACAAGGGCAGAGACTTGGCAATTTTATCAGTATATCCTGTAGGACCTAGATCATTATCTGGCTCATGGTAGACTCCCTAGAAATATTTGTGGAATGAATGAAAGATGCAGGATGTCAATGCAAGAACATTCAAACTTGTGGAGAATTTTTGTAACAGTTTATTTGAACCAAACAGAAGACACATCTGGATGCAAGATCTCATCAGAATGAGAAAAATGCTTCCCAGAATGACATTTTGCGGTTCCTTTCATACATTTGGAATTAAGGAGGGAGGGTAAAGAAGATTAGTACATGAATGTGGAAGAAAAGGCAGTGAAATCTCTATGATTGGATTACAGGATAGTTAACAAGAATATGTTCTTTCTTCAGGTTGGTTATGCTTCACAGGGATCTTAAAAAGAGGCTTTTCAAGTGTGTTAACCTAGATCAGTGATGGCGA
>NW_006354612.1:0-588 GCF_000327345.1 Myotis davidii
GGCCTGGTGAGGCAACGGCTGTGGAGTGGGGGCCAAACACATGGATGGTGGAGTATGGCCGGGGAGTCATCCCATCTACCTTGACCTTCGCGCTGGCTGACACAATCTTCAGCACCCAGGACTTCCTCACCCTCTTCTACACTCTTCGCGCCTATGCCCGGGGTCTCCGACTTGAGCTCACTACCTACCTCTTCGGCCAGGACCCCTGAGTAGCCGGGCCTGAAGGAGGACCTGTGGGTGGACAGGAGCGGGCAGGCCCGCACACATCCACTTGCTGGAGCCCATATGGAAAGATGGACGTACAACATATGTGGATACTGAGTTCCTGGTATACAAGTAGGGACATACATGCTTATACCACCAAACACAGAGACTTATGGGAACATATGGGACACACATTCAGATCATGAATCCCCATGTATACCAGGGGGTCCAGTCATGTTCAAACATAACACAAGCTTGACTCATTAACTCAGGCCTTTCTAGAGCTTCCCTGCCCCCAGTCAGAGCTCTGGAGTTAGGGCTGGTGGGGTATTATACTCTGCCTGGATTTTACCCCTCAACCCAGCAGCAGTTGGGGAAAGGATG
>NW_006354613.1:0-588 GCF_000327345.1 Myotis davidii
AAAAAAAAATCATCTAAGGAAGGGGGAAATATGAAGAATGATGGTCTCTGAGGAGAAATTGCTGCTGTCTCCAGAATGCTAACAGCACAGGTCAGCTTTCTCTAGAAAGCTTTCAAAAGGGCTCATCAACTGTGAACTCAGTAACAGAACTTAATGCTGCTAACTGCAGCCCTTGAAGCTAAGCACTAATGGACACTACACCATCATTGCATAGAAAGAGGCAACTATATTAACATAATGATAGACTCATGAACCCACTAAGTTATGTGATTATATTGTGCCAGCTAGCTCTTACAACAATGTTAGATCTTACATAACTGTGTTATTATTACTTTTTCTTTCCCCTCAAAGACCTTTTGAAGCATTCGAAGCGAAAGATGAGAGAAGACATGTGCCGCCCCAAATCACAAAGGCAATTTGCTAAAATAAACCACAAAAACCTCTACTTTCATTCTTCTCAAATTGAAAGCAGTGGCCATTGGTTTTAAAAGGCCCTATCAAAACGAAATACATACTCAAATCTGAAACACACCAACAGGCTGATATGGGTTCAGTAATTCCAGCCTTACATGTTGGTTTCAGGAAAAA
>NW_006354614.1:0-588 GCF_000327345.1 Myotis davidii
TATGACATGGGTAGAAAAAGATCTGGAAATGGTTTGAGGAAATAAGATTTTAAAAAAATTCCAGGAAAACTAGGATATGCAAATTTGTAGACTTAAAAGAAAGGACTTCCTAGGAACCCAACACAAATCCCAATTTGGTATCTTAATTTAAGCAATAAACAATATAGAAATCCCATTTGTATCCTAAAGTTTAATTGCTTATAATGTGTTTTCAGATCCTTGAACTAAAGATATTACATACAAGCAAAGATTTAATTCTAAGGCATTTTGATTCTTGATTTCCTTTCTCTACACTGCACTAACTTGAACAAACATTTATAAAGACTAGTGTCTAATCTCTACTCATTTGTCTCTGTACATATTATTTTCCCAAGATAATTATGTTAAAAGAACAAAATATAAATAAAAGCCCTCTCATTAAATGAAATATGCAGTCAAATGGAAACGATTTTTTACCTAGAGTTAAGTATTCTTAGCATTGTCATCAAATAATCTGTTTTTGCCGAAGAACATAAAAGTCCTTTTAAAAAACAGGCAAAAGAAAATTCATTAACTAGTCACGGTAACCATTTGTCTTCATTTTTTTTT
>NW_006354615.1:0-588 GCF_000327345.1 Myotis davidii
TTTTTTAATACCTTGTTGTCCATAATTACTTTCCTGTTCAACTTGTCCCAGGTTGGGCCAGTGGGAGTCCCTTCAAGCTGGCGCATATGTGCTTGTGACAGGTCCACAACATTCTTTGAGCATTTCTATATACTTTGCAGCAGGAACAATGTGCTCCAGGCTCATTGCATCTCTTCTGCCCAGTCTTGTTACTTCTAGTGGGGAATGATTTTAGAGGCCAAGATCTGGGCACCAGAGTGCTCACTGCTACTGAAGTGGCTTGAATTTTTGGCCCTTTGATGGACATGTATATGCAGATATCTTACACATACAAACACATGTACATGCATATATGTTACATAAGAATGCTTCTGCATGCACATATTTCAGAAATGTGTTCATACCAATACTTCCAATTCTAATTGATCCCCACACTTTCTCCCATTCCATATTACCTGTAGGTCCCTTCTTCCTTAGTGAGAAGCCTGGCTCCCCATATCAATACATTTATTCATTTGCTGAATGCTAACATACATCTAGAATTTTTTCAGAATTGCTTTGCCAATATCACTATGAAAAACATACTAAAATATTTTAGGATTTTTTTTT
>NW_006354616.1:0-588 GCF_000327345.1 Myotis davidii
GTCTGTGTCCATGGGTTATGCATATATGCAAGGTTCACATCTGGATTTGACCAAGTGAATCTAGTGTGGAAGAATAATTTTCTCAGTAAACAAGAGAGTGAATATGACCAGCTGCTCTTTCCTCATTTTAGGTAGAGGTATCTAAAAACTGACAGCACACTGATTTCAATTCCTTATAAAATCAAGTATGTATAATATCAATATAAAACTCATATTTTAAGACTAACTACTAATCATTAGGTTCCCCTTACAACATGGCAGTTAATTTTTCAAAAAAATATAATTTCTATATGCATTCTTGGAAAAAAAATTCAGTGTATTATTAACTTCCTAAATTTTAATCTATGGAAATAAAATTATCTAAGAATTTTGTTATTTTCGTCGCAGATGGTTTACAGGTATCAGATAGGTAACTTTGAAGTAATACCTGTTTAATATTTTGTTTCTAATTACTCTGTAGGTGATATCAGCAGCCCTGACTGCATGAGTAGAAAACATATATATATTTACTAGTCATGATAAACTTTATTTCTAACTAAATGCAAATTATTTAAAGAAGAAAGCCTGTTTCCAATTAGAAAAAAAAAA
>NW_006354617.1:0-588 GCF_000327345.1 Myotis davidii
ACACACACACTTCAAATACATCCTCCAAAGTTTCTCAGCAGCTCCTCAAGAGGGCCCAAGAATGAAGCTCCCACAGAGGTGATGCCAATAAAGGCTCTGCTTAATCAAAAGAAATATAAAAGGGATGAATGGTCAATCATGGCTCCTTGACCAATTTCCAGACATGAGCCAGTTTTCGCACTCAGAACCATAGAGTCAGTGAGTGCTCATATCCCATGAAGAAGATCCCTGCAACATCATGGCAAGTCTACATAGTTGTGATTCTCCCAGCCTTTCCCAAACGGATCTAGTCATCTACGCAGTAACTGCATTGAAGAAAAAGAAGTAGTTTTGAGAGCTGTTGGACACGGGGTCTTAGTTGATGTTGAGACCTGGGATTCAAATCACCCTCATGCATCCTTGTTAGAATATGGCACCATGTTTTGTTTCTTATATGTGGGTTTTAGCTAGAGATTAAGCATATTCAGTCTCACAGTTTTGCCTTTTAACTCCTACATTTATATTTATTACAGTTATTAATGTATTTGTATTCATTTTTATCATTTTTGTACTTTCTATTTAGTTCTACTGTTTTCTGATTTTCTTTTT
>NW_006354618.1:0-588 GCF_000327345.1 Myotis davidii
TTGTCAATGTTACATTCACAATAATTTCATAGATTGATAGAAACAGAAAACAAAACTCAGGACTTTAATTATATGATATGCTAATATTGCATATTTTTATCATTTGAAAATCCATTTCATGATTGATCTGAGGTGCACAGATTGAGGTTGATTCACCTTATCATTCTCCTTAGTTGAAAACTCATTTTTTCCTCCCAATTTTTAAAATCTTCCATTTTAAAACTGTAATTGAAACTCAGGTTCAGTTGCCTGTCATCACAAAAGTCAAGCTTCTGAGACAGGTGCTGTTAAAAAGGAAGGTGACATATTCAGGTGTCAGCAGTCTGAGAAGCTGGCAGGCTCATGCCTCAGAGGCCATCTTAATACCTCCGTGCAGGCAGAGGTTTTTATAAGGAGGAAGAGAGAAAGCAGAATAAAGAGATCAAGGGGAGAGGGTGGACCAGCACAGTCCATTCCAATAAGGACCTCAGAACTGGTTAATTGATTGTCTGGTGTGTGTCCTCCTGGTTTTCGTCATTCTGGCTTTATGGTTGAAGGTCAGCAATTCTTCTAGAGCTGGGATGACTGAAGGTTGGAGTCTGTATCTTC
>NW_006354619.1:0-588 GCF_000327345.1 Myotis davidii
TTTTATCAGCATTACTGCTAGAGGCTACATTGAAATAACATGATTAATATATTTCCAGATAATAATGCTATTTTTATGAATTTTACAGAATCTAGATATGTATTACTTCTCATCACAAGTACAGACTCCCACGTAGGGAGGGGGAAAAGTCCCACTGAGTCCCTTTTCTTGACAACTTATAAAGGCTGTAGTTCCTATATCCTGGTATCTGATAGCTGCTATGATGAGGAAGGCCAGACTCTGAAAAAAAGATGTGTAACTTTTCTCCATTGGCCTTTAGGCATAATAGTTTTACACAGTCCTATACATTTTTAAATGTTGGATTTTAATGTTGATGGTTTTTATAAAACAGTAATTGCTGTTTATTAAATGCAGCTTCCAAAATATGATTATTTCATCCTTTAATAACAAAATATATTGTGAAAACATCATGTACATGTATGTTTGCACACTTGGGTTAGTATACCTTAAGTATAAATAATAGAAGTAAAATTCCTGGATTAAAGTAAAAATACATTGGACATTTTGATAAATAGTATCATCTCCCTCCTAGATAGTTGACAAGGACGGCCTTGTGAAGCACAGTAA
>NW_006354620.1:0-588 GCF_000327345.1 Myotis davidii
TTCTCCTTCACTGAGCAGAAGCCAGCCCTCCCTGTGGGCCTTCTGCAGGCGTGTTCGACCCTCAGTCTCCAGCCCACGGGGCACAGGCATCTTCCTAAGGCTGTCCCCGCGAGACATCCAGCGCTAGTCGCCAAAGCACAAGGCCTGCACCCGAACTTCCTGTGCGTCTCCCAGCCCACCCGGCCACCGTGAGAGCCGATGCCCACGCTGCCGATGCGGAGAGGGGGCTCCGAAAGACACGCCAGCTGCTCAGGCTCACGGCTGAGGGGGGGGCGTGGGTGCCAGCCGAGGACCGGGGTGAGAGGAAGGCAGGAAGTGTGGGCTGTGGGACTCCCACGTGTGCGTTAGCTGGAGCCCACACTTAGAATCATGCCCCCCAAGACAGAAACGTTAGAAACATCCCCCGATTTGGCTGCCACTGAAAAACAGTCACATGTAAGACCCAGTAACACCTCTGACCGCCCTACAGCTACCCTCCTGAGGGAAAAAGTAAAACAAGTGAGCAAACAGCACTAGCTCGGGAGGCGCCATGTGACGATGGGACACACAACTTGCACCCTCGGACAGGTGAGCAGGTGAGCGCTGACT
>NW_006354621.1:0-588 GCF_000327345.1 Myotis davidii
CTGTAATACTTTCAAAAATAAAGATAAGTGTTTTTTTTAAAAAGGACATTGGACCAGATGATCTCTAGGGTGCTAAGCCAATGTTTTCTCTCTCACTTTAATATTTTCTGTCACAACCTTCTGCTCAGTAACCTTTAGAAGTGTAGGTACAAATTAAAGGCTGTCCTCTCAGGGGTTTGTGTGACTTCACCATTACCTCACACGTCTGGCAGGTTGTTTTAGAGGACTCAGGCCATTAATGCTATTAATGGCCTCTGTTTCCATTTCTGTGTTTTAGATTAATAGATAAAATGAGTATGTAAATATTTTCACCATTGAAACGGAATATTTTATAGCCCCCAAATGCATGGAAAGTTAGTATGTTGGTTAGTGGAGCACGTGGGTAGTATTCCTGATTCAACACTTGGTTAATTGTACTTCTGAACATCATTGTGATTTGAACAAATTCTTATAGTTTAACTTGTTTTTAGCCTTATTCATACTTAATTTGCAACCATCATACAGGAAACATAAAGAACACTGATGTTGACATACATTGGTGGTCAGGGATCCCGCCCCCCCAAAAGAATAATCATGAAACTTTATTAT
>NW_006354622.1:0-588 GCF_000327345.1 Myotis davidii
AGGATAACTTTCTGTGGACTAAAAGGCATCTCTGGCCAGCCTCAAAAAATAAATAAAAATAAATTATAACTTAAGTATTTTGTGAAATTACTCTCTGCACAACCATTTTAATGTCTGAATATTACTTTGAAGTATATGAGCCCAATTTTGTAGAACTATTCTCATCCTATGATTTCTATTTTTTTCTGTTCATACTATTAAATAATGACTATTATCTCTACTTAGAGCTTTATTTGTTTTATATCTCATAATATTTTTTAGGAGATATTCCCAGCCATGAAATTACTAAGAACAAAGGTCATGAGCATCTGAGGCATCTTGACACATATAGTGATGTTGCTTTGCGGAAAGGTTGTACCACTGTATGCCAAGATGCAAGTCCTAAGGACATGTCTCGAGCAGTTACTGCATATGACCAGAGGCCACTGGACTGTGTTCATAAAAATCATGTAAGCATTTTATTATACCCAAGCTCCAGTGACCACTTATAAATATCCTAATTCAGTAGGTTTGAAATCTAAATGTATTCCAAAAGATACACCTTGAAAATACCATTTTAATAGATTACTACTGTGTGGTGCATTTTTT
>NW_006354623.1:0-588 GCF_000327345.1 Myotis davidii
TTTTTTTTTTTTTTACTGACAAACCCACACACTGCTTGTAGTAATGCATGCCTCTTCAGTATTTGCACAGTATAAGCTTACATCCATTAGAAAAGCATGTTGTTCATTTAATTTTCTACTAAAATCAGTGGTTTTAATTAAGGATAAAATTAATGAAATCTGAACCTTAGAGGGGTGATTGGTTTTGCCAATAAAAGACCATGTAAGTCCTGCAAAAAAATCTAATTTTCTATAATTAGTTAACATGTAATTCATTTATTAGACAGGCAGTCGTGAATACAAGAAGAAAACCACACTGGTGAGATGGAGAGTAGCTGGATTCTGAGAAAAACTGCTGAACAGCAGACAAACATTAAGTAACTATTTTTCCTGATATTTCATGGCAGCTTTTCACAGCAACTCCATGAAAGGGGTCCCTTGTTCTATAGCCAAGACTATCTGAAATAAGATGATTCCCTTAAAAAACAGTTTTCCCATAAGTGTTAAGGGCAAGAGTATCTGCCCTAACCATCCTCATGATTAAGTCAAGGAAAGATATTGAGAAAACTTGTTCTGTGGCCATGGCTCTGAGTATTTAATGAATCAACA
>NW_006354624.1:0-588 GCF_000327345.1 Myotis davidii
CATCTCCATGTCACAGAGGGGGCCCTGGAGACACAAAGAGGTCCAGCAACTTGTCCCCATGTCACTCGACTCCTACGTTGGCTGAGCTTGGCCTTGAGCCCAGTGATGTGACTCCAGTGTCCACACTCTTATTCCTGTCAGTGTGCACTCACTGCTCCCCTCCCTCGCACACGGGGTGCATCTGGTTCCCGGCTGAGGTGCTCCCTGCCATGCATTCCCCTTGCTCCTCCTGCTGGTGAACCCCAGCAGCTCTTGGAACAGGACACAGGGAAGGCCTTGTCTTGCAGCAGCCGATCAGCACTAATAACAGCTAATTGAGAAATTGGCATCCATCTCCTCGGATGGCAGGTGACCCAGGACTTCCGGGGACGAAGATGGCTGATGTAGAAGCCCGCACAGACCACATGGTATAGATACCAGTGGCCTGTAATCTCATTTGATTTATTTCAGGAAGCAGTCAAGTGGATGAGAAAACCCTTGGCTCCTTAGTGGAGAGCACTAATCTGTCTGCTGTCTGTTTGGGTCTTTCTCTCTCGCTCTGCATAAACTGTGTAGCATTCAATGAGACTTGGGGTGGAAAGTCTAAAA
>NW_006354625.1:0-588 GCF_000327345.1 Myotis davidii
GTTAATGGATACTTACTGCTGGAAGAGTAAGTCTCTCGAAAGAGCCTAAAAGGAAAATGAGGGGAGGAAAAAGAGTCATAATTTGAATCTGATGATATAACACAGAACTCGCAAGACTCCCCTAAAATTCTTGATGTGGAAGGAATCATAAACTTATTTGGTCAAACCAACACAACGTTGTTAATGCCCAGAACACCTGAGAGATTATTACTTATCTTTGTGCCAAAGAATTAAGGAAAACTGGGCCAGACTTAACAGGCTATTACTACTGGGTGAACCTCCCCAAAAAATTAGTAAGTTTTACTTCCCTTTTCCATTATCATTTCTGTTGGCATGGTTGCTGCTGCTCCTGGTGCTGTTTTAATATACACATTTGAGCAACACTTCAGAGAATCTACAGAAGGAATCTGAGGTTTAGTTCTTATGTTCTCATCCCCTCGTGATAAAACAAGAAAAGGAAGGCATTAGTCATGTCAGTGGTGAGCTGGGACTCATAACTGGCTCATTAGTATTAGAGTAATGCGCACTTTTTTCATGTAAAGTTTCTAAACATAGGACTGCTAATTCAACTCATGTCTTTTTTTTTTT
>NW_006354626.1:0-588 GCF_000327345.1 Myotis davidii
GAAAGTTGAGTGATACCTCCATTTTTGCCTCCTTTCTCCCAATAGAAAAGTTCTTTTTTCAGTGCCCAGAGGGATCTGGCCAAATATACACCCTGGGGCTTTCCCAGGGACATCTCTACCCATCACTCAGAGAGTCACCCTTACAGAACAGTCACAGCATGCTCGGAAGGAGTGGCTGAGGCTGTGTGCCTACTTTATGGGCAAGACTTCAGTTTCCCCAGTGCTTTGAGTTTCATGGGTCTGCCATTTATGAATCTCCAAATCAGGATGTGTACCTTAAAAAAGTTTTAAATTTGTGAGCCTCTTTTTGTAGAAAACCTGACAAATCACAGATTTAGAAATTGCCTTAGTTGAAATAAAAGTTGAATTCCATGAAATGGGACCATCTTTAAAAATGTGAAACGGTATTGTACAATAGAACTTTCTGTCATGATTGAAATGTTCTGGATCTGTGCTGTCCAATGTGGTAGCCATCAGCCACCTGTGGTAATCAAACACTTGAAATGTGGCCAGTGCAACGAAGGAACCTAATTTTTATTTTATTTTATTTTAATTGATTTAAATATTTATGGCCACATGTGAGTCAGT
>NW_006354627.1:0-588 GCF_000327345.1 Myotis davidii
AATCCATAGGGGGAGTTAAAGAAGAAAAGAACTCTGCACATATAGTGATATATTATCATTTAGTTAACTAATCCCCTGTTGACAGACATTTGGATCATTTACAATATGTCGTATTTTGGCTTCAGGGAACATTCTTGTACATTACTTTGTGCACTGATGTGAAGATTTACCAAGAATAAGTTCTTAGAAGAACTGCTGGATCAAAGAATATGTACTTTAAATGAGCTAATATTACAAAAAGATTCTATTAATTTAGACTTACACCAACAGTCTAAGCACAGGATGAACCAGCTGTTCGCTGCTCACCACACCCTAGGTATTACCAATCTTTCTAAGTACAGGGAAAAAATCTAGATCATGAAAAACAAAATGTTTTATAATGGCATCACAAACTAACGGGAAAATAATTCACATTTACTATTATATACATAACAGATATACACCAAACAGATATAAACTTCATATCAGATACCACCTTACTGCCAAGTATTGAAGGGGTAATGCATGCACATATTACAGGCAGTCCTCAAGTTATATCATTTCAACATATGTACTTATGTGCTTTATGGTTTTTATTATTTATTTACC
>NW_006354628.1:0-588 GCF_000327345.1 Myotis davidii
CTGACCAATCATTTTGTAATGTGCAGCGAAAATGATCGTGTAGTTAATATGCAGACAATAGATGTAGGGGGGAATTTCCTTTGAATGCTGTTTCCTTTTCCTGCTCATTTTCAAACGTGTGTGGGGAGGAGGGGCCCGCAGACACAGAGGAGAGGTGGGCAGGAGGGGAGGCCAAGGGCCCCGAGCAAAGGAGGGCCAGGCGCCCACCGGGACCTGTGCGGACTTCCTGGTTCGGGCCTTTCCCCCCCTTTCTCTCTTATCACTGCTCTGCTTGTTTCCTCTTTAACTCCCCCTCTTTCTCTTCTCCCCACTCTCTCCCCATTTAAAATAAATTGAAGCATGGAATCAAATGGCTACACCTTCTTTTTCAAGGAATATTATGACCACATGAATAACACTGACTAATTTTTTATCTTAAGCCTGGTGTGGTTTAGTTACTAATTATTTGAGAATGGGATCTATTTCTTGGCCCCTTAACCTGTTGCTTCCATGTGCAGGTGTCACTCTAAGTGGAAAAGAACTTGTTTTTGTGGCCAGAACAAAGAAAGCAATGATGATTTAGGTTATTTTTTTCTCCCCCTTTTTTTT
>NW_006354629.1:0-587 GCF_000327345.1 Myotis davidii
TCCACTGAGCCAAGCTGGCTAGGGCTCATATTGTAAGTTTTATGTATAATGATAAACTTGATACATTATATTTATATATTATCTTTTGATAATTGTACATTTAAGTATGAAAACAGCATGAGGGCTAGAACTTCTCACTCTTCCACTCAATGCTGTAATGCCAGTGTCTGAAACAGTGTCTAACATACGTTAGACATTTCATAAATGTTTTTGAGTGGTTGAATGTATAAATCAAATAATTATTTTTGACAGGCTACTTAGCATATCTTTCTACCTTAAAATCAAATCACTATTCTATATCCAGGGTATTATTCCTGTTTATTACAAAACAGGTTAGAACATGCATTATCTCTTTTTTTATTTGCTTCAATTATTTTCTTTATCTTAACAAATCTTCTTTCTTCCCTTTGACTATCCAAACTCCTTTTTACTATTTTGTAGGTCTGCAAGTCAAGCTACTTTTTAGCCACATTGCTCTTCTAACTTCATTTAAAAAATTAATTTTGGCAATATTGCATATGTGCTTCATGCCATATAATGAGTTTTAATATTTTATTCTTCTCAAACTGTTTCAATTATATATATAC
>NW_006354630.1:0-588 GCF_000327345.1 Myotis davidii
CGGCGGTCCCATGTGGCCACAAACCAATTAAGTCGCGCTCTCACTGAAATTGCTTTCTCAGCCGGGATGGAGAATGATTGATCACAAGTCACGCGCTACACGTGTTGGGCTGAAAGAGTTTGCAGGTAAATCTGGCCCCGGGCCACAGCCACTTCATCGCGCTGGCGGAAACGCCGCGTTGAGTGGCTACGTGAGGGGGAAGCCACTTCATTCTTTGCACGGGGAGATCCCCCAGCCGGGTCTTGCGTTTGTCCACGCTCGGGGCCTGGAGACAAGAGGGGGCCCTGGTCTTCCTAGCAGAGCTGAAGCGGGGACCCAGCCTGATGAGCGTTCTCAATCCTGTGGATTGTAGGAATCGCCAGTTTGGGTTTTCTTGGCTTTTTTATTTTTCAATTGCAGTTGACACTCAATAGTATGTTGTTTCAGATAGCGCAGTGGTTGAGACATTTGCATACCTTAGGCAGTGCTCCCACCTGGCACCATGTATAGGTATGGCAGTATGACTGGCTATATTCCCTAAGCTGCACTTGACACCCCCATGCCTATTTTGTAACTGCCATTCTGCACTTCGCAATCCCGGCACCAGTC
>NW_006354631.1:0-588 GCF_000327345.1 Myotis davidii
TCTCTATAGCAGAAATTATTTATTTTGTACCGTGTATGTCAAGACATGCCAATGAGAAACATTAAGTGGTATACATATTCTTTTTATTAACTTGTCCTCCAGGGAAAATAAAAACCTCATGTTCAGCACACATGGACATGTCACCCTCCTCACAGCGACTTCTCTAGCATTGAGTACTCCTGTAACTACTGAGGAGTTGGTTCACTACCCACTGTTTACCCTCCCTTGTGATGCTACCAATCTCTTCTGCAAACAGGGAAATGACATGTGAGAAAGAAATGAGGTCAACTTCTGCTACTTGACTGTCAAAACTTTGAAGTTTAGTGTGTTTTGTTAAGATCTGACTTTTATCTGTAGGAGAGTAATAATGCCTGTGGTCATGAATTAACTACATTGGTCCTTCACTTCTTCACCACAAATACTTAGATTCACCTTGCCTTGAATATTTCTGTTTAAGTTTGAAATAACTTAAAATGCATTACATTTATTGTTTTATTATTTGCTTCAAAGCAAACTGAAAAGCTATTCCGTTACATATAAGAAAAATAACCAAAGGAAAATGGGCAACGTAGATTCAGGGTGCTCTGC
>NW_006354632.1:0-588 GCF_000327345.1 Myotis davidii
GAATTCATGCACCAGGCCTCTAGTATTTAATATATTTCATTAGAAATACAGTATTTGCCTGTGTGACTGGCCAGTGGGTAAGCACTAGGGTTAAATCAATAGCACTGGATCCTAGATCCTGGCAACATCTCTACCATGAATATCCCCTCCTTTTGTATGTGAACTTAAAAGGCGCCCATTTTGTCTTTGTTTCTTATTCCTTTGATTCTATTCAGGACTAAAGCCCCTTTGTTGTTGGCATGCCTTCATTCAAATGTGAAGTGCTCTCTCTGTTTTCACTGCAGGCTCGAATATCTCTAATGCCAATATTGTGGAAATCACGAGAAACTGATTCTTCTGCGTTGTCCCCAAAGTGGTATCTTTTCAACATTTTTAAAAACAATTATCTTATTTACTCCTTAAATATGAATCAAACATCTTCTTTGTGAGGCTTGAGAATGGACAGGTGATCAAGATTCTACCCACCTCTCTACCATCTTGCCCACACTCAGTGGTCCCTTGTAGCTTCATTCCAAACAGACTACCACAGTCTTACACATCCCTGTCTCCTGACCTAGTGCCTTTGCATAAACTTCTGGTTATGATCTT
>NW_006354633.1:0-588 GCF_000327345.1 Myotis davidii
AAAAAGAAAACATCATGTTCAGTGTAAGAAGCCAGACATACAATCATTCCATTTATAAGAAATATCCCAAGGAAGTATATCCACAGAAACAGAAAGCAGGTTGGTGGTTGCCAGGGGCTGGGGGCTGGGGTGCGGGATTGAGGAAGTAACTGTATAATGGGGGTGTGTTTTTATTTGGGGGCGATGACATGTTTTGGAAATAGAGGTGGTGGTTGCACAACATTGTGAATGAACTAAATGCCACTGATTTCTTCACTTTTAAATGATTCATTTTGTGTTAAGTGAATTTAACCTCTACTGAAAAGAGTACCTCAAAAAATAGGCCCTCAATAAATATTCGTTGAACGAATGTGTATGAATGGCCCTGAAAACAGTTCACACTAAAACATCGTCCATGGAAAAGCATTTTTGGAAAATTGGGGGCCCTTCACCAACCACATTTATTTACTTATATATTTAGTTAATCCTCATCAGAGGATATTTTTCCATGATTTTTAAATAGAGTGGAAGGGAGGGAGAGGAGGAAAGACAGAGAGAAATCGAGAAAGAAACATTAATGTGAGAGAGACATATCACTTGGTTGCCTCC
>NW_006354634.1:0-588 GCF_000327345.1 Myotis davidii
CAAACCTTATTCTTGGGACCAAAGGAATCCCCTCACCACTACCCCTCTGGGCAGAGTCAACAGTAACTGGGCAAGTCACATGCCATTTACTTTTATTAAAATCAAAGCGTCACATTTGGAAGTCTTAATAGGCCAAGTTGATATCCTTAGGCAGATGTGATAGCCTGGAAGACCCTGGAAAGTGAAAGCATAGAAACCCAATTAGTGAATGAGAGAGGACAGGAGAAAGGAGTTCGAATGAGCAAGTAGGAGCATCCAGAAGGATCCTGCATATGCTGGAGGATGCCTAAAGCGAATCCCTGGAGGACCCTCTCCTCCACTCCCATTCTTCACCCATGGCTCACAATGACTCAGGCAGTATGTCACATCTCTACAGTACTTGGAGTGTTGCTAGACTGCTGCATTCCTTCTCCCACTGCACCCACCCCAATCTATGTGGTTTTAGAATAATCATCTGATTCAGTTGTGACCCTTGTAAAGCTCATTTGGTTAAGCACATATTTTGATTCTGGGGGAAATAGGCCAGACAGTGTTGGAAAGACGTGGAAGGGTCTTTCCATGTTTCTAGGCCATCATCCTCTGTGGTCT
>NW_006354635.1:0-588 GCF_000327345.1 Myotis davidii
TTGTTCAACATCTGATAATGTATAGTAGGCCATTAACTTATTGGTTTTTAATAATAAGCAGAGGACCAATGGACTTAGAGTTGCATGTGATCTGGGACAGATTTAAGATAAAACTGTGTTTGGCCAGGTTTTATAAGCTGTGGAGAAAGCTGGGATGCCTCAGATCTAGCTTGTCTGATTCCCAGGCTTTGCCCATTGCTGGTATTAAATTAATTAAACAAGGAGGCCATTAGCTTGGGATAGCGCCAAGGCTGTGGTGTCCTACATAAACAACCAAAATCTAAGCCTGTCAATGCCCCAAGGTTACAAAATCAAAACACAAGGACAACCAAACACAAGCAACCAGCTAGCTTTAAGCTATGGCCAATCAATAATTTCCTTGCTTGCTTCCGCTTTTCTCCCTAAAAGCCTCTCCCCAGCTCCTGTCAGCGAAGCATTCGCAACCACTTCTGGTTTGGTGACAATTCCAGTTGATGTATGCTCAAATAAACTCTTAACATGTTTAAATATACCTCAGTTTACCTTTTAACACTGGACTCGGTGTTTCAGGCCAGGTTGAGGTTAAGGCCCGTAGTGTCTTGCCTCTAC
>NW_006354636.1:0-588 GCF_000327345.1 Myotis davidii
GGGACCGTTGCTAGGGGAATAGAGGTTTCCACTGAGGAGTGAGCAGATCGTGGAAAGCAGCGAGTAGTTGGTGAAGATTTATTTTTATTTCCTGCGTATTTTTCTGAGCTAGGGTAACAGAGAAATGTAAAGAAAAATAAAACGCTATTAAAAAAAAAGTCTCCTCCCAGTTTCACATGTGCTGCCTTCCTTTAGTAAGTAGTAGAAGGGACACTGAGGCTGAAATGACCTTCGACCCCCTAAGCTGGAGAGAGACATTGAGTCTGAAAGGCAACAAGATTGTGTCAAAATTGCGGTCTCATCGCCAGGACAATGTAGACACGCGGGCGCGCACACACACTCCGACTAAATTTGCAAGGAACAGTCAGGAAAGACAAAGCTTAGCAAAGCCTCTGGCTCCTCCAATGGTCTAATGAATTGAAGTTCTTATCTTACACAGAAAAGGATGTTAGAAAGAAATCCCTGAAAGCTTGCTGATTAATACTTAAATGCTCAGCATGGAAAATAAACTCACAGAGCAAGCCCGGTTTCCTAAGGACTCCTCACTATGCAACCCAACTTACTGATGGGACCACTGAAACTTAAAAA
>NW_006354637.1:0-588 GCF_000327345.1 Myotis davidii
TTTGCAAGTTTTATTTATTGCATCCCATAATAAAATGTAAACCTTGATCATCTGAATAGGGAATAAAGATAATGAAACAGGATTATCTAGGATCATATGTGCATCCTTGATTCTCTGAGAAGGTCACATTACTATTCATGAGGGGAGGAGCCTGAAACTTGCCTGTGAAGGTGCTGTTATGCTGCACTGTTCTATGAAGTCTGCTCCTGTCAGATCACCCTCTCTCCAAGGACAAGGAAAGCCCACCTTCATCCTGAGGGTTGGCAAACAGGGAAAAAGAGGCAAGCAAAAAAGGACATGGCAGTTAAAATAAAAATCAAAACTTCAAACAAAAACCAAAGAAAGCAGTTAACAGGGTCACCTCCACACAAGGTGCACTTATTCAAAGTTAATGGTTAGAAGTTACAAATATAATTTGTAGAATCAATAGTCTAACTTCTATTGATTCTATGGTGGCTCCACTAATTTGTGTGTTCTCTGGTAATTTACTTACATTTCTGTGCCTCACTATCTTCATCTGTGAAGTGGGGATACAAGGATCCCTACCTCGTAGACACTTTTGGGATAGGACTTAGAATGCCTGGAAAA
>NW_006354638.1:0-588 GCF_000327345.1 Myotis davidii
TTTTTTAAATGGGTTGTGGGGTCAAATATGAATAAATAAAACACATTTCTCAACTGATGGAGCTGAACTTGGCTGATGTGAACTGTGAGAATCCAAAAGGGGGTAGCCTTCCTATGCCCCAAACACGATCAACCTCAGCTTGCTTAGTCCCACCCGCTTCCTTCTGAGCAGGGTCTCCGAGGACTTGTATTTTCTCAGAACAACTTGGGATAACACTAAATTACACAGTGGAAACTTATGCAAAATGAGAAATAAACGCAAAAGCAGTCTTGATCCACAGTCACCTAGACTGTGTGTTTGCTTTTGTAGAGACTTTGTGTTCGCTTTCGGTAGGCATTCAAAGCTGAATTAGAACCGTTTTCCCTCACTGTGAGGAGGGACGTCCTGTTTTCTAAAGACAGCTGCGTGCCTCTCACCATGGGAGGTACGTCTGAAATGAGAGAGGGGCTGGGCAGCTCAGAAACGTGCAGGCGGCGGCACTGAGATGGATTTGCTCACCATTTCTGGGTAAGAGCAGTGAGTATCAGCCAGATCAAGTCATCACTGCCCTAAATCCCCAATCATGTGGGCCTCCACTCCATAAACCAG
>NW_006354639.1:0-588 GCF_000327345.1 Myotis davidii
AATGAACCAGGTTGTTTTAAAATTTCAACTATCAATAGCAGTAGTCTGCAAACTGGAGCATATAAAGGCTTTTCATGAGGGATGTGAATATGGAAAGTTTTAAGAATAAGGAAATTGACTCAAATTCTCAACTTTCATATGTACTTTTTCTTAAAACTGATTTGCCTGAAAATATGACTATTCTCAAGGAATCATGCCAATTTTCCTCTCCCACCTTTCCTTTCACAGCATAAAAGCGAAATGAACAGTTAAGCCATTCCAAATTTTAGTATGAACATTGTATCAGGGTGTAAAAATCTCTAAAACTGCCAAATATAGGAAAGCTCAAAATTTGCTGTCAGTGAAGCCTTGTTTAAGCAAGGTGCCATAAAGCTACAATAGGACTTAATATTTTCCCTGTCTTATACATATTTTTGTACATGGTGTTAGAAATGGGGTGTTTTGGCCCATGCTGGAATGTTCTGAAATGTAGATATATTATAGAGTAGGAGTAGCAAGAGTGATGACTATTTTAAAAAAATATATTTCTTTATGATTTTGGAGAGGAAGGGAGAAGGAGAAAGAGATCGAAACATCAATGATGAGAGA
>NW_006354640.1:0-588 GCF_000327345.1 Myotis davidii
TTTTGTTTTTGTTTTGCTGGACTGTGAGATTCTTGATGGCAGAGGCAACATCTTACTTGCCTCTGTATTCCCAATGCATAGTGTGGAATGTTCAACAACTATTTGTTGAGTGAATGAATTTTGACATTTGAATTTGGCAATTAAATTGCAAGTTACTTTCTAACTAAGCCATTATTAAGTTAGAGATTTATTGATCAACCCATTCTTTACACTGAAACCCAAAAATCTATTAGTATGTTATTTCACAGACTACTTAATATGGTCCAATCCGTTCCCAGTGTACTCAAGATAAAATGTAATCTTATTTCCCAGGTCTAGAAAGTATAGCATTTTCTGGACTTTTCCTCTCTCTTTAATCTCATTTCTTAATCCTCTCCCACTTTCTCATTATGCTCCAGCTTACTGCACTTTGTTTCAAGAATTTATTCTCCTTAAGCTTATTTCTGACCCAGAGCTTTTCACTCACCAATCACTCTACCTGTTCTTCCCACAGCTTTTCACATAGCTGGTTTCTCATTATTCAGATCTCAAAGCTCACCAAGTTTTAAGTAAACTTGTCCCGAATATCCTTACTTCATATAGTACTTA
>NW_006354641.1:0-588 GCF_000327345.1 Myotis davidii
CCAGAGGGGTCTTGGCCAGGGTCACAAGGGAGCAAATTGACACTAATAAGCAAAGCTCAGGCACAATTGTTATTGATGTAAAAAGACCTTCCTAGGGGAGAAAAGAAAATGTGATCATCTTCTTGACAATTAAATTCACTGAATAGTAATGATGTTTAAATCATTTGTGGAAGAAGTCAGAGTGTAAATAAGTAACCAAAATGTGATAGCACAACCTTACATTCCATAGAACTTGTATTAACTCAGATGACCCTCTAACAATCTTTGAGGAAAATGAGAATAAGTAAAATTCACCACTTTACAAATGAGAAAAGGGAGCATCAGGGACGTTAAATGACTCCCGCCAAGTTGCTCAGCCAATAGATGGCAGAGGTGGGATTTGAACCAGGTCTTCTGATATCTTTTATTGAAGCGGAGACTCTGGAAGTCTCCTGAGAGGTCATGTAGTAGAGGGATGGTTTCACCAACAACATGGGGCAGGATTCCATGAAATGGGTCTATGAATGCCAACCTGTGCTTCAGATACGAGCCAATTCCCAGTCAGCTTTGTGGCTTACCCCCTGCTTCTGCAGAACACTAGTATTCCTG
>NW_006354642.1:0-588 GCF_000327345.1 Myotis davidii
TGATGGTGTCTCTCACAGAATAAAACTTTGAAGTATGTGTCTAGGGCTCAAGTGACGCCCGGAAGTAGAAGAAGACAAATTTGAAGAAATCACAGTGCCCTCTATTACGATGCACCCACCTTCTTTACTTATGGAGAAGAGAAGGAAGTTTCCTGAGGTTATATTGTTAAATTGTCTTCGACTGATACAATGTTAATTGTCTCAAATTATGTCATTATTGACCCTAAGAGTTTCTCTGGCGTCTTTGAAAAGAATGCCTGGCATATTGATTAGTCCGCGGCAGCAAATTCTCGAGAAGAGAACCCCCCACGTAACATGCGCTTCCGCTTCACACGCTATCCTGGCTGAATCGTTCTAGACGGCAGTGTGCTGAGATGTGGCTGCTTCAGCGGAAGGACTGCCTGACAGGCTGAGGTCATATCGTATTGCTTTCTTTCACCAGTTGTAGAAGTTACTTCCGTTTCTCCTAGAACTCCAGTTCGACACACTCCAGTTCTAGACGTTGATATCCATGATAAAGGTCACTAAAGCTTTCACTGCACAAAATAGAGAGAAGTAGGCGTGTTTTTAAAAAATAGACTTTATGTT
>NW_006354643.1:0-588 GCF_000327345.1 Myotis davidii
GCTCAGTGGTTGAGCATAGGACTATGAACCAGAAGATGGGGTTCCCTTCCTGGTTCAGGGCTCATGCCCCGGTTGAGGGCTCCATCCCAGCATGGGGTATGAAGGAGGCAGGGGATCCATGATTCTCACCATTGATGTTTCAATCTCACTCACTGTCTCCCTTCCTCTCTGCATTCAATAAAATTTTGTTTAAATTAAAAAAAGATAAAATAATAAAATCTTAATACTAAGATACAATACTTTAAATTTTTTAAAAACTCATATTATTTCTCAGAAAACCAGGAGTCCCTCCATTGAAAATAAGCTTTTAGAAATATCTGTGGAACATACATACAGATGTGATCAGCTTGATAAAAACTCAACCACCACAATCTTCAGAATTTCCACAGAAAACAGAATAATGAATAATAGGTTATTTCACGTTTAAAATTATTTTGGGTTTAAATGATGCCACTAAAAACTTGAAAGCTAGATTTCCTGTTTCCTTTTATGTTCAAATAAAGAAATTAACCTCCTTACCACACGTCTCTTCATGAAGCAGTAACATGCAACTTGGCCACAGGCTTTGGTGAGGTGCTCACGTTGAGA
>NW_006354644.1:0-588 GCF_000327345.1 Myotis davidii
CCTGGTTCATAGGTCGACTCTCAACCACTGAGAGACGACGAGGCATCCTTAGTCATTTTTAATCTTGACACACATTTTAATATAATTTTAGTTGATTGAAACACATACACACATGTCTTGCTATGTGATCACCAGCTCTAGAACACTTGAAAATTACTTTGACCCCTTTTTCTGCGGGGTACAGCCCTGCCTACTCCCCCAGTTAAAAACATGTTGTTTGTTGACTTTTGTTTTTATAATTTTTAAATGAGAATTTTTCTCTCTTGATAGCAAAAAAATAATTCACACACAACAGCAAGCTATAAAAAAGAAAGGAAAAATCACCAAATCCTACCCTCTATATAACTATGTTTAATATTTTCCTATGGAACTTTTAAGAATGTTCCATATGTGCTGTGTGTGCATATACACAAATCAGATCATCTAGTGCTTTTATTACTAAGCATCAAGCATGGATTTCTTGACATTTCAATAAATTAGAATGTTTTCATTTAGTTTTCACATTTTTTTAATGTTGCATTGCATTCCATGATAGAAGGTATCATTATGTACTTAACCACTTATGGCAGTGGTTCTCAACCTTCCTAA
>NW_006354645.1:0-588 GCF_000327345.1 Myotis davidii
CATATAACTAACACCTGTGGTGTTAATTATATTAATAATCCTCCACCCCACTGAGACACTTTGAAATGGATCCAGCAGCCTGGCTGTCGCCCATGGTGTTGTGACAGCTCCCAAGCCCCAGGCTCTACAGGAATCACTGCAGGGTTAACCCCGGGATCAGTCTCTTCTGATCCAGGAACCAACCATGTTCTTTAATGAGGCTGAGATAAGCCAGGCAATTCCATCTAGAGAGGTTTGTTTCTCCTTCCCCAAATTCACCTGCAGAAAAGCAGTAACCATAATTGCAATAACTACTAGCATTAGCATAGTTTTTTAGAGTTTACGAAGGGTTTCAAAATCAATTTCACCCTCTCTTGTATTATCTGAGTAAAATTAAAATGGAATTGCAATAAAATAAAATTAACTGATAATCTATGATTCTCTGGAATGCTGCAAATCCAGACAATAATTGCTAGCTCTGTACTGATTCTGCTGAATCAATGAATTCTTCGGAAACAACTTCAGACCCTTCTCGTCAAAGGTAGCTGAGCCATGCTTAAAGAAACTCAGAGTTTATTTTCTCCAAAAAAAAACATTGTATTTTTTTTT
>NW_006354646.1:0-588 GCF_000327345.1 Myotis davidii
GCATATTACTCTTTGATTGGTTGAATGGCCAGCCAGACAACTGGACACTTAGCCTATTAAGCTTTTATTATATAGGATTAGGATATTTCTCAAAATGATACCACCACTCTACAGCTCACCTCAGTTATAACATAGATGACTGCCTGTAAGCATGCATACCTCTTTCTGGTTTTCCACTGGGGATTCACAGTAGGGTTGCATAGATATCACCCTGCACATAGAATAAACTCAGGATAGGGTAGAATGGGGCAGATGGATGTAGGTGTTCCCTAAATGGGAGGAACTCCATGGTTTAATGTTGGATATACTGTGTCAGTGTGTACAGCAGCAAATGAAAATGTCAAATACTATATAATATTTTAAACATTTGAAGGTAAATTCAAATTCTCTCAATAACATTAAACCCAAAAAGACACAACCAATATTTGTGGCCCTAATCAATAGGAAGTTCCAGATGACAATGCTGAAACTCATGATTATGTGTTTGTTTGTTTTTAAATCTTCAATTTGGGGATATTTTTTAAATTGATTTTTAGAGAGAGTGCAAGAGAGAGAGAAAGGCAGAGAGAAATATAGATGTGAGAGAAA
>NW_006354647.1:0-588 GCF_000327345.1 Myotis davidii
TGGTTCCTTTACTGATAGCCTTTGGTTGTCAGTTTTGTTTGGGTCAACTGTCCCTGATTGTCACGCAAGCTTCTGTGTCAAATGGGCCACAAGATTGGTCTAAGAAAAGGGTGACTGTAGGAAGGAAGGGTCTGTGGTAGACAGTGACTCCACAGGGCAGCTTTGGTATGTTTTCCTAAGGGATTCTCCTCTCATTGACTTGCTGGGACATGGGTCCCAAGACCACCCGCATGTTCAACAGGAAAGGAATAAAAAATATCCAAATTAGTGGGATTTCCATTGTGTGACTGCCTCAAAGCCAGGAGTCTCAGCCATAGAGAAGCTACCCACAGAGCTTTATACAGACACAGAGTCCTGTCCAGGAACCACGGTGGGGAAATTTGGTGATATCAGCATTAACTTCTTCGCTGGGTAACTATTGTGCTTTTCAACTCAGCCATAGCTATGTAGTACATGGTCATTTCCTGCTAGTTTCTGGCAAATATTTGAACTTTTGGTGTTTGCAAGTAATATATATATATTCCCAGGAACTATTATGTATGTATGTATGTATGTATGTTAAATATATTTTTATTGATTTCAGAGAGG
>NW_006354648.1:0-588 GCF_000327345.1 Myotis davidii
TGTTAAATGAAAGCATGAATAAGCACACACCTCTGAGGTGATTTTGCTTTCTCCTTTCAAACAACAGGAGCTACATAATTATCTGTACTTACCTTATGTCCTATACAGAGCCCTTCCAACACTAAGATCTATGTTTAATACTGGAAAGGTGAGCATTTAACATAAAAAGATATTTAACATGACAATAGACAATGGTTTAATTGTCTTAAGTCCATGGTTTAGAATTTTATTTTCCCCCAAAAAAGAAAATATCATTGAGAAAAATTGTAGCTGTTGGAGAAATCTGTGCATCCATTAAGTCCCAAAACAGAGTACAATAGCTAAGCAAAGAGGAGGTCACACTCATGAAAGCTGCCCTCCATTCTGCCAAAAGATTTCTCTCTCTTTACATGTCCCTTTGCTGCATCTCCATTATCCCGTGTCTGAGAAGAACTGATTTGCTGGCCTGTCTTATTTAAAGGCAGAGGAATCCTGACTTTTTCAATTTCTTAGCACCTACCTGGCATATACACAGTATGAGCTTAATGAGTGCTTGCTAAATGAATATGTAAGTAAAAGAACACATCCACACAGGCTAAGAAAAAAAAA
>NW_006354649.1:0-588 GCF_000327345.1 Myotis davidii
CATTCAAAGCTGATTTGATTGGCCCCTTAAGTTTCTCTGTTTTGAGCAGCTGAGATTACAAAACTCAATCATATGTAGAGACTTTGCCATTCAGGCTGACAGTTCTGTCAGATCAGATGGTATGATTATCATGCATGCTGCAAGTGCATTGTTATTGCTTGTTTTTTTTAGTGTGTTTTTTCCTCGAAATTTAGGTAGAAACTCTGATCGCTGAAGGTGGAAAGCTAGAACATCAATCTACCATCTCCACTTAGCTTTCATTTCTCTATTGAGTTTCCATCCATGTGTACTGAACTGTTCCAGTCACAACTCCAAATTCAGAGTTTTTCGCTAATGTTTTGTCAAAGAAAGATCTGCCCTCTTTGGTGAGATTGAAATGAGTAATAGTCTTTCAACACTATTGGCAAGTGGCTTTCATGGTCCATGGCAGATCTAATGAGCTACAGCTGCCTGCTTGGAAAATTCAGCTTTTGATTGTCTGAAAGGATCCCTGGAATATGGACCTGAGTTTCTGTGTGCATTAAAACAGCAACATAATTTTGACAAACTTATAAATGTGTTATAAATTGCATTGTAAGCCATTTTATA
>NW_006354650.1:0-588 GCF_000327345.1 Myotis davidii
AAAAAAAAAAAACACACACACACACCAAAAAACCAAGGGGTAGATATAAAAGGTAATTATTAGATCTTGACCCCTAGGCAAGCTGCTCTTAGGTTCTAGTACCATAAAATGAGATCTTGAGGTGGTTTGAGGGAGGAGGAGAAAAAAGGAGATAGAAAGGTAAGGGCTTGTCTTTATTCTTTCTGCTTTCTCTCAACTGAAATAGGCTACAGAAGAGGGACATTTCAATTTTCAAAGAGATTTGGAGAGGAAACATGTGTTAAAGAGGGAAGAGAAAGTAGAATGATGGAAAAGGCTAGAGAGATTGAGACCAACAGTGCAATCACAGGAAGAAGTATCTGAAAAAAAAATCCTCAATCAATTGCTAAGCTTTCTTTTCTAGAATCACCTCAGTTGACTCATAGATAGTCCTCTTTTACTTTAAGTCTGCAAATCCTTGTCTGAGAAGGCGCAGCAACAAATACAACAAAGATCATTTACAAGGCAGTGCTACGTTGTCAAACACCAGGGCTCTTATCTAAGTCCCAGCTTTAGTGGTGAAGGGAAGTCAAGGTATCAAATGTAAAGATTTTTCTCCCTGTGATAGAA
>NW_006354651.1:0-588 GCF_000327345.1 Myotis davidii
TTAGCTATTAGTCTTAACAACTAGCGTTGCCAGCACTGTCTGAAGGCCCAGTCTGGAGTGGTGTATTCACACACAACTCCATTCAAGGTGCACCCCCAGGAAGCTCTTCTCACTGAACACAGCTTTTATAGACATGGCTCTCTTCTAAACTCCTGCTGATGTCTGTCGGTCTGACTGTATGTCCTACCATTTAATCACATCAACCAAGACAAAGCTACACCTGGTGGGGGATGCTGATGATGGGGGAGAGGCCATGCATATGAGGGGGCAGGGACATACGAGAAACATCTGTACTTTCACCTCAATTTTGCTCTGCACCTAAAACTGCTCTTTAAAAATAAAGTCAATAAAAATCAATGATCAATCAACCATAACAGAACTCTTGGGTTTCATGATATGCCCATCTGATGCACACTTCCATGCTCCTATAGGGTGGCCGGAACCCTTTCTCTGAGGAAAATAACATTATTGAGACTCAATATTATAGTCAACAATATGGTGCTAACTAAGCATGGTGTCAGGTGAGTGCTAGATTTATTGGGGGGATCATTGCATAAGTTAAATAAATGTCTAACCACTATGCTGTAC
>NW_006354652.1:0-588 GCF_000327345.1 Myotis davidii
AACCTAGAAGTTCCAGCTCAGATATTCGGTTTCTGGTGCTGCTACTTTAAGCACTAATGTCACTATGACAAATACCAGTCACACTGGCACCACTTCTATTATGACTTGTGCATGCAGTTAGCAATTCCTGAGCATTTCCAGGCCAGGCATTAAACTTAAATCTTACAGGAAGTTTGTTTAATCTTCAGAACAACTGAATAGAGTAGGTTCTACTATTACCCCTATTGACAGGGTTGGGGGAGATGAAGGCTTGGAAGAGAGAATTTGTATCACATAAAAGCTAGGAAGTGGTGAGGTTGAGATCTGAATCCAGAGCCTGTGTAATTAAGCAAGATCCTGCCTCTGAAATGTTGTCCTTTCCATCAAGACTTCACCAGTCTCTCAACTGGAAGTCATCTCTCTCTTTTCTACCTCGGGAATAATTTTAAGTCTATGGTATTTATGTCACCCTTCTTCAAACAGCAGGGGAGATTTCTTTATCTGTGTGTGCCTCCACTTTTTACCACCCTAAACACACTGACTTAATGCTACATATATATTTGGTAATTATTTGTTGACTAAGTGACAGTCAACAGTAATGAAAATGTA
>NW_006354653.1:0-588 GCF_000327345.1 Myotis davidii
AAAAAAAAAACTTAAAACATCAGAGTTTGAAATATGGAAAGTTTTATTATAAACAAGGCAACAATAGAGAAGAGAAGATGGGATCTCTAGTGAGAACACAAACCCATCTTAAGAAATTAGAGAGTTCAGGCTTCCTTTTTGTCAAGGGAAGTGGGAGGGACTGTTTTTTGGAAACTCCAGGCACAATTCCTCTAATGATTAGCATGATTATATGCAATACTAAGCAGAAGCTATTAGTCTGAAGCCCATGGTAACAATGAAGGCTTGAACAAGATGGAATCAGAGGGACTGTGTATTTCACTGTTACACTCTCCATTCTAGTGATTTTGACTATTTGGTTGTCCTAAAACTTCATCTTGCTTATGGTTTCAGGAGAAATTATGCTTTTACAGCTGTCTTATTTTTCTTGTTAAATGGGAGGGATACTCTTTCTGATTTTCTGCATGCTAGGAAGAAGTGAAATATGGTGATTCTTTAGGCAATTAAAGGTGAGAACCACTGCTGTAAGCAGTAGAAATGTAGCCTTAGAATTGTGAAAACTTACAATGTACTTTGAGATTTTAGCAGGACATCCCATATAATAAAAAC
>NW_006354654.1:0-588 GCF_000327345.1 Myotis davidii
AGATAAAGTCAAAGCAACATAGAAGGATTCCATTGCCTCAAAATCTTCTTTTTAAATTAAGTTTATTGGGGTGAAATTGGTTAATAATAACATCCTATAAGTTTCAGGTGTGTACCTTTATAATATGACATCTGTGTATTCTGTTGTGTGCCCAATACCCACAGTCATCTCCTTTTATCACCATATATATCCTCCCCCACTGCCCTTCACTTCAGATAAATATCATTCTGTGTTCTGTATCTATGAGCTTTTTCCTTTTTCATTTGTTGGTTTGTTGCTTTTTAAAATACCCTACATATGAGTGAAATCACTCAGGTCTTGTCATTTTCCACTTGACTTATTTCACTTAGCATAGTCCTCTCAATATCCACCCATGTTGTGGAAAATGGAAATATTTCATCATTTTATGGCTGAGTTCCATTCCATTGTATACATACACCTAGTATTATTAGTTATCATTTTTTTAATCCATTCATCTGTCAAAAGGTACTTAGGTTCTTTGCTCCATGGCTTGGCTATTGTAAATGATGCTGCAACGGATATAGGGGTACCTGCATCTTTACAATTTGTTTTTCTGGTAGACAACCA
>NW_006354655.1:0-588 GCF_000327345.1 Myotis davidii
ACCAGTTAGGGTGGTAATTATAATTTTATTTATTTTTATTTTAGTTTTTGGTAATTATAATTTTAAAAACTCATTCATCATATGTAAAATTGCTTAAATGATGCATTTGCAAATATGCTTATATATCACATCTTTGGAGAATTTCAATTTCTTTTTTCCTTCATTATTTTTAGTTTCCACTAATCTATATTCTAATGAATTCTGTAATCATGAAAACACATAGATAAATGAAGCAACTACACACATGGCACTCACCTACCAGGGTGGAAATTTCTTAAGTTCTTTTGCTGGTGGAAGCATGTGAAAGGGTAAGTATCCTTAAAAGAGATAGTGCAATGTGAACAGAGTGTTGACACAATTTTAATACAGTTTAAAATATCCTCAAACTAACTTGCAAACACATGTTCATAAAAATTTTGAAATCAGATCATGGTGAAATAAATGTAGACAGCTGAGTACAAGATATAGGGAAGATTTTATTCTTTTATCCTCTTCTTTCACAATGTTTATATACCCTGTGCCACACAATCATATAGCCACTGGGAATAATAAAACACACAAGATTTTCCTTCAGAGAATGTATATTCT
>NW_006354656.1:0-588 GCF_000327345.1 Myotis davidii
AAGGAAACTCAATCACGGTGATACCATAAGAGCAGAAGAATTTCAATTGACCTCACTGTATAAAGAGGGAGGTGACATTTGCATGGTGACAGATGATTGCTAGGATTAGTGGGGTGATCACCATTATAAGGCATAAAATGTCAAATCACTATATCGTATACCTGAAACTAACATGGCTAATATACACTGTACACCAACTATACTTTTAACATAGAGAGAGACTGAGACACGGAGAGAAAAATGAGGTGACAAAAAGGCCCAGATGGAGATGGAAGGGAAATTTGTGTCAGCCCTGGCCATTTAGGCCCTTGTGAAAAAGAGGTTGAAATGGAGGTTAAGAACAGATTTGCAAGTTAAATCAGTGGTGAGAGTGGTAACAGGAAGCAGATCCTATATTGAGTTACTATAAGAATTGCAATTACATATGGTTCAACCTAATACATTGGGAATGAACAAAAGACAAAGATTACTTTATAAAGATGCTGTCTGGCAAAAACTGCTAATCCTATCTAACAAAAGACAAAAAGGGCAATTAACCACACCTAATAATGGAGCACGGAGTAGGACATCCCCTGAAGGCTCCCAGTA
>NW_006354657.1:0-588 GCF_000327345.1 Myotis davidii
AAATCATAAAATAAAAACAGATGTTGTGCAAGGCGGGCTGAGCTCCCCGGCCTGCATCTCCCTGCCCTGCCCCCAGGATTGGCTCATTTTCCTCTTTCAACCCCCCCTGCTCTCGGTCTTCCCAGCTGTTTCGACTCTGCCGCCCGCCCTCCTGGAGGAGAAAGGCCGTTCCCAGCCCCGCTCTGCCCCCAGCTGTCCTGCCGCCTGTGATGGAAGGAAGAGCTGCCCGCTCAGACCTTTTGCAGCCTCAGATGTGCTTCCAACTCCCCCTCCCCGGACACACTTCACAGACCCCCAGGCCCCTCGCTCTCCAGCTGCCCCAATCCTCCCCGAGGATAAGAACTCTTCAGAAGCCCCTCTGAGCCGCTGCAAAACCGTGACCTCCTCTCATCTTCTCAGCTGCCCTGAAGATCAGCACTGATCACGTAATCCTTCCCCAACACCGGTCAGCGCCGTGGCCAGAAATTCTGAGATGAAAGGACTGTCCCACCCCCTTCCCCAAACTGCGGCCGTATCTCTTTTCTAGATCTTTCCCGTCGAGGGCAAGGGAGCACCCACAATGCCTACGAGGGGCAGAGAAAGGGATGG
>NW_006354658.1:0-588 GCF_000327345.1 Myotis davidii
TCTGATTCCCTCTTCTTTTCTGCTTACCTTGTAGTATAATTGGACTTCTGTCCTTGATATCATGGGAACAGTATACCTCCTCTCTAAAATGATACCAAGGGCTTAACAAATTCTTATAATTCCATAGTTTTAAATGTTATCAATAAAGTTCTTTGGCCAGCATTATCTCAGTTGCTTCTCTGAATAAAAATAATCTGATATCTCAGGCACATAGATATGGCTAGCTCCGCTTTTCATATGAGAACATTGAGATTCATAAAAATCACAAAATGGCAAGTAAGTGGCATAGCTGAAGCTCAAACCTAGACCTTTGCCTTCTAGTCATTCCCGTCATTTTGGGGGTGAGCTTACATATACCAAATATTTTTAATAAATTCAGATTAGAGCAATAGTGTTCCTATTTTACAGATTAGGAAATGGTGACTAGCCTGACCTCACAGTTATTTAGTAGCAGAGCTGTTTATTTACTGCTTTCCTAATTGTCTTCTTTGGACAATGGGTTCTTGTGGATCTTGTAGATCTAGAGGCCATTTTTGACCAAACATATCATGTTATCAGATTGTTCGCTTCTATTTTTTTTTTTTTTTT
>NW_006354659.1:0-588 GCF_000327345.1 Myotis davidii
GATGTCTTCCCAATAATTCTGAAGGATAGTTCTAATCACCATGCCACAGAGCAGGTGGTTAGCGATAAAAAAGTACTTCATATATGCATTCAGCTGATTCACACGAGACACATTCTAGGTGCCAGCAATGCAACGCAGATACATTATGAACACAGACCTGCTAACTGCCCTGAAGCCCACAGGTGCTCCTGCTGTGATCCTTGGAAGGCCAGCACGATCAGATTCCAAATGCAAACCTGGGGTTCCAGATTCTAAGGCAGCGCTCAATTCACTGCATCCAGTTGTGCCAAGTCCACTTGTTCTGCTGTGATCTCTCTCTGATGCTGTCATGTTCTGTATCTCACTTGCTCCTCACCTTGTCACTGATCTCAGCAATACATCTCATCGTACAAATTACCATATAATGAGATGCCACATCCTTTTGGTCTCATTAAACTGATTAAAACTTCTCCTACATATTACCTCCAGGGACTTCCTGGGGCCACAATCTAGTGAGGATTACAGATGAGGACTCTGAGCGATTTGTCTGAGTCCTAAATGTCACTAAATGCTACAGCTCTTACTGTCTTACGTCTCCAAGTTCAAAGA
>NW_006354660.1:0-588 GCF_000327345.1 Myotis davidii
AAAGGAAAAAGGAGTAAGAGTAAGAGGCTAGTCTGAGGCTTGCAGTCCTTCTCTTTTTTCATCTGAAAGCTGACTGTACTTGGAACAGGAAGCAGAATGTGGAACTTTTCCTAGAAATTAAGAATGCCCAGTAGGTTTATGTTAATTTTAAATCCTGGCAATACTAGAAAATACAGTTTATTTGCAGTAGAAAAGTCATAAAATAATTGTAGAGGCCATAATTAAAATTTTTTCCTAGTTCATAGTTACCTCCAAACATCGCAAAGGTGATGGAATCAGTTTTTCCTTCAGCAGCTTAGTGTCAATGAGCAGCAAGCCGACATTTCTGGTCGGTCTTAGGGCTAAAGCATCCTTGTGCTGTCTATGATACTTTTCCAGCTGTTCACTGAAGAACTTAACATCTACATAAAATAATTCACATAAAGCAACACATTAGATTAGATTTTGAAGGGTTGTTGTGAAATATATTAAAAACCATTGCATTAATAAATATACATATGTATTTATGTTATTCCTATGTAAGCTTCTTTGTGCAACTTTAACATGTTAACTCATAGTTCTTTATATTTTACTAGAGGCCTGGTGCAT
>NW_006354661.1:0-588 GCF_000327345.1 Myotis davidii
AAAAATGTATTTATTAAATTCACAATATATTTGTTCTAGACACTGCCAGATACTGTTCTAGGCACTGGGGTTACAAAATCCTGGACAAAGACTGCTCTCATGAAATTGAGCACCTATAACTTCACTATATTTTAAAGTACTTGTCACTTTTAATTACTTTTTAATAACATGGCTTTTGTTTATATATGGGTGACATCTTAAGTTACATAAAGAAACAGAGAGGTCAACTATATCTATTCTTCTATTCTTTGAGAATATGGAACTGAATTCTATATTCCTGATTTGTTTCAGCAGTTCTGAGTAGAAGATATTCTTTCCTTAGCTTTCTTTAAATGATAAAGATTTGCATGTTCAGAACGTGACATGCTAAAACCATGTTTACTTCCACAATATATATATCATTGTTAAAGACCCTCCCAACATTGCATAAAAATGAAATGGTCTCATCCATCAATGAAAATAGATCCTTTTTCAAGTAAGTATATTGCTAAAAATGAAGTGATCATAGAGTTAAAAGAAAAAGGGATTCTTCAATATATGCTTATGACAATTATGGCAGCATAATAATTATTAAAATACTTAGATAAC
>NW_006354662.1:0-588 GCF_000327345.1 Myotis davidii
TCAATGGAAAAAATATCCTCAAGTGAGGATTTTCTTAAAATTCTCTAAATTTAGTCCTCCCAACCTCCATAAACAACTAAATTATGAAGTTGTTTCAAGGATGAAATAATATCTTGTTCACTCAAAAGTGTCATGCAAACATGAGATGAGAAATGGAAGACTAGAAAATTGTTCCCATCTTCCTTCTCAAATATGTCCTACCTAGGTAGTAATATTTTAGTTGTTTTAAAAGCATGCTGGTTCTCTCACTGGCATTCTTCTGTTCAATAAAAGAGGTAATCTAAGTTTTAAAAGTACTCCTCTACATTCCCCTCCTCCTTCTTAAGATTCATGAGGCTGTTTTCTTTTTGAAATTTATAAATGGAACTCATAAATACTTCTATTTTCCCCTGATATTTCAAAAATACTGGCTACCCTTGTTTTAGAGGCTTTTTGACATTTCTAATAATCTCTCAGAATGAATAATCTCTCAAAAGAATGAATAGTACATAACCCAGATTTTAAGTCTTCCCTCTCTTCCAGTGCTAGGCCATTAACTCTTAGCCCTTAACTCATGGGACTTGGTGTGTGTGTGTGTGTGTGTGTGTG
>NW_006354663.1:0-588 GCF_000327345.1 Myotis davidii
ATTTTCCTGTCCCAGAATAATTAGAAAGAACAGTACACACGAAATATCAAAATATGTTGGATAAATGGTCCAGAAACAATATTAGGACCCCGATTGTCCCTCCTTGTTCTGTTATTCTGTGATAACAATACGTATTTAGTAAACTGTTTCATTTAAGCAGTTCAAAGCAATTTGTAAACTTTATTATTTATTATATAAAATAGTCACAGAAATAATTGTTCTAGGAATAAAAAAATGTAGCAGAGAGGAGGAAGAAAAAAGCATTGGTTGGTCATCTGAAGAGGTTCATGCATTGGGGATGGTATACTTCTAAACAAAAAATAAAATTTGTATTAATTTTTCCAGGTGTTTATTCTGCATAACGATAAACAGGCAGATATTTGGCTTTCTGAATTTGCAGATCAGATCTTTGATTTAAATAGTTATTAAAATATTTTAATATTTTGAAGAAGCCAATTACCTGAAAAATTACTACCTGAAAAATTAGTTTTTAAGTTGATTACACACCATCTACTTAATATTCTGTTTGTAAAAAATTCAACAATTAGTCTTTTTAAAAAAATATGTTTTCATTGATTCCAGAGAGAA
>NW_006354664.1:0-588 GCF_000327345.1 Myotis davidii
CATATTTCCATAATGTCATTATACATGTAGAAATTATGCTCAAGCCTTAACCTAAATTCTCTATGGTCTCAGATTGTAATTTAAGAAAAGGTAGTGTCCACTTATTTAATGGTGTATCTCCTAGAAGTAAAGGAAAGCCTCCACTTCTCTCTTGAGAACATCGCTCCTGCTGACAGCTGCTTTGTTTTTCATTAGAATACCTTCCCCAGAGCTACAGCTACAGTTTAGCTTTGCCATATGCATATGCAGATCAAAAGGATCTGTGTCTGATGAATTTCTAGATGTTCTTGTTTTATAAGAAGAATGAGTGCTAGTAAAATGGAGGTTTGAATTAAATTTTGAAAAATAAAAGTCTCTGAATAGATAAAAATCAAAGATCATTCCCAATGTTTCAAATTTTGGATGTGGACTGACTCGGTTTAAGCAGAGTGTCCCCGCTATGGAATTATTCTTTCCTAAACCACTGACTCTGCCATGTCAGCCTGTCATGCTTTTGTTTTGCTTTGCTTTCTCTAATGACATTTTAGGGAGTCTTATTGAGGACACTATAGGGAGTATTTGGGGGACACACACACACACACACACACA
>NW_006354665.1:0-588 GCF_000327345.1 Myotis davidii
TCACCTCTCACATTATGGAGAATAATATGCTTTACGCAAAACTTATTGATGTAAATTACATCTAAAAATATCTTTATAGCAACATCTAGACTGGTGTTTGACCAAAACTGGGCATCATAGCCCAGACAAGTTGATATATAACATTAACTATCAAACCACATTATGGTTATGGTGAACATGTTTTAGAAGGAGATGGAGATATTATTTTGAGGTAATATACAAAACACACATATAGGAAATGTGTTACTAAAATAGAGAATAGCTATGGTCCTGAACTGTGTGGCCTTAATTACAAGGCAGTTTCAGTTGGCATGCCATTAGCCAAATCTAGCCTGCAGAATTATGTTTGGTCCACATTGTAATTTTAAAAATAGATTAATTGTCAATAGCTATAAAATGGAAAATTTCACAGCAATAGCACCTAGGTTTGGGATTTTTCTCAGATCTGGTAACTAGAGTGACAAGTAATTGTCTTCTTAGACATACAGTTGCTGTGGGCCTACTGCTCTCATTTGTGTTGCCTGCTAGGCTCTTGTTGGTGTTTGAGCTTGTGACCTCTGAGGCTAGTGGTCGGCAAACCGCGGCTCG
>NW_006354666.1:0-588 GCF_000327345.1 Myotis davidii
AGCTTTTCTACATTTTTTATATAAAAGTGAGAATCAGACAGGCGCTAGTATTATTTTACACATGAATTTCATATTTTGTATTCTGAAACATTGATGTCCTTCTTTAAAGACTATGTAAGAGACCAACTCCATAACCCCATTATTTGAAGATTTTCACCTAATTTTCAAGGACTTTTATAATATAACTGTTGACCATATGTTTCTTCCATAAGTTTGATGATGATTTAAAATAAACAGAACACATACATCTAAGGGAAGTAAAAAATGATCTACAGCCTAAGTGGCCTAAAAATAATATATAATACCTAGCACCAGGATGAAAACATTTATGATGTCAGTGAACAAATGATTAATCACTTAATCACATCTAAGTTAGTAAGTATTTTAGTGGTAAGAAATTTAAGTTTTAATTAGTTTTCACTTATTGAATGTGAGGCTGTTTGAAGGCACTAAGATTCGACAAGGCCTGTTTTAGTATTCCATTAATACACAACTCAGCAAACTCAAATATCTCCAACCACTTAAATCAGGTATTAATTAGACAATAAAACATAACCCAGAGCAACTGAAGGCTATTACATTCTTTTT
>NW_006354667.1:0-588 GCF_000327345.1 Myotis davidii
CCACCTAGATAGTTATGTTAGTTTTCTGTTGCTGTTGTAACAAATTATTATAAACTTAGTTCCTTGAAACAATGCACATGTTCCCTCTTCCAGTTCTGGAAGTCAGGTGCCTGAAATCAGTTTCCTTAGGCGTTGGCAGGGCTGGTTCCTCCCGGAGGCTCTGAGGGATGTAGCGATGAGTAAGACCAGATATCACTGCCACACAGGGAGAGGCTCTCTAGTTTAGACCACCTCTCTCCCTGGTGGTTTCCCAGGCAGACAGCTCCTCGGCTCTTCCACGCGGGAGCCCGTGATTATCGTATAACTTAGCACAAGTCATGGGGCCACTCTGGACCTCAGTCTCCTCATCTTCTCAATGATCTCTCAAGATGGCCTAGTTCCCGGGAGGATGTGGGATCTTGTGGCTCACACGTCCACAAACCTCCTCCTCTCTGGAGGGCGGGGAAGCCTACGAATGCTAACAAGATGGGGCCTGGGGGCTTTCTGCCCAAGCCTTTAACCTCGCAGAGGCTGGCTGTCCCCAAAGACAGCGGACAAGGAGGGCTTTATCTGTGACTCTCCCAAAAGCCAGACTAAAACTAGTGCCTA
>NW_006354668.1:0-588 GCF_000327345.1 Myotis davidii
AACAGAAAGGACCAGTACTAATACCTACATAAGTGGCAGCCCTTAAGTTTTCATGTCCAGTATGCTGTCTGCTCCTAATCTTGACCTTACTGAAAGATTGCAAGGGTAACGTTCCTAGTCAATACTCATGGCACTAAGCTAAGATTTAATAATTTGCGAAATTCCAAGAGCAGAGAAATGGCAGGGCCATGGACCTTTTCCCCAGTTCTGGCCTGAAGTGTTCGCTACAGCATTCTGCAAAACCTCAACAGATGGCACTAAGACACTGAAGCCCAGGTGACATGCAGTTTCTGAATACAATAAAAGGCACTCACACGTCATTGTACAAATGTTAACTAATAGGTCCTAAGTTTTATTTCACTGGAAATGTCAGTACATCGTGCACTCTTGGCTCAAATAATTAGTAACAGTTCATAAAATCCTCATTGTCATAAGAGTTACATTTTTTATTATTCTTTGGAATTAAAGGGCAAAATGATTGAAATCGGGGTGAGTGTAAATGGCATTTCTATCATCATGATTATTGCATTCTTGTAAGTCAATTGGTACTAATTAATGAAAGGATGGGTAACTTTAGAGCAAAAACTC
>NW_006354669.1:0-588 GCF_000327345.1 Myotis davidii
TTTTTTTTTATAATTAATCTTGCTTCAGATTAGTACCATCTTTGTCCTTTAATTGTCCACTTTATGCATTTGTTTTCTCTAGTCTTAATGAAAACCTCTAAATACCCCATTTTTCTGGAGAGTGCACTTCTGACAAATTCAACCATAAAGAGCACGGCAATGAAGTCTGACATAATGGGGAAATATCTTTAATTGTGGCAAAGAAAGTAACTGTTACAAAACCATCTAAAAAGGATATGGATCCAGCCACATTTAAGTCATGTCTAAACATTGTGGACTAAAATAGGGCAGTTGGAGAAGAAGAAAGATATAAGGGCAGATACCTGGCCATATCATGAACTTGAAGACAGTTACTTGTT
This sequence comes from Myotis davidii, assembly GCF_000327345.1. Classification (NCBI taxonomy): domain Eukaryota; kingdom Metazoa; phylum Chordata; class Mammalia; order Chiroptera; family Vespertilionidae; genus Myotis; species Myotis davidii. Next base: position 360 of record NW_006354669.1, read on the forward strand.
TGATGTTTATTGTGACATTGAGTCATAAAAAAATAGAAATTGCTAATAAATTGAAGACCATGATAAAACTAAGGTAGCAGTACAGGGCATAGTATATTAAGTGTTTTGTTACAGTCTAAAATGAATCCTATGCCCATCTTCCCTCAGCTAGGTAGAGATGGTGTGGGTGCAATTATTTTAATACAACATAGAAGGTCAAGAAGAGGGGAAGATTGCAGCCAACTAAAGA
>NW_006354670.1:0-588 GCF_000327345.1 Myotis davidii
TAAAATGCACTCAAACATATCCTGAGTGAAGGTGTGCGTCTCACCCTTCCAGTCACAACAGTTTAAAATTAGAATATAGTATTAACAGTGGAGTTAAAATCCAATTGCGGTTGTTTGCTAGCGAGATGCATGTTACAGCGCTTCCATTTCAGGTATCAGGAGCTTCCAACAAGCTCTCCAATGACAGGATTACAATACACATTCCAAGAACACACTGAGAACAGCTCCCAAAATGTACCACCACAATATTCATTCTGTTACACATTCCTGTCAAAGCAATTCTCCCTCGGCACCTATAAGAAAAGTGAAAATCAGAATGGTTTTCAGTCCAAGTCACACACACCAAATCTACCCCTTAAAATATTTCGCAATCTTCATCTTTAGTGCCTTTAATTTAAGAAGCAATACTTAGCTTATAAGGTGTTCTGTAATACTTCTTACCAATAAATAATGTATTTTAAGAATAAATAAGGTATCTCATTTTTAATTATATCCTCTGGAATACTTTGAGATTCAAATTGGAGATATAAAATTAATTGAAATGTAGACCTTTCACTTTGACTGTTTTAATAGAGACAGGGATTTTAG
>NW_006354671.1:0-588 GCF_000327345.1 Myotis davidii
GGTTTGCTGACCACGGGGCTAGGGTTTCTCTCTAGATAGAAAGTTCATCTCTCTCTCCTGCATAAAGGAGGTTTTGGCAAGAATGCAGAGCCAGCTCCACCCACCAATCCATTCCTTAACCCAACCTTCCATCCATTTATCTTTCCTCCAGTCATCCACATACCTCTCTCCATCGATTTGTCCAGCTCAGTATTTGTCGAGCACTCATGGTGGGCCTGGTTCAGCACTGTGTCTGCTACCTCCCTGCCTCCAGGGAGTCCCCACTAGTGCCCATACCAACCTAGGGTTTGAGGCGATGGAAACCCTGGAGTCTTGGTAGCAATGATTCTCCATTCTCAATATCGAGGGAATTTCTGCAATGCCTTCATGCATTTTTAGGATGCAGAGGGCCAGAGACAGATCTGCTTGGGCTGCACACACCTCCCCATGCAGACAGGGCCTCTCCTCCTGGTTCTGCTCTGGCCTCCTCCCTCTGAGAACACCCCTGACCTGAAAATAATCCCATGTGAATGGGTAAACAAAATGTGGTATGTCCATTCGATGGAATATTGTTTGGCCATGAAAAGGAATGAAGTACTGACACATGCT
>NW_006354672.1:0-588 GCF_000327345.1 Myotis davidii
ACCTCATTTAACCTTAATTACCTCCTTAAGGGCTCCTCAATCTTCAAAAACACTCACATGGGTAGTTAAGGTTTCAACATACAAATGTCAGGGAACACACACTTAGTGCTTAAGACTGCCATGCCACGGGAAGGCAGCCAGTTAAAAAGATGTCATCTCTCTCATTCTGCCTCCCCAATATAAATGTTGAATATGGAAAACATTCCACAAATTAAGATACATTTAAAGGGCAGCACACTGTGACACCATTAACATCATTAGCACATGGGCTACATTAGCATGTGGGAAGGCAAAATTTTCAATGAAAATATAGAATGTACAGTGATTGCAACAATATAAAAGAACGATGTATACTTTGAGAAAAGTAGGATATAAACCCTGAATACTAAAAATTTGCCCTTATTTTTACTCTGTGAAGTACTTTAATTCAATTAAATGCAAGTAAGAAAGCTTCTCTTGACCTACCCCCTCTACTAATTTCATGCAGAAGCTTATGCATGCCCCATTAATTCTCTTATCTTCTGTTAAGTTCTCCAACACCTAAAGCGTTCTGCTTTTCACTGCCTCATCCCTGGATTTACAAAGTTC
>NW_006354673.1:0-589 GCF_000327345.1 Myotis davidii
TTTTTTTTAATTGCAAGGTATCATGAGAGGTCATTCTCTCGTCCTCTGGACAAAAAGAAAACTCTGCTGACACCTTGCTTTTTGCTCAGGAAGACTCGTGTTGGGCTCCAACATAGAGAATTGCAAGATGATACACTTTGTTGTTTTAAGCTACTAAGGTCCTGGTAATAAATTCATCTTTTCTGCTGTGCAGAGCTAGAGATATGTAGCCATATCAGGCATGTGCTCACTTTTATATAACCTTCCAAGAGTTCTGAAAATTTCAGCTGCCTGTCCTGAAAGTATTTCCATAGCATCATTTATTTTGCTAGAAATAAGATAGTTTTCTGTACATTACTGTTACCTCAAGGGTGAGGATCCTATGGAAAGAAAATGGCAGAATATTCTGTTGCTGAAACCAAAGAAAGCAGCCAGATAATTGCAAAGTAGTAATAGACAGAATTTATGTGTGAAATCTTGTATTTCTTTTAATTTCACTGGAAGTGTCAGATTATAGCTCCCATCTTGTTTGCAGCTGCCAAATGTACAGCTTCTGAGTGGACTGCAAATTGGAAATGCTGTTGAATGTGAAATTTTGCACATTTTTTTT
>NW_006354674.1:0-589 GCF_000327345.1 Myotis davidii
TGAGTTAAAACCATTAAAAATATTTATTGTTTGTAAATACCACATATTTGAGACAGCAGAAACCAAAGTGTCCTCCTATATAGTCTCACTTCACTTGTATTTTACAAAGTGCTTTAGAACTTAAGATTTCTACCACCTGTGTGGAGTGTATAGACCAAAGCAAGCCCTGTGGGACCAAAGGCCCACGGAGTCCACTTCCAGGGCCAGCGCATGACCCCAGGCTAACACACCTGCCACACGCTGAGCACCTCGACAGGCAGTACTCAGGGGCTCACACACAAATGAGGGGTCATGCACCACAGGACCAATGTCATTCATTTCTAAAAGAACTGCTTCCAATCCTCACCCCTGACTCTATTTGATAGGCCAAAGGATGCCACTCACATTTATTTGGTGAGTTTTCTGAGATCCTGACATCTGCACCTTGGTTGCTCAAGTAAACTGCCATTTTTAGCACAACACTGTCAAACAGAGCTGCTGTAAATCTCTTGGCTTGATTATTGCCTAGCAAATGCTTGATTATGCTTCCTAACCCTTTTGGTTGGAAGAAGGGTGCTCATTTTATTTGACCAGTCATACTGCATGTAGA
>NW_006354675.1:0-589 GCF_000327345.1 Myotis davidii
TAGGAGAAAATTCGAGAGAAGGGGCTGCACGGGAGTAAGAGGATTACCTAGCAAGCTGTATTTGTCACCTGCTGTTTCAGAAGCCGGGGACTGTCAGGACTGCAACCCTCCTGGCGAACACGATGATCAATCTCCAGGGTCAATTCGGCTTCCTTTGCAGGAGAATGTGCCTCTCTCCAAACCATTCATTCCAGGGAGAGTTCCCGGCCCAGAGAGCTAAACCACCCAGTGACTCACCTCAACAGGCCTTTTTGTCAGAGAACATTCATTCCCATAATTAGAACTTGTGACTGACACGTCCAACCACGAGGACATATCACAAGTGCTTGCCGTGAGCGCTGTTCCTTAGCCAAGATGGACCTGGTAAATGGCAGGGCCGTGTGCTTGCCTGTGGGCTTTTGCCACGCTGCCTGACTGTGGTCAGGTTCTTTCTGATGTAAACGGTTAGTTGGAAGGGGCTTTCCCCCAGTCTTACTTAACCCTCTCAACAACCCCACCAGGTTCTTATTGTCCCATTTTGTGGATAGAGACTCAGGTTCAGGGAGGTGCCCTGACCCGTGTGGCCCTGTGGTTAGAGCGTTGGGCCCGC
>NW_006354676.1:0-589 GCF_000327345.1 Myotis davidii
TAACAGTCTCTTAGGCTTTTATATATATAGATTTGAAGATGCATATTACATTTTCAAAGTTAAAAGTATATTTAGAATCACTGTAGATTAGTTTAGAAAAAAATCCTAGCAAAATGAATATGCTTATTTTTATATATTGTAAGGCTAAATTGTATTCCAAGGTGTCTTTAGGACTATTTTCCCCTTGTAGGACTTTGGTTAGCTGGTGATGTGATAATAGTCTTTGTCAACTGGGCAATACCAGAACCAACAAATGGTTGCTGTGAGGGCAAAGGGCCTGCCCCAAAGAATCAACTTTCAGGTCATTCAGTGGACATTTAAGTTTGTTTCTGTTTGCATTGAAAGTTAGCAACACCCATAGCAACCCTCCAGCACTTAGAAACAAAGGTCCCTGCCCTTGGCACACAGTCTCCATGGTTATGAAGCCTCATTGCTAAGGAAGCATGTGGTGTGGCTTCAGTTTGCAAACCCAGAGCCCTGGGTTTTCCTCAAGGTCACTGCTATCATGCCTCCCTTAACTCCCACCCAGCCCTTCCTGGGATCTGTGTGCCACCTGCCACTCTTTCTTTACATCTATAATAATAAAAGC
>NW_006354677.1:0-589 GCF_000327345.1 Myotis davidii
TAAACTGCACAGCCCTGTCAAAATTTAAAAATACTATACAAGAACAAGTTAGTTAAAACAGTGAATTATGTGTTGGTGACTACCAGAAAATACAATCATTTTAAGAAAGTAATTCTTAATAATGGAGATAAATTTTGCTATTAAAGATCTAAAATTCATATTATTGGTAATGAGGTTTTTGAGGAATTATTCTCTGCTTATTTGCTAGGCTATACATTTAAAAAGTAGAAATAACTTATAGACCCACAGTTCTTAAGGATCTTAAGAATTTTCAACCTACATCAAAGGGTATCAAAAAGGCAGGGAAATAAAGTGCCACACTAGAGGAAATTATGAATTGGTTAAGCTCATTTATATACTTTTAAAATATCCTGCAGGAAATAACCCACAATTATCTATACAACTGTTGTTTAAAGCACCTACATATATAGCTCATACTTAATATTTAGAACTGCTACATGGCTTTTATTCTGAATGCATTGACAATAAGATATATTTAGGGAAGTGATATACTAATTTGAATTAAATGTTTAATACAGTTTGGTAGCCATATGAGAAATGGAAGCTGGATACCATCAGTAGTATCATT
>NW_006354678.1:0-589 GCF_000327345.1 Myotis davidii
AGTGATTTGCCCCAAGAGTTGGTTTCTTATTTTCAAGCACAGCAGTAATTCAGGGCATCCTTATACAAAGCTAGCGCATCTGAGAATGTTCTGTTCATACCAATCCAGTGCACACTGCAGCAGGAGAGAGGCCGAGGGCCCTCTTGGAGGTCACAGGGTTGAACCCACATTTCCCCTGGGTCAAATCCACAACATAAACCCAGTTATTTGCACAGTATTGCCATGAAACTACACACATTTTAAACAAAATGTTTTAATTTTTGTATCCACACTTTCATGTTTATGTCTTATGTTTTAACATAAAATCTCTTTCTTGTGATTTTATTTTTATGGCCAATTCGTTATACGTTGAAAATGCCTAAGGCAACGTTTTTAGCAATGCTCACAGCAAAAATACTAGATGGTGGTGGTTTGGTGGCAAATAATGTAAAAGTATGAATGAAAAGGGGATGGAAGGTTATCACAACATTATAAATAAATAGTTATGATGCTAGCTTGGTAGGATATAGCAGGTATCCTCTTTTCTTCCCCATTGACCTCCTCCATCCTGCTCTCACCTCCCCAGGCCTTCACTGCACTATTGTCTGTG
>NW_006354679.1:0-589 GCF_000327345.1 Myotis davidii
GTCCTTAGCATTTAATATTACAGTGCATTGTTGGTATAAAAGATATATTTCACAATGATATGTAAATCACATGTGCTAGTGGTTATGATCAAACTATTAACTGTTCTTAAAATAGGAGTATGTGCTGAATTTTCTAAATTTTTGCTATAAAAGTCAAGCACGTTAAATTGATCTTTAGCCAGCAAGTAAAAATATTAGTAGTTATTCTATTATTTGCTCTTATTCATACAGATTGTACTCCTTCAAAAGGTTGTGCCTTTAATTGCTATACTTTGTTATGAAAGAAAACATGAATACAACAAATCAGGGGAATAACTTTTAACTAAAATTGCATTCCCAGGAATATGTCAAAGCTGGTGGCATTCTTCAGGAGGATATTTCTGAAGCTTGTCTTATTGTGGGAGTTAAAAGACCCCCAGAGGATAAGTTAATGCCCAAAAAGACCTACGCATTCTTCTCCCACACAATAAAGGCCCAGGAGGCCAATATGGGCCTATTGGATGAGATTCTAAACCAGGTAATTGGTAACCAACACTCATAAATGTCATAGAAATTACTTTCAATTATCAAGCAGAGTTTTAGCTGTTTT
>NW_006354680.1:0-589 GCF_000327345.1 Myotis davidii
TACCTTCTTCGTAAAAGTTCATGCATCATTTTTATTTATACATTCGTAATAAATACTTACGTATTAAGATTACACTTGGAAAGGAAAGGAAGTTGATGAAGCCTCCATATTACATGTTCCCTCCCTTAACTTAAGTTCCTTGAGGCAGAGACCTTGTTCCTACCATGTGGCACATCCCAAGGGTTTGTTTCTCTGGAGAATATGGGCTGGCCCAGAGCAAGTGCCCCCTACTTTAGGTTGCATTAATGAATACAAAGTGGAGTTAAGTGTAATGCATATTGATCGTAAATCCTTGCTGAGGAGAATAATAACGTCTTCATTTAAGTGGTAGTTTATGTCTCCTAGTAGCGATTTGTGTATGTTTGTGTGGTGTGTGTGTGTATGTGTATAAATCATATGTATGTGTATATCATTTTTCATGGAAAACTTTTCTGGTTTAATTTAGATCTCAAAACCCTGAAAATTTCTCATTTTAACATAATCTCATTAAATCATGATCACATACTCTCAAATTCAAAGTTGGCAGTCCAATAAAGCACTAGTTACACGAGTAGTTCGTTTGGAAATGAAAACTATGCATGACAAACTC
>NW_006354681.1:0-589 GCF_000327345.1 Myotis davidii
AAAAGGAAAGAACATTTGAAACAATGCAAGTAAGTACCATGGCCTTGTGTAGGAGTAGGTTTAAGTTTAAGTAACAGCAAGTAGGTCAGGTTAACTGAAACAAGCAAGGGGAGAGTGATAAGAGATGAGACCAAAGAGGTAGCAAGGACACTTGTGGTAAAGGCTTTGGATTTGGTTAACCTATAAAGACATTTTAAACTACTAACATCCTGTTTCTAAGATATTCTAGACTCTTATCTAGACAACTGACCTACTCTTTTAAAAGATCAATAATGGGCAAACAGTCCCAAATTAAAAGAGAGACATAATAATCAAATATAACATATAAACTCTAATCGGAACCTAATTTTTATAAAAAAGATGTATATAGGGGAGGGAGAGGAAGAGAGAGGGGAAGGGAGGTATAGAGTTGGACAATTAAGTCACTCTCAGCAAAATGACATTTGGCTAAACCATTAACACCTGCCAAGTGGAAAACATCAGGTGACCCAGCTGTACCCACTCAGGCTACACCAAGTAAGTCACATGCAGGTTACCTCCCCTGGGCCTTGTTTCCCTCTCCCACCAACTCCCTCTGTCCCTCTCCACC
>NW_006354682.1:0-589 GCF_000327345.1 Myotis davidii
TGCTCACAGTTTGATATGCTCAAATATTGAAAAGCTTTATCTGGGAACCCAGTGAAAACAGCACTTTTCCACAATCATGATTTTAATCAACCATTTCTGTCCCAACACATGAAAAATAATCGCACTCCAAAAAGAGCCACAAGTTTTCTATTGTATCTTGTTAAAAGAAGTACTTTCTAAAAATGGAGTTGGCGATCTTTATGTCAGAGGATTGTTATATGGTGTACAAGAGAATATGTGCAAAAGACCTGGCTGATAGTTGTTGCCAAATAAAAGCTGGTTCTGCTTAAAGAAACAAAAGTACTTTGTACCATTCAGCTCACAACCAAACTCTACAACAAAGTGATAATGGTAATGGAAATGACCTCCTTTTGGTGTAGGTGGGAAAGAGAGAGAGCAAAAGAGCCAGACACTTGCTTAATATCAGATTGTGAGTTTTCATGTGTAGGTCAGCACTGTGAATCATCTCCAGGAGTATGCCCAGAGGGGGCTTAAAGAGCAGAGTCTGAGCCTCCTTCCATTGTCTAATCCAAGGACAAATTTCTATAATACAATTAGCATCTCTGCAAGCATGGGAAAGAAAAAAAAA
>NW_006354683.1:0-589 GCF_000327345.1 Myotis davidii
TGGTTTCATTATATGTCATTTCACTTAAAGTCACAGAGCCTAACCTAGACCTTAATTGAAGACTTATAGTGTAATCCAGTCACAATAGAATAAATACTGAATTATTACACTTATGTGGGGTATCTAAAATAGTAAAATTCATAGAGTTAAAGATGGAGGAGGAAGTGGGAAATTGCTAATTAACATGCATAAAGTTTCAGTTATGCAAGATGAATAGTTCTGGAGATCTGCTGTGCAACATTTGCCTGAAGTAAAAAATATTGGTTCGTACACTTAAAAGTTTGTTAAGACAGTAGCTCTCATGTTAAGTGTTCTTGCCACAATAAGGTAAAAGAAAAAAACAGAAAATGCACCCCTAAAATGTATCCCTAAGTCCTGTGGTCAACTGAGTCATTTTCCTTTTCTAATGGTAGGCTGTTAAGACCTCATCACCAATTTATCTCTTTAATGATCTTCAAATGAATTCTTCTTACATTGTGTTCAGCTCTTCTGAGTGCCTTCAAATTGGAGAGGGGTAGCTGGTCTGATGTATTGATTGAAAGATCAGTTGGGAGCCGAAAACCAGGAATTACAGGCTTTATTAGGAGAA
>NW_006354684.1:0-589 GCF_000327345.1 Myotis davidii
GTGCCTCACGCCCAGTCACAGGCGAGCTGGTGCTTAAAGACCTGGCTCCCTGATGGCTCCCGGAAGATGGGTTCTGTAGGGGGAAAATCATGAATCATGGTGACTAAGGGAGTCGCAATCATGGTCAGCACAGTGGTCTCTTCTGATTGGCTAGGGCTAGGGTGGAGGTAGTTGGTCATTGCTTCGGTCCCTGATGTCAGCCATACTGTCACTTAGTCTTGTTTTACCACTTTTCTGGGCCTGAAGCTGAAATACAAGGGCAGCCTCAGTATCTCTAGTTTCACTGAAACTCTGTCTCTGTGTCTCTGTGGTCAACAGACCCGAGGCTTTTGTTCCCAAGATTATTTGATGCCACCAAAACCTCATTGTCCTGAGGGCTACTTACTAAGGATGGCAAACATACAGGGGAGAAGGAGGCAGGTGAGCCAGGGTGCTCAACGGGGCCAGTTTCCATCAAAAAAAGAGAACAGGTCTTACTAAAAAAAAAAAATGAAATTTTATAGCTGGCTATAAGTTCTCTACTCCAAGAGTCATGAAGGTCAGGTGAGAAGACTCAGAAGCTCTAGAGCAGTGGTTCTCAACCTTCTGG
>NW_006354685.1:0-589 GCF_000327345.1 Myotis davidii
AAAAAAAAACAGAAACAGAGTAGAGAACTAAGAAATAGACCCACACAAATATGTCCAACTGATTTTTGACAAAAGAAATTCAAAGATAACATTTTTAATAAATTATTTTCAAGCAATTGGGCATTTATAGGCAAAACCATGACTCTGAAATTAAATCTTAAACAGAAATTCACTCCAAATGGATCACAGACTTAAATGTAAAATGTAAAACTATAATACTGAAATAATATATTGGAGAAAACCCTTTGGCATATAGGGCTGGCCCAAAACATAATCCCTAAAAGAAAAAAACATGATGTAAGACATCACAATTTAAAACTTTAGTTCTACAAGTAAGATCATCAGCAAACTTAACAGCATAAGCAGGGATGATTCGTGACAACAAAAACATAAAAGGATGTGGGTAAGGTCTGAGTTTGTAGAGGAGGTTGGATTAAAAAGTAAAAGGACCATTGTATATATGAAACTTTCTTTTTCATAGACCTAATGGTAACCACACACACAAAATAACAAAACAAAATTGAGACACATAACTTTAAAAAAGAGGAAGCAGAGGAATAAAGTATGGAATACCATCAAATAAAAACAA
>NW_006354686.1:0-589 GCF_000327345.1 Myotis davidii
GTTTACCTATGTCGCCATCTTGGTTTCTCTCCATTATTCTTATGTGTTAGGCTTTTTTAAGTTTCTTGGATCTATAAAATTTTTAGTCATTATTTCTTCAAGAATTTTTCTTTCCCTCCTCCTAATTTGAGAAATCTTTCTCCTTGTTTTGGATATCTTATATTTTTATGACTTCAAGCTTATTAATCTTTTATTTTGAAACATTTAATTTGCTATTCATCCTATCTAGTATATTTTTTTCTTCTCCAACTTCTTACTGTTCACCTCTAGATGTTTGAATAAACATATATATTATATTTATATACTTCCAAGTTATAATAACTCAATATCCTTGTTTGCTAATTCTAATCTCTGTGTCAGTAGTGAGTATCGATTAATTTTTCTTGCAATAAGTCTTACTTTTTTGCGCACCCAGTACTTTTTTGGGTATGGGGATACTTTTAATTCCCATGCTTATCTTTTCACTTTGTCCTACAACACATTTCTATCACTAAGAATCACCTTAACTTTTGAGGATCTTGCTTTGCAGATTCTTAAAGTAGGATAAGAGCTATGTTAAGTCTAGAGCTAATTCTAATTAATTTTTTTT
>NW_006354687.1:0-589 GCF_000327345.1 Myotis davidii
CTCCCTTGCCTAATGAGCTATTTTAAATTAGGAATAAAGCTGTTTCAAGGGATTCATTAATGAGAGCTGTTATTTTTATTCTTCTGCACAGCATTACCAACAGGATGGCTTCCCAGAGACCAGACTTCGGACATTTATAGCAGAGTGCAAAGATCTACCCAACTCTGGAAAGTACAGATTAGACGACGAGCCTCCAGGATCTATATTCTGCTGTTGTACAAAGTAGCTCTCAGGCTTATCTGTGCTCTAGAGGAAAATATGGTGTGCAGCTGAGTTGGGAAACTGTATGGATATTTTAAGATCTGGTGGAGTATGTTTGAAGACTATCATTTTGAACAAATTGATAGCTATAATTCATTAAGATGCATTAGGTTTATAATTTAAAAGCAATAATTATTGTCTTTTTAGCTTTATGTTGAGTTTATTTAAAAAAAGCACTACCTTTGATTAGTGAAGCCATTGGCTTCTTATTCGTTCTTTATTTTGCCATAGCTTTAGAAGGTGTTTTCTATGCCACTCTTTGTTGTTGTTGCTGTTCTTAATCCTCATCCGAGGGTATTTTCTCCATTGATTTTTAGACAGAGTGGAA
>NW_006354688.1:0-589 GCF_000327345.1 Myotis davidii
CCGGGTCCTCCGAGTGACGGAGGCCCATCAGCCTCGCGTTTACACGATGGGACAGGTCACGTCGCCACGTGGTGCGAAGGCTGCTCTCTTTCTAGTCCCCTGTGTTCGTTCTGGGCCACTGCAGGGAAGCTGCAGGTTCCGTTATTACTAGACTATAAATCATTCCCACGTTTTTCAAAGACACGCTTTTGCCTTTCGGCGTTGGGTCGAGTGGGGGGGGAGGGGGGTGGAAATGTTTCACGTAAAGGCTCGCTCGCGTCTGATACCCAGATGGCGTGGGCTGTCCCCCCAGGTACGCCGCCGCCGCCCACGTGCTGAGTGACATCTCTGCCGCCATGGCCGCCGGGAACTGGAAGGAAGCGAACGAGCTCTCTCAAGGCGCCAGGAGGGACTGGGAGGAGCTGAAGAGCCACCCTTCCCTGAGGTGAGGGGGGCGGTCTCTAGTGCCCGCCAGAAGGTACTCACTGACCGAGCCGTTCCCGCCACGTGGGGCCGTGCTCTCCACGAGGAACCTTCTGCCTGGGCCCTGGGGTCGGACCAGCTGGGCGGCGGCCTTCCTAGCTGCTCTGCAGGGTCAGAGGGCTGTGTG
>NW_006354689.1:0-589 GCF_000327345.1 Myotis davidii
TTTTTTTCAGGAGATGTTATGTAGCTATAATGTTTGAACCTTTAGCACACTCCTAACTTCTGCAAAAAACAACTCCAATGGTTAGTAAACATTAGAAAATATGCTCAAGATCACTGATAATCAAAGAAGTGCAAATTAAAACAATACTGAACCATGTTGCCCATGTGATATAAAAATAAATTTTAAGAAAGACAACACCTAAATCTAATGAAAATGTGACAGAAAGCTGCTAAAACACTTTTAAAGTTAAGAATAATCATATCTTCTGATGCAGCCAACCACTTTAGAGAGGCTGATCCACCAGGGAAAAAATAACCACTACTATATACGCACATACACATATACATCTTTATATGTATATGCACATATATACATTACTGTATCTAAATCTATGTGTGTGTATTTCATACAAAATAACTAGAAACAAGATTAATGTCTAGAAATTGGCAAATGGTAGAATAAAATGTATTATAGCAATACAATGTAATATGATGCAGCTATTAATAAAAATGGATTATGTCTACTTCGATTAAACCACACATATTTTTATGATATTTTAGTAAGAGGTAAAAGCAAGAAATGAAAAAAA
>NW_006354690.1:0-589 GCF_000327345.1 Myotis davidii
GGCCCTCGAGTCAAAAAGTTTGCCCACCCTTAACCCCTTGAAATAAAGTGAATACAGGAAGAAGAAAATGCTTTAGTAGAACGTCACAGTGATTTGCATAGAGCTGACATCTTTAGGTTGAGTGTTTCAATCCATGAACACGGTATGTCTCTCTCTGTATTTAGATCTTTTTTTTAATTTTTTTAATCAGCATTTTGTAGTTTATGGCATACAGGTCCTATACATACTTTGTTAGATTTTTCACCGCAGTTGCGGTGGTTTTGTTTCTTGGGAGATTTTTGGTGATTGGTGTATTGTATTTTTACTCAGATTTCTACATGTTTGTGGCTGGAATACAGATGTAGAGTCGATGTTTGTATGTTGATCTTGCATCTGACGACTTTACTGAACAACCTATTAGTTCTAGGAGCGTTTTGTGATGCTGTATTCTGGATTTGTGCCATCTGCAAATAGAGGTAGTTTTACTGTTTTCTTTCCATGCTATAAAAGAATATAGCACTTGTTTTATTTTCTTGTTTTATTGTACTGGCTATAACTTCCAAAACTATGCTGAATAGCAGTGGTAGGAGGAGATATTCTTGCCTTTTTT
>NW_006354691.1:0-589 GCF_000327345.1 Myotis davidii
TTGTTTGTTTGTTTGTTTAATACCAGATATTGAGAAAGTATGGTCTGTAAGGACTAGGCAACAAATCATTTTCCAGTCAGGTGGTTTCCAATTCTTTGCTTTTGCCAATTTGAAATAGGATTCAATTACAAATGGCTAAAAGTAATTTTTGGTGATTTATCACTGTGATTTTGACCTTCAAAGATGAGTTACCCAGTCTTTATTAAAAGTCATTTTTGATGATAGAGCACTGTGATTTTTGGCATTGAAGGAATTGAATGACATATGTATGAAAAATAAATACAACTCTCTTCACCTCTATGGATTTCTGTGAAAATAATTTCTCAGTGTTGACATTGATGAAAACAAGGCAAATTAGAGTACAATTTATGCAGAATTCTGTCCCTCTCTAGCAATTTTTAAGCATTCACAAAAACAAGAACGATTTTAAAAATGTCACCAATCTCAATGAGAAATGCATTTCTAATAAAATTTTACTTTTAATGCTCATAATTATATACTAATACTATATTTATGACACACAGTAATAATACTAATGACACAAGCCTGACATTTTAAAAAATATTTATAACCTTCAGTAAAAAAAAAA
>NW_006354692.1:0-589 GCF_000327345.1 Myotis davidii
AAATTAAAGATGAAATGCAATACATTACACCGCAGTGGGAAGAGCATGGAACTTGGCGTCAGGAAAGCTAGGGTTGCATTTGAACTCTGCTGCTTCGAAACCGGGCAGTATTCGGTGTGTCACTTCATTTATTAGGACAATATTGTTTTCATCGGAATAAAGAAAGATGATGATATCTGCCTTTCTGAGTTGCTGTGAGAGTTCATACATACCTCTTACTTGCTACATGCCCTTGGGTAAGTTACACAACTATTCAGTGCCTCTACTGCCCCACCTATAAACTACATGTAAGTGTTCTTCTCATGAGGTTATTCTGAGGATTAAATGCGCCCCTACATCTAAAGCATGCAGGAGAGGCTTGGGGCAGTGCTCAGGAAATGCTCATGGCTATGGTTGTTGCTATACACGAAGCACGTACTCTATACCACTTTAGTGGGGACCCAAATTGCCACAAAATAATACCAGCAATAAATGAGACAATAAATTATTTCATATCAAATTGTGTAACATAGAGTAAAGTAATCTTAAAAGAAGCACCATAAAAAAGTGAACACATGCCTTAACCAGTTTGGCTCAGTGGATGGAGCAT
>NW_006354693.1:0-589 GCF_000327345.1 Myotis davidii
TAAGCAAGAGTTAACAGCAGATACCTTTGAGGAGAGGGACTATGGTTAAGAGATGTGTGGAGGGACCTTTCCTTTGCAACCTCTGTACTGTTAGTATGTTCCAATATGTACCTGTATTACTTTTGTTTTTATTTCTTAACAAAGAAAAAAAGAAGGAGCAGCAAAGGGGTAAGTAGTTGGCAACCCAGAAAGATAAATATCTAAGTAGGCACAATACTTCTGAGCTTGTAGAATGGTCTTATCTACAGGGCCTCCTCCCAGGGCACTTCCATTTTTTCACCGGAAGATGCTCCTTTTCAACAATAGTACCCCAAATCCACGTCTTCGGCTTTCTCTCTACAAATACTCTAAATTCTACGGCCTCATGCAAATACTCCCTGACTTGGCGAAAGCCCATCCACATACTTTCTTCAAACCTTTCCTCAATCCTGCGTTTGGCATATATCGTGAAAAATTTTGTCCAAATTAATCTGACTTGTCGTTGGTGCTCTGCATCCCTGGGACACGCTGAGGACCACCCCTTCTCCCAGAAAAGACGCTATTCGGGCACAATGCTCTCAGAAGTACATTTATCCACACGCGGGCAGGG
>NW_006354694.1:0-589 GCF_000327345.1 Myotis davidii
AAAAAGTGCATAGAAAATAAACATGTTTAAAAACTCCTCTTTTTTTACAACTATGTACACTTTTTACTTTTACATTCAGTCTTTCGTAGAGAGCTTTCAGCATTATTATTTTTTGAACTATTAAAGTTATTTTCCTTCATCCCTGTCACAGGGAGTTAACACTGATGGACTTTAGACACAGTTTTTCCCCCCTAAACTGATCTCCGGTAAGATGTTATTGAATCAGTAAAAAACATAGATTAGACACAAAAAGAGAGATCTGTTCTGAGGAGTGGGAGCATGACAGGAAAACATTTAAACAGTTGAAATAGAAATTGAGGGACTGCTTCTAGTGATTTTTAGCTGTGATATCTAAAGTGCACAAGAACAGTCAGAATGGCTAAAGATGTTTAACGTTGTCACCATTCCCCATTGTTTATTTTATTTTATTGGTTTATTCCCAACTGTAGAAATTGAGTAAGAGTTTCTATTTATGTATCCCATTGTTTTATGGCCCTGCAGGATAGGTTAAAATAATACAAATTTCCCCATATTTTAAAAATTATTTTTTTGCTCAGCCAGTGTTACTCAGTGGTTGAGCATCAACCTA
>NW_006354695.1:0-589 GCF_000327345.1 Myotis davidii
TTTCAAAATAACCAATCAACTTCCCAAGCTTTCTCAGGCCTATACTAAAGCTCAATCTAAAGATTCCTTTTAAAATTACAGCAAAGCCAATTTGAAAGAGCCTATAGGATCAATTGCTATTCCTGTGTGTATGAAAATAATTAGGCCAAATTAAAACAGGAGTTAATGCAGTCTCTTGGATCAAAATGAGGGTGATTTCAGGGAGAGAAAAATGTGTTTCAGTGGAACTCACAATGCCCAATTCTGGATGTGGACTCTAGTGCAGTTAATTGTCGTCAAAGTTTAAAGTTTTATTTTTCTCTTATGGACTGAACTGGTTCCTGGATTAGTCCAATTTTCTGCAACCCTCCGAACTAATGTTTTATTTTTCCTCCCATCTTTGGACTAGGAATTATTGGGAACTAAACTTTCTTGTAAGGATGTGTTTATTTGTGCCATACAGAATTTCTCTCAGCACCTGATTACAGCACCAGAGATGTTCAAACTACAAGCAAAGAGAATCTATCAAATTATCACAGCTTAATTTCATTCCAACTACAGCCTTACATATGGAAGTTTCTCAACTGACAGTCTTGCAGACTCAGAAACT
>NW_006354696.1:0-589 GCF_000327345.1 Myotis davidii
GGGAGAGTCCCCTGAAACCACAGTGATCCTCTAGCATTTAAAATGGAAAGGCCCGGTGCCCCAAAGAGCCAGGGAAATGAGCTTTACAGGAAATGACATTTAGAATATGAGGTTTGATCCAACAGAACACAATTATCTCTTTGAACAGTGACCAATAAAACTCAATTCCATTGTGATATTTTTATCTGCAGTCTATTTTCCAGCTGTCATTAATCACTTGTGTAGACAATAACAAGCTCCCAGAAAAAAATGAAGATGCAATTATGTAAGTATGGCCTCCTGAAAACTACCAAGAGAATCACATTTCACAATACATCTACTTCATTGAAAATGAACTTTATTTCCCAATGCCTAGATTATAAAAAGATTCTGTCTTTATAAATGCATTCATGGAGACAGAAGGTAAGTGACTGACCAGTTAAGATTGTGAAAAAAAGTAGAGTGATACATGCGGCAAAGGGGATTAAGATGTTGAAGAGTCTATGTGGCAACAATGCAAATGTTTGAGTTTCATAGAATTAACATGAGGCGAGGACTTCATGGTCAAGAAGTACAGAAAACGGCCCTAACCGGTTTGGCTCAGTGGATA
>NW_006354697.1:0-589 GCF_000327345.1 Myotis davidii
CCCAATC
This sequence comes from Myotis davidii, assembly GCF_000327345.1. Lineage (NCBI taxonomy): Eukaryota > Metazoa > Chordata > Mammalia > Chiroptera > Vespertilionidae > Myotis > Myotis davidii. The sequence goes on from NW_006354697.1 coordinate 8, forward strand.
CCCAATGTGATGGTATCAGGAGGTGGGGTTGTTGGGAGGTGAATCAGTTCATGAGGGTGGAGCCCTGAGGAAAAGGATTAGTGGCCTGGTAAGAAGAGGTGATAGAGCTAGCTTGCCCACTTCCTGCTGCGTGAGGATGCAATAGGAAGTCGGCAACCTACAACCCAGAAGAGGCCCTGGCCAGAAGCTGATCACGTTGGCACTCTGATCTCAGATTCCCAGCCCCCAGACACGTGGGGAAGAAATTTCTGTTGTTTACACATCACTCACTCTATGGTACTTTGTTAGAGCAGTCCCCACGGACTACGACAGGTGATGATCAAATGCTAGACATATGTGAGACCTCTTACAAAGCTTTCTGCAAATATAAATAGAAAGAAAACATGTCTATAGCGGCTCTGAAGAGATGGGCAGCGTCCAGATTCAAGACTTCAAGGGAAGAGTGTCTCAAAGCCCAGGCCCATGACCTCTCAGGTGGCAGGCTCCAGCCCTTCCCCAGCACACCCCAGGCTCACCTAGGCCCTCATGTTTGTCTTTTCTTTCTTTCTTTTTTTTTTTGTTGTTAATCCTTACCCGAGGATA
>NW_006354698.1:0-589 GCF_000327345.1 Myotis davidii
GGAGGCTAGTCGCTAAGGAGAGGAAGCCGGGCACTGCTATGTGATGTCATTACCTGGACGAACACTTAGCGTATTAGCCATGTAATATATATATTACATGCATATATATGTATGCACATATATGTATATACATATTAAAGGGGCTATACCTCTAATGTACCAAAAATACAATCACACTGCATTAGGTATACCACATGTGTTTTTACACAAAAGTACTGATTAAAGTATTATTATCCCAATTTTATGTACTAGAAGGTTAAGGGACAGGGAGGTGAAATAATTTGAACATATTCCCAAAGTTATTAAAGTCTCATCTGTGCTACTAACTTGGTACTATCTAACTTGCAATTTCTGCCTCACACTGTAGTCATCGATGTCTGGTTATTAAATAGATCAAAACTAGAGTGACATGTGAGCATCCCATTAGGTATCTCAAACTCATTTCATAAAGGAGCCTTCTCAAAATGACGAGACTCTATTATTTTAATGTTTGGCATACTCCAGTGTTCTCTAGCTCTTGGCCATGTCCACTCTATTCGTCCTTAAGTGTGGGGAGGCATGGGACTTGGTTGGAAAGTTTGTAAGGAGG
>NW_006354699.1:0-589 GCF_000327345.1 Myotis davidii
AGAGATGGGTTCAAGCATCCTACCAATGTGACTTGTGCTGCACCCCAAGATGGGTCTCCGGCTGTTAAAGTGGCGAGGAAATGGGAAACACTCCCCTAGTTTGTGGCATAAAGCAAGAAGGAGCCGGAAGTGGGCTGCGCTGGGCTAGGGGTGCTGCACGGAGCCCCCATAAAACCAAGAGTAAGCCATCCGTCCGCCCCCCTGCGTTAGTCTTTCAGGCAGAAGTGACTTTTGCAGGTTGAACTAAAAGGGATTCTCCTGGGAGCACAGGGGGTCCATGGTAAGAGATGCAGAGGCCCTTTGGAAAGCTAAAGGGGTTACGCAAAGGTGAGGGACCCCTGCTTTCAGCAGGGTGTTTGCTAAGATGCCATCCGGGGTCATGACGCCTCAGGGACCAGTCAGGTCAGGATGAGATAGGTCGAGGGCAGTCCCACTGCTGGTGAACCTCCAGCGACCAGCAAGCCCCTCGCCTCTCTGGCCTTGGGCTTCCACATCTGTAAATGGGGTGCAACAACCCCCCACTCACAGGGTTGGTGGGAGGTCACAGAGGTCAAAGTGCCCAGGATACGGGAGACCCTCAAAAACAGCT
>NW_006354700.1:0-589 GCF_000327345.1 Myotis davidii
CCTCTCTGTAAAAAATCAATAAAATAAATTCAAAACAAAACAAAACAAAAGGAAACCCACTAATTTGAACAAAGCCTTTGTTGTTATGGTTAAGAACTCTTGTTCACCATTGCCCAGTGCATACATAATGTCATTTATACTGCATTTTTTGTTATGTTGGAGAAGAAATGGAAGCCAAAGCATCTGTAAAAGTCCAGTGTTTGATGCCAACACCTGAGTGTCTTCTCTCATATGAATAGGAAGCTTAAACTACCTGGTGAGAGTCAGCTAAATCTTTTGCTGGTTTAACAAGTTTGCTTTATGATCTGTAATTAATTTACTCAATAAGGAGTTATTGATTATGTATTGTGCCGGGAAGTGTGTATGGGATGAGAGAGTGATAAAAGACATGGTCTTTCTGCTTAAGAAGCTCAAACCTATTAGGTCAAAAAGATCAGTAAGAAGGCAATTAGAAGACTGGATGGTAAGTGCTATGAGGAAGTGTGTGTGCCAAAGGAGTTAGACCTAACAAATGCCGATGCCTATAGAGAATTTGTATCAGAGTTTATTTGAGCCAAAACTGATGACAGTTGCCAGGAAGCAAAATCTC
>NW_006354701.1:0-589 GCF_000327345.1 Myotis davidii
AAAAAAATAGAATGGGCAGGAAATCCTGGAGGTTTGTGCTAATGGCAATGTTTACTAGTCGCGTGACTCTTTGGTCTGCTAACCTCCTTGTGAAGTTGTATAATTGCTATCATAATATGCAAATCATGAACATGTGCAAATCCATTTTGGAAATTATAAGGAGCTCTACAAATGGAAGTTATCACTTTTTATTTTTTATTGCCAGAGTGCTATAACAGGTTTCTACATAATGAGTTTAATTTTGTCTTGCTTCTAGGGAATGTAGTACTTATATGTAGATTGCATTTATTTAATCTGGTTGAGGTTTCTAGGACATTATTTAAACCTCAACAATATTTTCCAGAGTTTAGTAACTTGGTTTGTTACAACGTGCTTTTTTATTGAACATATGCAGGAAATGTTTGTATTTTAAGGAAATAGGCTTATATATCATCTTCTAAATTTTTAGTAAACAAAATAAAGGGCCATTTATTCATGTTACTTTTGGCTATTTATCTTCTAATAGACTAACAAAGTAAATAGTCTTGTCAAATTGAGTTAAACCTTGGCTTGTACCCAACCCTTTTTCTACTGGGAGCAGGTTGTGGGG
>NW_006354702.1:0-589 GCF_000327345.1 Myotis davidii
TCATCACCTCACATAGTTACCATTTTTGTGTGTATGATGAGCACTATTAAGATTTACTCTTAGCAACTTCCAAGTACACAATACAGTATTGAAAAATATAGGTTACTAGAACTCACTCACTTTATAACTGGAAGTTCATACCCTTTGACAACTTTCACCCATTTTCCCTGTCTCTGGTAACCACCAATGTACTCATTATTTCTAAGTGTTAAAATTTTTCTAGATTCTACAAAAAAGTGAGACTATATGGTATTTTCCTTTTTCTGTCTGACTTATTTCCCTTAGCATGGCTTATGCATAGGGCCAATGAACATTCTTTAGTCGTTGTTTAATATAACGTATACAAAAATTAGAAAACATTGACAGATTCCTTAATACTGATCTATGGTTATGGAATTATGCAAATAATTTCTAAATTTCTATTATTCATCTTCTATTAAATATGGAAAAAAATCCATGAAGCGACTTTAACATATTTTTATATATTTTGGTTTCCTTTGGAAAAAGTGACTGAATTAAGAAAATTTTAGATGGAGCTTTTCCTATATTGACTCTTTCTGAAAATAGTTTGAAATGATGATAATAAAAA
>NW_006354703.1:0-589 GCF_000327345.1 Myotis davidii
AAAGTAGAAACTATTTTCATAGAGATGATTATTTGAAGTTGTAAACAGAGTTTTCTAGATCTTAGAGCAATGGCACAATAGGAATGCAACTTGCTATACCTGTAGCTTACACAATCAAATATCTTTTTTTAGAGGCCTTCTCTAACCACCCAATCTAAAATAACTCTACTTTTCCCTCAGTTCCCTCAGCCTGCTTTGTTTTCTTCATAGCACTTAGCACTGCCTGAAATTATATTCCATGTTTGTTTTTCTCTCCTGTCTTTCTCCCTCACCAGTTCTCTGAGTTTAAGTGTTCATGTGAGTTGAAAGAGTACCTTGAGTATAAATTGTTTGCTTTGAAGACTAGCTTGTATTTTCATTTTGCTTAAAAAATACTCTTTCTGATTATACAATACATGCCTATTGTGGAATGTTGGGGTAAAGGTGGAAAGGAAAATGACAAGTAATTTTCAATTTAGGGAGTGCCACTCAATATTTTGGCATAGCTTTAGTTTTTAATCTGTGCATATGTTTTATTTTATTTGTTTTTAAGATGTTTAAGATAACGTAAAAAAAACCCCTGTGTTTTTATTGATTTTAGAGAGAGAGG
>NW_006354704.1:0-589 GCF_000327345.1 Myotis davidii
TTCTGGAGATCACCATGAGGTGGGGGAAGGCATTGGGTAAGAATGCTGGGGCAAATTCGAAAATTGGACTAATTCAGAAAGTGGCTATTAGAATATTGGAATAGACATAAGTGTAGCCCTCTCAGTGATGACCAGTTTCAGGGTGTAGCTGGAGAGTGAGTGCTGAAGTAAAGTGGAGACTAGAGTTCCTGGAGTGAGAAATATTTCGTAACCAATGAGACTCAGCATTGGATGGGCCTTGTAAAGAGATGCTGAGATCTTCTGTGATAATGACACACCTCCAGGTGGATAGGGAGACTTCAACCTAGGCCTTGGTCTCATTTAACATAGGAATGTGAGCAAGAGGCTGACGATGACAGCAGGGAGGTAGGTATGATTGTATCTCCATCATTGAGTGGTGTCAAACTCAGAGGAGCAGGGTGTTTGCTTGCAGATGGAAGAACAATAGTCTGGAAATGATCACGAGAGCCTTGGGAATATTGACACTCAAGCATATGCATGGGAAGTCTTAGTTTGTTTGTTTTTTTCCTTAATGTGTTATTATTCATTGTAGAGTGAGAAGAAGGGAGAGGAAGAGAGAGAGAGAGAA
>NW_006354705.1:0-589 GCF_000327345.1 Myotis davidii
CACAGGACACCTACTACACAAGGCAATCCTATCAAGACTGGGAGACATAGAATTCTTACCTAATACATAGATACAAACACAAGAGGCAGCGTAAATGAGGAGACAAAGAAACATTCCCAAAGGAAAGAACAAAAGAAATAACCAGAAAAAAGCTAAATGAAATGGTGGCACGCAATTTACGATAGAGAGTTCAAGAAAATGATTATAAGGAAGCTCAAGAAACTTAGAGAGAACTTCAAAAAATTTAGTGAGATCTTCTACAGCACAAGAAAGGACATAGAAACCATGGAAAAGAACCAGTCAGAAATGAAGACTAGAATATCTGAAATGAAGAGTATACTAGAAGAAACCAACAGTAGGTTGAATGAAACAGAAGACTGAATCAACAATTTGGAAGAAAAGGTAGCAAAAAACACCCAATAAGAAACACAAAAAGAAAAAAAGGATTTAAAACAGAAGGATAGTCTAAGGAACCTTTCAAACAACATAAAGGGTGACAACACAAAAATTACAGGGGCACCACAAGAAGAAGAGACAGAGCAAGAGATTGAGAACTTATTTAAAGAAATAATGACTGAAAACTTCACTA
>NW_006354706.1:0-589 GCF_000327345.1 Myotis davidii
AATATCTTTTGTTGTACAATAAGAATGGACTCCCCGTGGGTATTTTCTGGAGAGGCTATAATAAAGCTTTGAGTTGCTGTTTTTTAATGTTCTTCTGGACTAACCAATGGAGTGGCAGGTTTCTATGGGTTACATACACTAAATATGAACTTAACGACTCTCTCCTCCCCTCATTCCACCTGCGTTCAAACTTTATAAGGTCAATGTCCTGTCTGTTTTGCTGGTCATTTTAGCTCAGGTGTCACAATTACTAGTAGATTCTGAATCAATACTGGTTGAAATAATGAGTGATTTGGGACAGTTTGCTTAACCTCTCCAGGCCTCAATTATACATGGTTCAAATATCAATTAGTGTTACACTTTATGCTTCTCAACTTTTTCAACAGAAATAGCACCAACTACAGAGGAGAAGAAAACATTTAACCCTCAAAGTCTGGGGTAGCCTGAAGCAGCCCATTACAGTTCTGATAGTTCTCCAGAGTTTCTTCAAAGTCTCATGTTTCATCTTAAAACTTGCTTGGGGAGGGGGGACGTAAGGGCATGTGTGTGGAGGGGAGGGGCAGCCGGGGAGAGGTCAATGGGGGAAAAA
>NW_006354707.1:0-589 GCF_000327345.1 Myotis davidii
CCACAGGTGCCTGATTCATACCAGATGTTCTGTATGTTTGTCATTGCAGGACGCAGCATTTGTCGGAAGAGTCTGTGAAACCCTCTCTCTACCCAGAGCTCCAGGACCAATGCATCTTTCCATCGCCCTAAACCACTGGTGAATGTATGTGTGTTTTTCTTCTGCAGTGAAGGGAAATATTTTCAGTGGGCGATAGGATGTGATTTTCAGGGAACAACACTGTCCTTTCTATTTTGGAAGGAAAGGAGGGCTGGACCTCAGCATATCAGGGTTCTGGTACCTACTGGGTTCTGCCACTTTCACTGTGGGATGTTAGGTGAATTGTTGGACCTCCCTGGGCTCCAGACAGAAATGAATCCTGCCCTGCTAAAAGAGATTGCCTAAGTGAGAACACTGCCGAGGGAATAAAATGCTTGGCAAATATAAGGTAATCCTATTTGGCAGGGCAATTCTAAGCTAACAAATAAAACATGAATACATAATGAAAATGTGAATTGTAAATAACCTACTTTCTGAGACTTACAGACTTTCAAAGATTTGCATTTCTTTTCTTTTTTCTTTCTACCATAGTAGCTGCTCTGTTTTTTTT
>NW_006354708.1:0-589 GCF_000327345.1 Myotis davidii
GGCTAATCTCTTTACCTTCTTTCCTCCAGTCTCCCAACACCCCAGCTCCTATATGATCAAAAATAAAAATAAAAGAAATGAAAATAAAAGGGGCTGGAAGAAAGAGAAAAATAATAAATATCAAAGATTAAAAGCCAAAACAAAACACTACCACCAACATCAAAATACGAAACATTGCCATAAATCAAAAATCCCTTTATGTCTCTATCTTAATTTCTGGAAACCACCTTTCAGGGTTTTTTTGTTTGTTTGTTTTTATAGACATATCTATTTCACAGTGTAATATAAATGGAGTTTATATTATAGTGTGTAACCTTTTGAGTGAGGCTAATTTCATTTGGTATAAAGCTTTTGAGTTTCATCGATATTGTTGCATGTATCAGTAATTCATTTCTTTTACTGCTGAGTAGTATTCCATTGTTTCCTTACCTATTCACCACATAAACATTTGGATTCTCACTTTTGGGCAATTATGAATAAAGCTTCTATGAACATTTCCACACAAGTTTTTGTATGAACATATGTTATCATTTCACTTGAGCAAATAGCCAGAAGTGGGATTGCTGGGTCTTATGCAAATATATTTTAA
>NW_006354709.1:0-589 GCF_000327345.1 Myotis davidii
CCTACTGGGTATCGAGCCCACAACTTGGGCATGAGCCCTGACCAGTAATCCAACAGTGATCTCCTGGTTCGCGGGTTGATGCTCAACCACTGACAGAGTGATTGAAGGTAAACTTTAGATTTTACTTTATTTCAGCCACCCCAAAATAAATATTGCTAAATTGCAAAAACTATCTGCTCCTCTCTGGTAAGCTCTTTCTGAATATAAGATGCCCTGGAAAGACTGATGATATGCTCTGAAACAAAGCAAAAGAAGGATGTATCTGGTTTGCAACAAACAATTGGGTTTCTGTACAGTGTTTGGATAACATGTAATCCTGACATTACCAGGGAGCCCTGGCAAGTTTGCACACACCAGGGCAGTGATGTGGGTGGTCCTGATGTGTGAAGTCAGCCCTGGCGTTTGCAGTTAAAACTACGAAATCACAAGCCAAGCCTGAAGGGTTACTATAACCTGCTGGGTGTCTGTTCTCACAGTTTGCTGTATAAGGCATCTCCTACTTCTGGGAAACTGGATGGGGTTGAAAGGGGGTAGCTCCAATAATTTCAGGAGTCAGAGATGAAAATTTCAGCTGTTCCAGATTCCAGGG
>NW_006354710.1:0-589 GCF_000327345.1 Myotis davidii
TCCTCCTTCTCCTCCTCTTCATCATTTTTCTCAACAGTAGACAGTCTTTCCCACTAGGCAGAAGAAGAACAAAATATTTTGTCTTTCTCTCCGGATGGCAAGGCTAGAGTTGATTCCCCTCCCTACCCCCAGCCCCTTTATCTTTTACTTCTCCAGTACTTTTTCAAAATTTTTATAATAAAAATATTTTATTTTTCTAATGGAAAACCCAAATACTTGTGTTTGCTTTTCTCTTTTAAAAAATAGACCTTCCTTCAACTGATTTGGATGGTAGACAAAATTACACCTGCATTTGGCACAACTTATAGTGTGGATGAGGTCACAGAGCCATTGGAGTTTTGATATTTACTTACTTTATTGTGTGATATTATTTTAAAGAACATCACTGGCCTTCCGAAACGTTAGGAAGTAAACAAAGCTGCGGCATCGGAGATGGGAAGCTATGATACCCACGTGGCCTCTCCCTCTCTCCCGTTCGACTTCCTCCCTTTTCTTCCCGAGAATTTCATGTTATTTCCCCAACATGAAATTGCTCTCATGTTAGGCTCCTGATTCTGATTTCTTTTTTTATTCAAGGAGGCTGAGATTC
>NW_006354711.1:0-589 GCF_000327345.1 Myotis davidii
TTGTTGTTTGGATCCTGAAAGATGGAAGACAAATTTTTCAGTTTTAGGCTTACTGATAATTAATGTTATTAGTGATCCTCAAATTATGTTTTTAAAAATCTCACTTCATGACTTTTGTAGTCAATGAAGACTCATAGTCAGCATATTACACAGAAACCTTCTGGCTGGTCAGCATCTCTCTCATCATGACATGTATCAGACTTGACATGCTAATTGAAGATTTGAAGAAATTGCTGAGTATGTGCAGATCCAGTGTCTATAATTTAAAGTGCAAAATCTTCATTAACTGGTTATTTTTATTCCCACTAGCTGCCATCACACAGATCAAAAGTTGGAACTTAGAGTACCCATTGTGAAAATCCCTCCTGCAGTTTCTTATAAATGCCTGAAAATGAGTTTTCTGTCTTGGCTTCTGTGGTATTTTGACCATTATACAATTTCCTATTAAACGCTACCTCAACAATTGTCTGCCAGTCTTTAGACACCTCTCATTTTACTTAATCTCTGTATGTACCACCACACTTCCCCTTTAAACATGGAGAATGTTATTTAGTTATTTAACTATTTTATGGCCATTTATATATAAACT
>NW_006354712.1:0-589 GCF_000327345.1 Myotis davidii
TTTTTTAGATTAGCTGTAAGAATTATGAAAATAAATGGCACTATATTCTTATGTAAATAAATGCTACCAGTTTATAGACATATGTGTTACAGAAAATGTTAACTCCAATTTGATCTTCTTTAATTTTTAATACAATATGCTACATAATATTTTTTGTGTGCCTGTAAACATAATGACCTATGCCATAAATTAGTGCAAAATTTTTTAAATTTTTCTTTCCCACTTTTGCTCATCCCTTTAAACATAACAATGCATTAGCAGTAAAATACATCAATACTATTTATTGACTTGTCTCAGATATATTAACAATAGTAATCCTAATAAATATGCAAATTATATTTTCTAATAACTTTATTTATGTAAACATATTCTATAAAAAACTATCATTTATGACATCCTGTTGCATCTAAAAATAGAACTAATATGTATATTCTAGTGAGCATCATCAAATACATTTTGAGATTATTTCCCTTTAAAAGGATAAACATTTAAGTAATTAATAATTAGATAATAGTATAAACACTAAATTATGTAGTTTACTGATTCCTGAGAAGTAGGGTTACTACAAGAAAGGTGGTGGTTTTTTTTT
>NW_006354713.1:0-589 GCF_000327345.1 Myotis davidii
AAGCATATCACTAGAAAACATGCATTGCATGTTATATTTTAGTTGAACTAGTATACTTTTGTCATTTTAATATTAATTAAATATAATTGATTAATGTCATCGTATGGCTACATATTCACCTCTTCCTGAAGGTAGTGCAGGAGTTTGGTATTTTTAAATTTCTTAAGAGAAAACATTTTATCAATTAAGTGGATATCACTTGACTTTTAACCATAATGCCAAGGTATTATGAAAAACGAATAAAAGTTATTCAATGCATGCTTTATGCCATTATAGTAAAACTAAGATTCATTTATGTTAAAAATATAACCACAACTGTTAATTTCTAGTATATTTGAAGGAAAAAATCCATGCTTTAGAATTAGATATATTAAACTAAAAAATGGTTTAAAAATAAGCAAAAAGCCTGGGTCAACTCTGTAATTTTGTTCAGTTTATTTATTTTGCATATCGAAGTGAGATAATATTGTATAGCTTGAAGGTTGTTAGGAGAATTATATTGAGTAACTTATTTAAAGCATTTGGTCCTGGCATTGTTAATGTCATACAGTAAGGAGAGATTAATACATTTTAGGGTGGTTTTTTTTTT
>NW_006354714.1:0-589 GCF_000327345.1 Myotis davidii
TTTTAAGAGTCCACAAAATGCTACAAAGTAAGGTAGGATCGATATCTAAATGTGTTTATCAGCGACTCAGATAAAAGTTTATGAAAAAAACTCAAGTTCACACTAAATATATTGTTGAATTAATAATGATCCTTGTGACACTGAGAAAAAGGTTACTTGTATAAGACATAGTATAACAAAGGAAAAAGGCAGATATTCAATCATTAACTGGTTGTATCATCTTGGGAAGTTAATTAACCCACTGAGGCCTTGGTCTTCTCATCTCTCAGAGGGGCTGATCATCTGTAAGTCACTCCAGCTCTTACCGTCTCTCTAGGAATCTATTATTCTACAAAGGACAGTTGGACAGAAAGCAGAACTGTTCCTTTGAAAGAAAAAGTTATCTAGGAGTTGAAGAAGGGTCACCCTAAATTTGAGGCAACAAAAGGCTTATCAAATCCCTCTCTGAAAATAACATCAAAGAATTAGGCATAGGGGAATACAAAGAAACTGAGTTAGTGCAATAAACACCCAGGAAAGCTATGCCCAGAGTCCTTGCTCAGGAAGGTGAAATGGCTTGTTCTCGATCAAGATATATCTAGATGGCTGG
>NW_006354715.1:0-589 GCF_000327345.1 Myotis davidii
TGCATATTGTTAAGTGAAAGAAGCCAGTCTGAAGGACTACAAAACTGTGTGGTTCCAACCCTTTGCCCTTCTGTAAAAGAGAAACCACAGAGACAGTGAGTAATCAGTGGTTGTCAGGGGTCAAAGGAAGGGGAAGGGTAAGTATGTGGAGCACAGGGGACTTTAAAGCAGTGAAATACTCTGTATGCCACTGCAAGTGTGGGTGTGTGTCATTGTCCATTCCCACAGAGCATACTACCATGTAAATTTGGACTTTGGATGATGATGGTGGATCACTGTAGGTTCAATGAGTATAGCTAACGCACCGCTCTGGGGGACATGATGGTGGGGAGGTTGTGCATGTGTGGGGAATTTATAGGAAATCTGTACTTTCTGCTGAATTTTGCAGTGAACTTCTGATGACTTTAAAAAGTAAAATCTTTTATTTTTTAAGTTGAACACATCCTTAGCATATGGCCCACAAATTGCAATGCTAGGACTCTACCTATGAGAAATGACAGTGTATGTCCCACATGGACTTGCATGCAAATGTTCACAGCAGCATCATTCACAGATGCAAAAATCTGGACCAATCCGGTTCATTAGCAGG
>NW_006354716.1:0-589 GCF_000327345.1 Myotis davidii
TATTTTTTGACTCAATTCTTGTGCTTTATCTGTTGGCATTCAAGTTTATTTAATTAGTAGGCTTTCATTTGCACTAAAAAAAGCGAGAATTCAGAGCAAGCATGGGGCGACTGGAATGTTAGCCTAATTGGTTGATCTGTGTTAATTATTAGGTAACTTGGCTAAACAAGAAAGCCATTCACAGACAAGGAAAAGTGATTGTAAAGTCTCTCTTTAACAAAGCCACCCACCCTGAGGAGAGTCTAGCAGTCCTGGAGCCACAATGTGTTATTTACTACGGCTCTTGTTAGAGGTTCTGCTTTTAGGAGGAGGAGGAGAATTAAGGCTAGGATTTACGGTCAGGAGATACAAATCAGAATGCGTGGAGGCTACACAATGGAGGGAGATCAGCTTCAAAAATTTAGATGATATTTAGAAAGGAAACAAGGAATATAATTTGTTTTATTCTTAAATAATTAATGGAGCCTTTGAAAAGACTGAGAACAATCTAGATAAAATCCAAACCACCTTAAAATGAATCAACGAAAGGTAACTCTGCTCCCAGGATTGAAATCATGCCGTATGTATATGGTGTGGGTTTCTGACCCTT
>NW_006354717.1:0-589 GCF_000327345.1 Myotis davidii
AAAAAAATGGCCAAATGATTAAAAACATACAAATCACTAAAAAGTGCCTAAAAGGGTCTCTCTCAGATGTTGACTGGTGGCTCCATCTATCTGAGTATCAGCTTTCTCACCTGGGAAGGAAGGAGCTGAGGTAAATGGTGGGATATTCTTGAGTGGAAAATCCATATAATTATAGAGAGAGAACATTTTCTTTCCTTTTTTAGAACTGTTAAGTCTTTCCACTTTACTAGAATTTTCAGTTCAACACTCCAAGAATTCCCTTCAGGACATCGATTCTTTCCTTGTTCTCTCTCCCTTTTCCTCTTTCACTTTATTTCAACATGTCTTGTACTGACTCTTTTCCCATAGGGAGCAAACATGCTGTCATTCTAAAGTAATAATAATTAAAAACAATCTCCCATGACACTTTATGTTTCTTGTTTTATTATATTATATCTTTCCTTGACTTTTAAGCAAGGCCCATGAAGTTTACCCTCAATTAACTGCATTAACTCAATCTTCACAGGATAGCCAGGATCCAGAAAGGCAGAATGAATGGGCTATTTTTTAAGTTTCCTGGGGTAACATTGGTTAATAACATTATATAAGT
>NW_006354718.1:0-589 GCF_000327345.1 Myotis davidii
GATGCTCAACCACTGAGCCACACTGACCAGGTTCATTGCATCTTTATACCACAGTTACTATTGAATATTATTGGTTCCCTAGTGATGTTCCATTAGGTGGTTCAGATCTTTGTGAAAATTATGCTTGTGCTTTAAACTTGAGCCCCAGATTTATAGCTTTCTGTCACTCTTTCTACAGTCATAAACCAGGACAATGTTAGCCTTCCCTCCTTAAGGAATCCCATTGAGCCTGGGTCAATCATATGTTCTTTCTCTTCCCTTTCAGTGCATTCCACTTAGGGGCCTGTGTGTCAGCAGAACTTAGGGCTATCTTACTCCACTACACAGTTTTCCTTAATTTCCACTCCCATAGAAAAGTAGTTGAGTGTTCGCCTCCTTCATTCACCAAGGGTTCCTTGTGCAAATTAGTAAACCTACTTCTGAGGTTCTGATTACCAAGAATTAGGTGTAGCCTTGCTAAATCTTCAGAAAATTTTTTCAGTTAGGAATGACTTTATGCCTTTACATTTGCATAACTGTTCAGCTCAAGCATGTCAAACTCATGGCCTGCAGGCTGCATGTGACCCACAACAAATATTTTTGCGGCCCA
>NW_006354719.1:0-589 GCF_000327345.1 Myotis davidii
CACAACTATACTTAAGGAGTGGGAGCCATGTTTTACCCGCTCAAGGGCAGAGTAGCTACAGAATCACCTGGGTTTCTTCTGCCCAGGGGATTTCTCTCTTCTCTTTTATTTATGTATTCAATAATTTATTATATCAATATGGATTTATGGATACCTATTTTATCATTTGGATTATAATCCAATATATTACTTTATTTCTTTTTATGCTCAAATGGACCCAGCTTTGGCGATTGGGAGCTCCTTCAGTTGTCTCCTGTGTCCCTTTGGCATACCCCGGTTATTGTGGGCTTTGGTTTTCCATGTGTGTGAACTTCCTTACTTTCTGGTTCTACATGTTTCAGGCTTACCCTGTATATTTCCTGCCTGAGTCATAGAATTAGCCATTTTCCATTTTCCAAAAGGAGCCCTGGTACCGTCTGTTGGAGAACAGTACGAGAATCAAAAATCTGGGCCAGACCGGCCGGTGTGCTTCGTGGTTGAGCATCGGCCCATGCACCAAGACGTCACTGGTCTGGTTCCTGGTAAGGGCACATGCCTGGGTTGCGGGCCCGATCCTCAGTAGGGCGCATGCAGGAGGCAGCCAATCAAT
>NW_006354720.1:0-589 GCF_000327345.1 Myotis davidii
TTTTTTCTCCTATTTCTCTAATTTTTTCCTCCTCAATCTCTTTTGTTAATTCCTCCTTTCCTTCCCAATATTTAAAGTCTGGAATGCTGGAGGATCCAGTCCCCAGAATGCTTCTCTAGTTGCACTCATTTAAGTGCAAACTCATCTGGTCTCATGGCTTTAAGTACTGCTTATATCTTCAGGGTTTTCAAGTTCATGTTCTGGTCCTGGACTTCTCCCTTGAACCTTAGACTTATCTCTCTAGCTGCCAACTAAACTTTTCCACTTGCTAATCTAATAACAATCTCATGCCTTGGACCAAACTCCTGAACTTCCTTGCAAAAAATGGTTCTCCAACTGTGTTTCTACTTAGTTAATTGCAAATCCCCATGTTCTCAGGCCAAAAACTTTACATTTATCCTTGAATCTATTTTTCTCATATCTACATCTAATCCATCAAATTCTACTGTCTCTACCTTTAAAATATATCCTAATAAACCACTTATTATCACTTCTACCACTAACACCCTGGTCCAAGCCACTATCCCTGCTCTGGATTATTTCAGTTCCTCCTAACTCAGTGGTTCACAACCTTGGCTGCACATTAGAA
>NW_006354721.1:0-589 GCF_000327345.1 Myotis davidii
AGTAACCTTTTTATATCTAAGAATAAAACTGCATCTCCAAGTTATCATCAATATAGAATATTAATACCATGAAACTCCTAAGACACAGATAATTGTTATTTCATATTTTAAAACACCAGGAAGTTTGCTTAAAGAATTTCAAATGTTAAAAATGAAACCACGTCTTTTTATTTAAGGAGTTAATTCAACTATAAATATTTTGACTTATGTGTGTATATGAACATGGACAATAGAAAACAAGTAAATTTAGAATAAATGATATTTAAAATAAGATTATTATTTTGAAAATGCTGGAAAAATTGATTTGTGAGCCTATGAATTCAAGAACTCAATTCAAAAGAAATTCTTTTTTATGTGAAAAAGTAAATCCCTATTGTTGTAAACTACTGAAACTTCAGTTTTGTGTTTCTTGCAGTAAACATTCCTAACAAATACAGACATTGATTTCTAATAGTTGAATATTGATGAGACAACTAATTATATTCTAAAATGCTTTCACCTGTGTGAAATTCAAGTGTTGTAGCTGTTACTAGTATAGAAATAAACTATCTAAAGCAAAGAGAAAACTAATTTATGTTTTCATATTTTT
>NW_006354722.1:0-589 GCF_000327345.1 Myotis davidii
CTTTGTAATAAAAAATTTTTTAAAAAAAGAATTGATCCAGGTGATTGCATTGTATGCCAGACCCACGTCCTGGCAGAGGAGAGTGTGGGGAGAACAGGAGGCCATTCCCCCAACTGCATGGAAAATTCCTCTGTAACAGGTGTGTCTGCGCAGTCTGTTGGCCTGGCAGCCTGCACATGTGACAGGACAGTCACTAGGGACGCCACTGTGACTTTAAGGCTGGAAATCAGAATGAGAGCTAGAGGAGGCATCCTGAAAATTCTGTTCCTCGCAAGAACTTACTATGTAAGTTCTATCTATGCAATAGGAATAAATTGTATACTTCACCGAAGCATACTGTACCCAAAAAATCTTTAAATTGCTGTCTGAGTAACACTAGCGAACTGCATTTTACAGATTTCTAAAATATATGATGCTATAGCATAAACAGTGGTCTTTGTCTTATTCACAGCAAGGAGTGATAGCAAAAAAGTAGCACATGAAGCTTGCTATTCTAGGGTAATAATATCAAAACTTGCTCAATGGAGTTCAGTAAAATTCAGTCCCCTTCCTTTAGTCCAGCATTACTATTATTTGTTACTATCACTGC
>NW_006354723.1:0-589 GCF_000327345.1 Myotis davidii
AAAATTTTTTTGATCCTAACGATAAATCTTGAAATGGAGATTCTTTCATGCTTTGGTTAATAAAATCCTTTCAGCTAATGATGGACTGTGTTTGCAGTCAGTTTCCAAAGCACATTAGAATGAGGTTTTAATGTGTTTGTTTTTTAATGAGGAAAATATCTTGAAAGATGCCTATGAATCTAGCATGATTTTTATTAACTTCCCTGAAACCACTACAAAAATCACCATTTTCGTTGTTGTTAACAAGGTTGGAGAAATCTCTAAAATCAAGCCTTTGCTATTTCTGTAGTTTCTCCTCACTTTTCTTCCTTTTAATTCTTGTCTTTTATTGCCTCAAGAAGTAGGATAAGTTGAAATAATATTGAGGTTGCAAAACCCATTGCCAAAGAGCTAGAGTCCCGGAATCTGTTCTCTGTTATGAAGCCATAGGTGGCTTTTCTCAGTCTGTTTCTGGCATGACATAAGCCTCTCCCGTTAGAATATAGAGAAAATAGATTGCAAAGTACAAATATTCCCAACCATTAGCCGCTTAATGTTTATCTTCTTAATTGCTATTCCTATTATCTGTGTCTACATCTCTGTCTTCCTA
>NW_006354724.1:0-589 GCF_000327345.1 Myotis davidii
GGACAGTTTGCATATTAGCCTTTTATATATATAAGATAGCTAGTAGCACTTATTACTACACTCACTGCTTCCATGAATTGTGTATTCTGGGACCTCATTAGGTATCTGATTAGGGAAATCAGTTGACCTTAGTGCCATTGTCCAAAATATGGAGTACAGAAAAGGAAAAAGGTTTCAAGCATGGGAACACATGAACTAGAAAATTATTGCAATTTTGTACTTTTGTAGTGGGGGTTTTGTGAATTTTCCAGAAAGAGAACACAGTTATGGTTCTTACAATATTCATATTATAGTAGAGAAATGGGCAATTAAACAATCACAATATACCATCAAAAGTGCTATAATTGATGTTCAATGGAACTAGAGGGGAAGAAAGTTCACCATTTTTGGGGGAGGTTAGAAGAAAAGGTGTCAACAATGGTAGCCAGATGGTAAAATGCTTAGGAAGATTCTTGAAGAATTAACCCAAAGTTCTCAGGCAAAGAAAAGCATGTGCACAGCATGAAAAATATGTCACTTGCAAGGGCCTTAAGATGTTGCATCTGGGAGAAAAGGTAACTGTGCAGGGAGGTTACACATGATAGGGGGG
>NW_006354725.1:0-589 GCF_000327345.1 Myotis davidii
TTAATTAAATTAGCTTTTGAATTGACTCTATCCTTGTTCTCCAACTGCCAGAAGAGCGCTTTGCCAAATCTCTAACCTGTAATTCTGGAAGAACTGTTGTTCTAAGTTTGGAATCTTTTCTGGCACAGGCACTGGAGCTGTCATGACGAAACACAGTATATGATGGATCTGTTTTAGACTCTAGGAAGTTACTATAAGGACTTTGTTATAATAGTTTTACTTGTTAGGCAGCACAAATCCTGTAGCTACAACTGTAAGATTGTTCATGTCTTACAAAGCGTGTATAATATTAGTATAGTGATAAGCTTCTCAAATGGTGAACATGGTGACTGGGGTAGGCATCCATGTGCCCTGGGGCAGATGAGGTCAAATAATAAACATGAGCAGCTTCTAAGAGTCTAATTTTACTCTAGAAACCAGGGGAGAGAAGGGATAGATTGCTTTTGTAGTAAACAAATACTGTAGAATGTTTTTAGAGAGCAGCATAGCATGTCAGTCCAGATTGCAGATCCAAACTGTCTGGTTCCGTTCCTGACTTCACTACATTTTAGCTGTGTCGCTTTGCGAAAATTATGGACCTTTTAATACC
>NW_006354726.1:0-589 GCF_000327345.1 Myotis davidii
GCATATTCCCTCTTTATTAGATAGGATTTTATGGTGATTTCCTGGTTCATTTCACTGTGACACCCATACAGATGGTGTGTGTGTGCATGTGGGTGACTATTGGTGATGCTGAAAGGTGGGAAAAGGGGCCCATTACCCTCGAGATATGGAAGTTTTGCTAATGATTGTTTGTTTGTTTTTTAATAATGATTTTTTCTAAGTGTTTTTGAAGTTCTGTGTGTATGAGAATGTTGTTGGGAGATTCCTATACAATGCAAGTGATATAAAATTTAACTCTATACTCACAAAATAATACTTTTGTTTCTTCTCAAAATAGCAGGCTGAGGTAACCATCTCAGTGCAAATAGCAGATTTTTCTGGTCTCTGTCTCCCCTGTGAAAACTGTTTTGGGGCCTGGGCTGGGCAGGCCTTTTAGTTTCAGCTCCCTTATTTGGACATATGGCCTCGGGTTTCCCCCAGTGCCTACTGTCACAGAGTTTCCTAGACTCGTATGCTATCAGCTTGTGGATTTATGTTTCTCACCTGAAATCCATTTTTTTCTTCAGAAACAAAAGGGTTTTTATTTCTTTGATAGTGAGTTTAACTTTTT
>NW_006354727.1:0-589 GCF_000327345.1 Myotis davidii
AAAAAAAAATCTCTACCCTTAGGTTATTATCAAAGTAATAGCAACTACTTGACAACAGCTGCCTAAGGCTATGACTTGATTCGCTTGTGGCAACTGAGAGCCTAGCCCAGACTACAAAAGGAAATGGAGGCGAACAAGATGGCCATATGAACTTCAAAACTTCCGACATCTTCCCCGAGATCTCAGTCTTTGCCTGTGCACAAGGCTATGCACATGCCCAGGAAAACTTGGTAAAAGACTCACTTTGCTCTGGGCAGAGTGACGCCCTGCACATGGAGGAACTGAAAGCTAAGCCTACCTTGTAAACAGTGTGCCTTCTTACACAGTTTGACAGTTTTCCTTGGCAAAGCAAAAAGACAAATTGGCATGGCATTTAAGGGTATCTTTTGACCTGCAGTGGTTGACAACTACAATGTACTGACTTAGGGATGAATCTGAGGAAGCAGAGTGTAAAAATAAGAAATAAAAACAAAAACTTTTTTTAAAAAAAGTAGCAGGTAACAGTGGTTTCAATTACAGATAATACAGAATTAATCCAAGTAATTCCCTAAACAAAAAAAACAACAACAATAAATAAAAAGAAAACAAT
>NW_006354728.1:0-589 GCF_000327345.1 Myotis davidii
GCCATCACTGGCCTAGAATCTTGCTCTTAACAATAACAAATTCAGGTGATGTAGCTGGTCCCCATATGACTTTTTGAGAAATACTAATCAGGTCTCATAATACATTGTCACTGTGTTAGAACTCCAAATGTATGACATAGGGACAATGAAAGAGCCTACCTCCACTATTGCCTAATATTAGTATTACCAAATAATGTGCACTCATTCTCGTGTGTAACAGATTCTGTCCAGGAGCTGGAGGTACAGTAGGATACAAAACACAGTGCCTGTGAGCACAGAGCTGCGTCCTGGACTGAGGCAGGGTAGAGACTATCTTGCACCTTATGTTTTCATTAGAAAGAAAATAAAAACAAGGGGACATGTTTGCAAAAGGTGGTTGTTTTTCATCACCGTGATCCGGAAGGGCTCGATGGTGCTGTGATATCTGAGCAGAGTCCTAAAGGACATGGGGCGGGAGTGAATCTGAGGATAAACATTCTATGCCGAGGAAAGAAAAGGTCTGAAGGCCCTGAGGGAGGATTTGTGCATTATGGCTAAAAAGGAAGGGAAGAGGAGAGGAGCTAAAGAAACAGTTTAAATAGGTAAAAAA
>NW_006354729.1:0-589 GCF_000327345.1 Myotis davidii
TCTCTGAAATTAATAAAAAAATATTTTAAAAAAATGAGTGTCATAATATAGATATGATTCTATTTTGCCACGTGTGCATAACAATGAGAGAGAGCGAGAGAGAGTGAGAAAGGGGAGTGGAGGGGAGGGAGAGAAAGAACATCTAATTTTGAACAAAGCTGGCCGACCTTAAAATGGTCTCCTTAGTGAGCCTCAAGCAACCAACATCCCTGTCCACTCATGTACTCACCCATTCATTCATCTATTCAGCTGATATTTCCTCAGTACTGCCTTGATGTCACTCACTGGATTGGAGCTAAGAGTGTGAAGTTGAGTCAGGTGGTGCCTGCTGCCATCATGAATCACAGAACAAAGAGCATGAAAGCTGACCCTTCAGAGTCCCCCAAAGCATGGGCAGGTCCACAAACCAAAGTGTGAGCAACAAGAAAGCTCCGAAGACAGAGCCTGGACAGACCTCAAAGTATACTGTAGAGTGAATTGAAGGTGGTGGATTTTTAGAAACTCCTTCTAGAAAACTAAATTGCAAAACTGTACGTACAGTAAGGCTACAACCTAAACATCCTATATAATAAAGATGTAATATGCAAAT
>NW_006354730.1:0-589 GCF_000327345.1 Myotis davidii
TATATCTTTCTGCAAGCCTGACATAAGTCTGAGATTTCAATAATAAAAAATAGAAACAACTGAATGAAATTTTATAAAAAACAAAATTCAAAGATTTATTTAGTGTATCACAACAGGGCAAATACCTTAATGAACAAGTAATTCATACACAAGTAGAAAATAGGTAAAGTATATGTAGTTATAAAGATAACTATAAAATGTTAATCAACATAAACAAATACTTAACCTCACTTATATTTAAAAATATAAATTACATTACAATGGAAATCTGTTTCATCTTTCAGGTTAACAATTATTTGGTTCATGTTAGTAGACCATTGTATTTCATGTTAGTTAGCACTTGTATATCATTAGTGAGAGTGGAAATTAGGGTAACATCTTTGAATAAAATTTTGCATTGAGCATTAAAATTAAAATGCATGTGCTCCTTTAACCCCAAACCCTACTTCTACAATAGTATCATTTAGATATACTTGCACAACAATACAAAGATATTCTCAAAGTTGTTCAATCATAAATTCTTTATATTTCCAGATAAGCTAGAAATATCTGACTATTCATCAAGAGATGACATTTATTCATTCATTCA
>NW_006354731.1:0-589 GCF_000327345.1 Myotis davidii
TGCTCCAGATTGTCCAGCTGTCCCTGCACTATCCTGCATAGCCCAAGCAGAGAGGAAGACTGACAACCACAGGAAATCAAAATCCAGCCTGTAGAAGCCTTTCCAAGATCCAACCAGGAAAACAGACTACTCTGATATTTTAAATAGAGGGAACTGAATATAGGGGATTGGTTATAATGGTGAAGGGAGAGCTGAGAAGCCACCAGGGAATTTCCCTTCCTTCTGTACTCCAGTCTCTTCAAGTGCCTCCTCAAGTAATGACACACCCTGTCATATTGAGCAAAGTCGGGGAAAGTATGGGGGGTGGGGTGGGGGAATGGATTTGAGTGTCAACAGTCCCAGGACAGGCCCAGGAAGGCACACACTTCCTCCCTGCCATCAAACACACAGGTTGTCAGACTTCTGTGGATTCCTAACAACTGTTGTTAAACAGCTTGATAGCATGCATGTTATCATTGAGTAGAGGCTGATCTCTCTCTCTGAATTGATTTTCCAGTGCAGAGTTTGATTTAGTGCATACTCAATTAGTCAGTACCTATTCAGTGTCTAACCCATAATAGCAGGAGGTCAATAAGTCTGCCAATAGAGA
>NW_006354732.1:0-590 GCF_000327345.1 Myotis davidii
GGGAAAGGAGGACATATGTAATACTTCCAACAAGAAAGGTTTTTTTAAGTACAGTAATTTGCAGATGAAAAGGAAACAAGAATCTTTGCAAGTGAATTGATTCCTTTGAAGATCAAATTTACCAAACTCAGACTACCTCTCTCTCTCTTTCCCCATGTTCCACATATTTAGTAACATTTCCTAGAGGGTCCCTTGGCACAGGCATGCTGATATTACACTAGATTAACGTCAGATTGCTGATTAATGAATATCCTTCCTACTGTGAATGGACAACGCACAGTAACATACCAGACCTCACTTGTGAAGCAGAAAAGAAAGACTGGAAAAGAAACCCACCAGGTTAAGCACATTGCCCTTAATTTAAACATGATTCTTTAAGTAAATCTGTGAGCATTTCATAAAATAAACAATATACTTGGGTAGGCATGGTAACAACTATATCAAAACCACTTTTTATTCCTTTTTTTGGAAACTGGATATCCATATGGCACATTTGAAGCAAAATGTGAACCTCAAAATATAGTTTTGATTTTTCTCGTTTGTTCAAGTCAGTATGACAGGTGCCTTATGGGAGATAATGTTTTTTTTAA
>NW_006354733.1:0-589 GCF_000327345.1 Myotis davidii
CTTTCACTTAGCATGTTTTCAAGGCTCATCCATGCTGTAACATGTGTCCATACTTCATTCTTTTTTATCGCTGAATAATACTCCATTATATGAATACACCACCTTTTCTTTATTTATTGATTAGTGTTTCAGTTGTTTCCATGTTTTGGTCATTATGAATTGTGCTGATTCAAACATTAATGTACAAGTTTTTGTGTGGATATAGGCTTTTAATTCCCCAGGAGTGCAATTGCTGGATCATATAGTAATTCCATGTTTAACTCTTTGAAGAACTGCCAAAATGTTTCCACAGTGGCTGTACCATTTTGTATATCCACCAGTAACATATGAGGGTTTCAAATTCTTCGCATCCTCCCTAGCACTTGTTATTGTCTCTTTTTGCTTATAGGCATTCTAGTGAATGAATGGTATCTCATTGCGATTTTGGTTTGCAATTCCCTAATAACTAATCATGTTGAGAATGTTTTCAAATGCTTATTGGCCATGTTTACATCTTCTTTGGAGAAATGTCTGCTAAAACATTTGCCCAGTTTTTAATGGTTTTTTGTCTTCATTGTTTTTTAATTTTTTTCTTTATTGATTAAGGTAT
>NW_006354734.1:0-589 GCF_000327345.1 Myotis davidii
CATATTAGCCTTTTATTATATAGGATAATTTGCCTTCTTCCCAAGGTAGCTCTGCTAAGCCAGACCTACCACCGACCAGTCCTATAGGAATGGCTGGGAGGGCGGGGATGCCAGCCTGCCCTTCCTGGTTCTCCGAGGCTTGTGTGAGGTGCTGTGGGCCTTCCCTGCTCACCTCGCTCTCAGCTCCTCCAAGGAAGCAGCCAAAGGCCCTCCAGGTGACCCCGTGTGGAAAGGGTCATCTCATGAGGAAGCAGGGTCAGGGGAACCACCTGACCAGCTCCCACCTCCACCAGCTGAGAACAGAACCACAGGGCTCCAGGAGCGGGACTTGCTTGTAAGTTTGTTGGGTGCTTACCAAGAGGTGACGTGACCTCCACACGTGGGTTAGGCTCCCTTTTTATAGGTCCCGGAGCACAGACTCGGGAGGAAGGCTGCGCAGACACAGATGCCTGAGGGCAAGTCCTAAACAGACTGCACCTCCCCTTCCCCTACTCTCTTTTCCTCTGAGGGGAGGGGAGCATCACGGAATAACGGTCTATGAAAACAGTATCTACCATCTAAACCAGTGGTTCTCAGCCTTCCTAATGCC
>NW_006354735.1:0-589 GCF_000327345.1 Myotis davidii
TACCTTGTCATTATCAGTTCCTTACATTTTGCTTTATTTCCTGGACCCTGATGGTCTTCAGGGATTTGTGGATGTGTTTCCTACCTAAGCACTTAGAGTGCAAGTAATCAGTGCTTGCTGTGACCATGTCCCTAACCTGGTACCAGACAGCAGATTCTGCAAAGAGAGTGGCTACTGAGTACTGCATTACAAGGGCTAACATTTCTGTTGATATCAGGAAAGGGTGAGATCAAAGTGGGAAGACAAAAAAATTAATGTGAAAGTTATGTAGAACCTTAAAGAATTAAATAAAGAGATGAGGGAAACACCCATTACATCTCTCTATCCGAACCATGTCTCTCTGTTCTTCACCAAGAGGCAGGAATCGGTATTTTCGCTCCCCATAAAGAAGATGATGGAGCTGAAGAACTAATCTCAGAGATCTGACTTTGAATACTAGACATTATCAGAGGAGAAGAAAGAGTAACTAGCTCAAGATTGATAAGCACCTACATGGTTGAGGATATTTCTTCTTGATTGAATAGGGGAAAAAAATCTAAAATAAATAAGATTCACTGGGTTGTACCTACAATTAACAGAAGAAAAAAAA
>NW_006354736.1:0-590 GCF_000327345.1 Myotis davidii
TTCTCATTCACAGGTTATCATACCATGTCTGATTTATACCTCTCCTACTTTTAGTAATATAGTCAATAATTTGATTGTGCTAGCAGTTGCTCAAATACGTTTTTAAAAATGAAAAAAGATCCTTGTGAAATTCAGAGTTTTTTTAATTGTTTTGATTTGTTTTGTTTTTTAAGTGTCAATAGAATTAAGGTGCTTATCTTTCCTATATGATTTGCTTAATCTGTAGAAGTCATAGGTTTTTATTTGAGGTTTTAAAATAATGTAACTACCATTTCTAATTGTGAATATTCAGGCAATACTTTCAAGTTTTACATTTTATCTGACTCCATAAGATAGCAGAATACTTTAAACTATGGTGTGATATCAACAGGAACTCAAGCTAAAATCTTTAGATGTGTCCAAAAAGATGTAAAGGTATCCAGGGTGGCCTAATCCTGACCCTGGGAGCCGTGTGCATGGTCAAAAACACCCAGGACTAGAATCAAGAGGAACTATGTTAATAACTTGGTTTGTATTTTACAGGAAGTTTGAACAACTCACCAAATATATAAACTAGAGGCCCAGCGCAGGAAATTCATGCAAGGGGCTCA
>NW_006354737.1:0-590 GCF_000327345.1 Myotis davidii
TTGAGAAACGCTGTGAGAGTAAGGAGAGAAAATCAATCAAATCAATCTCCCATTATCAACCATCATGCATGTTTTCTGCAATGCATAGCTTTATTTATATTTAACTTATAAGGTAACATTTATGTGCAATGAAATGTACAAATGTTAGTGTACAATTTGATGTTTGTTCAAATGTATATACCCATGAAATCAACTCTCCAAGTTATAAAAGATATCCATCCTCTCAGATTATTCTCGTGTCCCTTTCCTATCACTTGTCCCCATCGATCCATTGATTAATGTTCTGATTTTTAGCAATATAGGTTAGTTTTTCATGTTCCTGAAACTATTATAAATAGAATCATAAATAATATACTGTTTTGCTTCCAACTTCTTTCACTCAATATATCTTGAGATCCATTCAAGTTGACGTATGTATGAGCAATTCATTCTTTATGCCAAGAACTCTAGGTGATTCTAATTGCATTTCTAGTTCCATTAAATGAAATGCTTTCATGCTAAGTGTACAGGCCAATGCCAAATCAAAGATATAGAGCATTACTGCTGAAAATCTCCTCGTGTTTCTTTCCAGTCCTCTCCACCTTTTTTTT
>NW_006354738.1:0-590 GCF_000327345.1 Myotis davidii
GGTCAACACTGGCTGAGCCAGAAGTCCTTTCATTCATTCTTTAGCTTACCTGAATCTGCCATGTTAATGACAGACTGAATCTGTGCTTATGACATTTTAAATTTTTGTTCATACTGGAAGGATGGGGAGCCACACCTGTTAGTCACATGGCAGGGAATTTCTTTTCAGAATCACACAAAATCCCCTGCCCTGTGGAATCTATATCTGACTCCTAGGTTTGCCATTTTGCTTTCTGGATTTCTTTTTTCAACTCTACCACTCCCTCCCCATCACCATGGCCACCACTACTCATCTCCTCCTGGAAGACTTCCTGGATTGCCCAGGTAGAATTAATCTCTCCTTCTTCTGTGGAATTATGCCATGTGGCTCATTTTCCTTCCACTCTGATTGACACATTTATCAAACACCTACTGTACGCTGGGCACTGTACTAATGTAAGAAGATTAAAAAGATCACGCTCTTAACCTCAAGCAGCTCACAGTCTCATTGAAGAGACGCTCAGAGGGAAGTGGAGCTCTCCCACTGAAGATAATCAATTCCTAAGTGACACCATTGCAATTATGACACTTAAGAAGCTGACACAGGGTTTG
>NW_006354739.1:0-590 GCF_000327345.1 Myotis davidii
AGAGTCATATCGCCCCACACATAGAGTCACATGCAATCAGAAACACAGGCACACATAGGTACAAACACAGTCACATACTTGTTTCTGGAAAAGACATCATTCACACATGAGCAGTGATACAACACCATTCATGTCATTGCACACTGTACTTTATGAACTCTAAATAAGGAAATGTGGTTATATTTCATCCTCTTGGATATCATATGAAATAAATATGTGGCCGGGAAGCAACTATTATTTCAACATTGAAAACACTCTGTGAAGATCAGCAGTTATATTTCTCAGTCCGCTTGGTAGGTGCTCAAATTAGGGGTTTGATTCCAACATTGCTAGATTGTTATGAATTTTATAAAAACAATTGAAGTAATAGTGAAAACCTTCCAACAGATAATAGCCAAGGGCTAAATTGACTCAAGGTTGAGTTCTACAAGAATTTCAAAGAAGAATTGATAACTTTTAATCAACTCTTCTTGAGCTCTCCCAAGAATTAAAAGAAGAGGCAACACTTCCAAAGAGATTTATTTAATTGAACATACACTAATACCAAGCCATGTAAGGACACACAAAAATGACAGATCAGTGTCCCAGAG
>NW_006354740.1:0-590 GCF_000327345.1 Myotis davidii
CCTTCCTCCCTGAAATCAATAAAAATCTATTTTGAAAAAAGTTAAGATCTTGCTTATCTTGTGCTAGTTTCTCATGTAAGCAGATAGTTCATAATTCTTTCAGAAGTAGTTCTCTTCACAATGCAATTATTTCTCAGAGTTCAGCTAGGTAACACTAATAATGTCATTTTCCTGCTGGGCAGAGAGTCCCCATCCAATTTAGTATTCACAACAAACAGTGTCCATATAATGTGATCCTGAACTACTGGACCAAAGAAAGGACAACAGCATATGTGTTTTTAAAGTCCTGATTCAGGCTGCTAAAAAGCAGAAGTTAAACAAAGGCAGTTGTAGTAAAGAGCAATTTTAGATGTACTGTTTCAGCTTTTGGGATGATGTACAAATAATGACTTAGCAGAAATGGATCCAATGTGTACTGATGAAAGCAGCTGTGTCTTCATTCATGAAAAAGCTGCTGAAATGTGTCTAGTACTACATTTTGTAGCCTTGCTCCCCATCCCTTTCTGGCCCAATGTCTTTTGTTTCAAGGACTGATGTGTCCTCATTCCTTTTTCATGTGATAATATCCTCTGATGTGGCCTTTGAGTTGC
>NW_006354741.1:0-590 GCF_000327345.1 Myotis davidii
TTTTTAAAAATATCCTAGAAAACAGGTGATGGTATTTCTTAGAGTAATAATAACTATTAAAAGATGTCTAGTAACTGCTAGCACAATGGTTTGTTGATTGAGGGGATTTATGCTAATGTATCTTTGGGGGATCTGTAATACATTATCACTTTTCCATTTAGGTACTTAAAGCTTTCGCCAAAGCACCCAGAATCAAATACTGCTGGAATGGACATCTTTGCCAAGTTCTCTGCATATATTAAGAATTCAAGGCCAGAGGCTAATGAAGGTAAAAAAAATGTTTGGATTATCACTGCAAAAAACAACAACCACCACCCCTATTATGAGAATGATTATAAATAAATACTTTGGAGTCCAGACATTCCCATATGTGTTAAAAACTGGCTTTCACAGTTGATCAGAGAGTTGAGAAAAACCAGGTTAAGTCCTTAGCTCATGGGACAGTACCTAGCAATATAGTAGGTGTGTGATAAAATGTTTATTGAGAGAACTTGTTTTCATATTGTATGAAGGGAGCTATACAAAGAACTAATGGCGCATCAAAAACAATGGATTGAGCCCTAACTGGTTTGGCTCAGTGGGCAGAGCGT
>NW_006354742.1:0-590 GCF_000327345.1 Myotis davidii
TACTTTATCTAATTACCTGTTGAAGGACACTTGTTTTCATGTCTTGGTTATTGTGAATAAGGCTGTGGTAAACATAGGGGTACATATATCTTTATGTTTTCAAAATTTGGGGGTAGATACCCAGAATAGACATTGCTGGGTCCCATGGTAGCTCTATTCATAATATTTTGAAGAAGTTTCAGAATATTTTCCATAGAAGCTGCAATAATTTATGTTCCCTTTTTTCCATTCTAACAGGTTGTGAGGCGATATTGTGATTTCGGTTTACATTTTCCTAATACCAAGTGAAGTTGAACATATTTTCATATATCTGTGGGCCATCTGTATATCTTCGTGAGAAAAGTGTCTATCCTCCACCCATTTTTTCAATTGGATCTTTTGTTGTGCCTTGTACTTGAGTTGTATGAGTTATTGAGTATTGGCTCCTTATCGGAGATATCATTTGCAAATATCCACTTCCATTTGGTTAGTTGCTTTACTCTTTTTTGATGGTTTCTTTTGCTGCTCAGAAGTTTTTCCAATCTGATGTAATCTTATTAATTTTTAATTCCTTTGCTTATGCAATAAAGTTCACTCACACACACACACAC
>NW_006354743.1:0-590 GCF_000327345.1 Myotis davidii
GTGCATGGCTGTCTCACCCTCACCCCTGCCATGTCCTCACAGGAGCTGCTGCCACTCTGTCCCTGGGGCGTGTTTCAGCGTCACCTTGCGCAGCAAGCCTTCTCTCCCCAACCCTCGGGGCGTCCTCCTTCTTCAACAGCCCTGAGTCCTGTGGCTGCACCTGTGCTTCTGCACCGATCCTGCCTGCAGGCCGCGAGGCAGGGACCACTTGTTCCTCCCGGGCAGAAACTCAGGCTCATCCAAAGCTCAGGAAGGAACGAGCCTGAAGGGTCACAGCCGGGAGCGGTAGGGGCTGGGCTTAGCCTTGGAGCTTGATCTCTTGCTTCTAGCAATTTCCACTCCACTCAGGGTGCGTCTCTCAGGCCACTGTGGAAAAGGTGCTTTTCGCAGCTGGCTGATCCCAAGGGGGGAGTTGGGAGGGGTGTTAGGGGGCAGGAGGGATTGGCTGAGGGAGGTGACGGCCTTTGTCTTCTCCTGGGGGCTGGGGAGGGGGAAGCACGGAGCCCTGTGAGCAGAGCCTGGTCTGAGGAGGCAGCAGCCAGGCCCGCGGAGCTGCCCTGAGCAGGGCCAGGTCTGGTGGGCGCTCCTGC
>NW_006354744.1:0-590 GCF_000327345.1 Myotis davidii
CACAGTGCCTGATGGGTGGATGCCCCTTCTTTCTTGTCATCACCATTCTAAGAGTCGTACCAGGATCATGAGCAAAACATCCCTCCTAAGGTGATTTTTATCTCATATCAACTGATAGTTCCCTCTCAAAGAGGAAATTAAATCATATTTTTAATGGAGAAGCAAACTTTGTTTCTTAAACATGGTGAGTTGGAGCCAGGAAAAAAGAGAAGAGAAATATAAGTAGTTCTGTGTTTTGGGAAAGGTTCATGCAGATAGTTTAGCGCTGAGCCTTTAGATGGGTCAGAGCTGTGTTAAGAACTAAATTTAGCCTCTCTGTAAACCATCCTGTGCTTTCTGCAGCATTACCTTCTCCGGTATTTCAAGCCAGTGATTGACACGCAAAGCTGGAGCGACGAGGGCTCCGTCTGGGACAGTATGCTCCGCTCCACCCTGTTGAAGCTGGCCTGTGACCTGAACCATGCTCCTTGCGTTCAGAAGGCAACTGACCTCTTCTCTCAGTGGATGGAATCCAGTGGGAAATTAAAGTAGATCTGTCCTATTCTTTGTTTCTTCCACTTAAAAAATATATTTTGTTATTGATTTCAGAG
>NW_006354745.1:0-589 GCF_000327345.1 Myotis davidii
GATGCTCCAGCAACTGAGCCACCAGGCCAGAGCAACAGTTAAGTAACATCAAAAACTCTTCGTTTTGCCACAGCTATCAAAAAGGGCAATAACTATAGGTTGTCCTCTACTAACAGGCAGTGCTTATACTTGCCCAAATCATTTCTTTATATTGCAGTAACAGAAGTTTTTGATATTTTTCAGAGAAGAGGCAGGCAGACAAATGTTTCGGGCATCCTAGAAGGACACAAAGCCAATTCCAAATTTACGTCAACAATGCTGTGGCAATGCAGTGCGTCAAGAACTATAGGCCAAGGCAGTTTATTTCTGTACAGAGTTCATAAAGTCACTTTTCCCAACATTACAACATTACAAAATGTTTGACAAGCAATAATTTAAGAGCGCTTAGCATTTCCCCTCAATAAATTAATTACATGGTAAAATAAAGAGTCACAAAACAACAAATATCTAAAATCAAAGATTTTTTTCTCATAACTTACTTAAATAACTTTGCAATATCTGTAAAACCATGACTTTTAAGTTTGGAAATAAAGGGAAAATATATCTGATTATGAAGAACTAGAGCAGCGGTTCTCAACCTGGGGGTCGT
>NW_006354746.1:0-589 GCF_000327345.1 Myotis davidii
ACAGAGCTCCTAAAACCCTTGAAATTTCCTGAGAGATAGGGTTGATAAGAACATCTTTTATTCTAATATTTAGTCATTGACCTCCCAGTTCCTGACACAGCCTCCTAAATCTTCATAACTGTCTGAGTGATAGGGGTGAGAAGAGCATTTGCATAGAGCTCCTAAATCCCTTGGAATTGCTGTGTGATGGGAGTGCCTTTTGTTCTAATGGCAGGATTCTAGGCGGGCTCCAGGATAGCTTCAGGATGGGTCCTGGCCACCAGAAAGACCAAGCTGTGACTACAAGGTTGGAACTCTCAGCCCCATGCTCTGTCCTCTGGAGAGGGGGGAGGGGCTGGACACTGAGTTAATAATTGATCATAAGTCTGTGAAAAAGCTTCCACAAAATCCCTAAACTAAGGGGTTCAGAGAGTTTCCGAGTTGGTTAACACAAATAAGTGCTGGGAGGGTGGTGCACCCCAACTCCACAGGGACAAAGCTCCTGCACTCAGGAACCTCTGGACCTCTCCCTATGTACCTCTTCATCGGGCTGTTCATTTGTATCTTTATTATATCCTTTACTAGAGGCCCAATGCATGAAAATTCGTGC
>NW_006354747.1:0-590 GCF_000327345.1 Myotis davidii
GCCAGGCCAAATGATTTAGTGGACCTTATATAGCTCATAGACCGGATGGTCCCTACCTCTGACATAAACATTCAGTCTTGGGAATTATCTCCAGACCTAAGACTAATGTTTAACATTAGAATACGAGGTTCTGTGGTCTAGGAAAGTTAGTCAAGATTTGGGCACTTCCTGGCTTACATTTTCTGAGGCCGGCCATCAGATAAAAAGTATTTCCACAGCTTGGCTCTTTGGGGGTCAGTGTGGATTTATTGTTTTTCTCCCTCCAATCTGAAAAGTGGTGTCAGAGTTCTAAGAGAAGGTAAAGCATAGTTTGCTCATCTATGCAGCTCATGTTTAAAAAGTTGTATTTACTAGAGGTCAGATGATTATTAAGAGACTTTTCATAGTCAAAGGATTAAGGGAGAAGGGGAAGGAATCTGAAGGTAAGTGCTCAAATATTCATCTTTAAAAATTATGTGTCCTCCTACAGGTAATGGACTTTCTTAAGGAGAAGAACAATGAAGAGATTTCTGCTTTATATTTTTACAAACCTGACACTTCTCCAGTTGCTCCCCTTAGTGAGGACAACCATTCTTCAGCACTTTCCAACC
>NW_006354748.1:0-590 GCF_000327345.1 Myotis davidii
TACCAAGCTAGCAGTATGTTCTAGTCTATGATGGGAATGGAGGACCCTCCGTGGGTTTGGGACTGTTTTTAATGCTTTGACTCCAGCAAGACAAATTAACAAGAAGCCAAGTGAAGATTTTAAGCACATAGACCTTTCTTTGGTAAGGCAGTGTACTTTTTTTCTTAATTGACAATAGTCTTCTATAATCACAGAGTTGGTTCCAGGATATTGTTTCGTATCTCTTTTCTTTGTCTAAGTTTTGTTTTCAGCATGTACTTATTCATTAGGTGGGTAAGTCAGTGAAAATGCTACTGGCGATGCTGGGTCCTCTTCAGTGCTGGCTGGCCTCCCTGTTTGGCAGGAGGAAAAGACACATAGGAGTAGTGTTTTCTCCAGTTGTCTTGTCTTCAGAGCACATGAGTTGTGCACTGTTACTGTTGGTTTACTCTGAGGTCTTCTCTTGCAGCTCTGTGGGCCTGAATGAGTTGATAATGAGAGCAATGTAAGCTTAGTTTGTGTTGGGTATTGATATTTGCTTCATTTTGTCTGTCTTAAAAAGTCATAGTGTTTTCCATTCCACTTCTCTTTATAAAGGAAAAAAGTTTATA
>NW_006354749.1:0-590 GCF_000327345.1 Myotis davidii
TGAATGAATGAATGAATGAATGAATGAAAAACTCTTCCATAAGTAAAATGAGACTAAAAAACATAAAAGGAATGATGGAATTTGCAAAATACCACTTGGCAATTACCACAGTAATAACTATCTTAGGAAAGAAATATGGGTGTTAATATTAGTGGTTAAAAGTTTGATGAGTATCAGGATAGTTACAGAGTCTGAAAGTATCTTCCCATATGATTCGCATTACATGTAAAAAATAATAATAATAATCACCTTATTGTAGAAAAACCTGAAAGACACACCTTTAACCAAATGATCTAAATTAACATACGGGACAAATCATATCTATCATCTGTCCAGAGATAAATGCACTGAAAGGACACAACATCACTTCTGTGGTATTACTACCAAAAGTACATAATCTGAACCTAATCACGAAGAAACATCTGACAACCCCAAAATGAGAACCATTGCAAAACAAATGACCTCTACTCTTTAAAAACAGTAATGGTTAAAAAAGACTAAGTAATTATTCCAGACTGAAGTGACATGGTAACTAATTCAAACATGTAATCCTGGACTGTATCCTAGACCAGAAAAAATATGCATTTTTT
>NW_006354750.1:0-589 GCF_000327345.1 Myotis davidii
CCGACTCAGCCTGATGTTAAGGGACTTAGTGATCAAATCCCAGCCTTTTTCTAGCCCTCGCCCTCCTGGGCACTGTGCCTAGACATAGGGCTTTAGAAGACGCCAATTGAGAGAATGAATGAAAATGAGAGGATACGCGTAAGACAACTTTAAAAGAGCAGCAATTCAAATAAAATAGAACAGCGGTTAAAGTCTTTCATATTTTAGGCCTCAGTATAGATATGTGACTAAAACAGGATGTGAAATGACAAACCCTCCAGCCATTCCACAATTAAATCATCATGCTTTGACTAACTTCTTCCTAACCATACCTATTTGAAAACCCAGTTTCAATGTCATCCCATTCATTGATTCACTCAACAAGAGTGTACTGAATGCTTTCAGGCTAGGCATCAGGATGCTTACCGCCTTCAGGAATTTTTCAAGTATGACCCTTGGGGACACTGCCTGCCATCTCATTTGCCTGTGGGTGAAATGCCATGGCAGCACTCACGCTTACCTCAGCCATATCTAAGTTAAGATGACCAGAATAAAACAGACTGGGCAATTAGCCAATGTGGCTCAGCATTTGAGCATTGACCCAGGAACC
>NW_006354751.1:0-590 GCF_000327345.1 Myotis davidii
CTCATGCATTTCTGTGGAAAAGTTTGAAAAGCACTAAGGTTTTTCCAGCTTTGATGCTACAATCCACAATTCGTTTAAAAGTTTTTTATTCCTGGGTTATTTATTGTTAATCTCTTCTCCTCTACAAATGAGTGAATTATCCAATGTTGATTGTTTAGAGAACTTTTCAATTCAAAGAAAACTTTAAAGTCCTTCTAAGTATTCTGAAGGGTACTAGACACCAAGTTTAGAGAGAGGGAAAAGAACCTTATAAATTATTTGTGGTAAATGTTGTTTTCACTTCACAACTGTAATAACAGATGCCTCACTCTCCAGCTGGGTCTTAGCAGAGATGTGCTGTCCCTGTGGTCAGAATTTACATTTAAAATTATGCATGTATTCTAAAGCACACTTTCTTCTCTCCTAACTTGGAGTTCAACCAGTAGTTTCCAGAGGTTATATCAGGATCTTATAACAATAAGTGACAGAAAACCCACTTAAACTGGAATAAAAAGTAAACAGCTATATTATCACACTAAACTGGAAGCCAGAGGTCAAGTTTCATTTTTCTAAGAGCTCAGCTTTACTCTCTTCTATACCTGCCTCCTCCC
>NW_006354752.1:0-590 GCF_000327345.1 Myotis davidii
AAATAAATAAATAAGGCACTACTCTTGTATTAATTGGACTAGTCCCTAATGTCATCAAGTTCGGAGTTCTGGTAGGCTTGGGCTCAGATACCCGATCTAGGCTAAAGTCCTTCAAGGACCTCAACTTCTCTTACAAATTAAATCCATATTATATCATCATATTACCTCTAGCTGGAAACATGCATGATACCAAAGAACAAAAGGATACACCTAGACACCAATCAAAAACAAGAGAACAGAGCAAGTAAAGTTCTTAAGAGGGACCTCGTTCAACTTATAAGTTTAGTACCAAGAAGAAGACAGGAATAAAAATGGGCATAGTAACCTTACATAGTAGTAAACATGGGCCAAAAAATACCTAGAATATTACAAATTAGGTTTTCACTTCTCATAGCGGAAGCAAAGACTAATAAAAAGGTTATTTTTCCCTTCCTGACACTATTGAGAACTGGTCAAAGCATGTGAATATTTAACTTTTTAATGTATTTGACAAAATGATTTTCCAGAGAGATTGCACTAATTTTTTAACCACTTGCATTGTACAAAAATGTCTAAACCTTCATTTTACAGCTAATGAATTCTGCCACTTA
>NW_006354753.1:0-590 GCF_000327345.1 Myotis davidii
AGGCTGATGCTCTATCCACTTAGCAAAACCAGCTGGGGCTAAAATATATGGCTTTTTCTCTCTCTTACAGTGCTTATAAATTATCTCTAGGGTCAAGATTACACCACTTTGGGTAAGGTAGAAGAGCCATGATTATTCTAATTGGGTACATTTCTCTGACAAATGCAAAACCCAAACCCTGCATTTTCCCTGTGGCCTCGCCATCTGTAGTGAAGCTGTATGGAAGGAGTCCAGGAAGTAAGAGAAGATAGGTGTTGGGAACTGTATGAAACGTTTTTAACCCCAAAGATTCCTCTATTTTTTTTAAACAAAGCCTTTCTTGTGCCAAACATCCTTGGCAATCGTTAAAATTTCCATTATTGAACGGAATTACTGTACAGTATTGGAATTAAAATGTTACTAGGTGAGAAATTTTTTTTTTCTATAAGGTAAGAATGGTTTGCCACATTCTTAAGGAAATAGGTTTGTTGGTCTAAAATATTTTAGGTGTCTTGGATCCAAGTTGGTTCCCTCCCCCTGTAGGACAGCATCTCTAATATGATGAGGGGTGTCAATGACACAATACTATAAATTTATAAAAATTTGCAACT
>NW_006354754.1:0-590 GCF_000327345.1 Myotis davidii
GGCATATACTAAGTGCTATATAAGTTTTAGCTATAATGCAACCCCTTTAGTTTAGACATAACTTCTGAGGGTCAGACACTTAAGTAACTTCTCTAAAACCCCTGCATTGTTAGGAAATGGCAGCGCTTTTGTCTCTGGGTCCAGTGTCCTTTTCATGGTGCCACCAATGAATAATAAGAAGAAAGAATAACTAAGCGTGTATGGTCCTTAACCCAGATAGGCACCATTCTTTGCATTTTATTTATGTTAACTCACTGTATCCTTATGAGTCACAAGGCAATTACTATGAATATTCCCAGGTATAAATGAAGAAACTGAGGCCTGGAGAGGTTAAATGATTTACAAATAACTAGTAAATGATGGAGCCAGGATTTGAACTAAGATGGAGGCCTCAGAACTGGCTCTGCATTCCAGTTTCTAATATGATGCAGGGCTTCTAGTCAGTGACATTGTGAGTGAGAATGAGCTCCTGCTTAGCCCAAAGTTCTAGTTTGGGCTGGTAGTGCCTCCACTTGGGGCACTGCCCTATTTTTGAAGCATTTCTCTTCAACAATGTGTGGCATCCTCTTCTAGGTTCCTCTTTTTTTTTT
>NW_006354755.1:0-590 GCF_000327345.1 Myotis davidii
ACTTGCTCAAAAAGAAAATTCCAAAACTTTTTAAAAACATTATATTTTGTGTTTTAAACACATAGGATGATCTTGCAAGTATTTCCACGAATTACTTTCTGCTACAACCTAAAACCAGGTCTAATTCTTCCAACCTCTGAAGAAATAGAGAACAATTGTCCCTGGTTAATGTGTCCCGTGCTCCTCAAATTTGAGTGCGTGCATAAATCACTTGGGGAGCTAAATTCAGATTCCTGTTCAGTAGGTCCAGGGGCCCAAGATTCTTAATTTCTACCAGTCTCCACATGACCTGGAGGACCTTACATTGGGTGGCAAGGATTGAGACTGTCCCCACTTCTCGTGTCTTTGCTATTAGACCCTGCCCTCCTTGCTATCGTGGATTCACCCAGGATAGGCACCTGACTCAGGCAGATCAGGGTGTTCTCCTGGCTGCAGATGACTCCTCGGGATGGCCACTTGACCCAGAACAAGCTCATCAGAGCTCTTCTCCAGGACTTTTGAACCCGAAGTAGGGAGGATGATTAATGTGTCCGTGGCAGCAAAGCTATCTGTTGTGAGGCTCAGGGCTGGTCTCTGTCCATTTTTTTCCT
>NW_006354756.1:0-590 GCF_000327345.1 Myotis davidii
CACGGTAACACACCATAAGTCACGTCAGCGTAGCTCAATGACAGGAGGGTCCGGCAGACACTCAGCGAGGTCCATGAGCCTTTGGGCGGGCCCTGGCTCTTGGCCTGGAGTTCAGCAGTGGGAGTCCAGTCCTGAACTGTACAGCAGCAAAAGGGACCTGGATTCCAGAGTAGGGATCCTCCGACAGAGCGGGATGTACTCTGAAAAGTACAATTAATATAATATCACTTTATTTTTGGAGGGGAACACAGTGTATCTAATAGAAATTACAGACATTAACATCTGACAAAATGCTCTTGGCATAACTGATTCTCTGGGGGCCTTGGGCAGTAGCCAAGTTACCAAAACAGTAGTTGGTCTGTTGGGCACAGGGCGATGATCGTGAATCTCAGCATGGTGAGCTGGAGGGTCTCCTGTCTCTGCTCCCTCATCCCTCAAGGTTGGCCTCAGAGACTGACACAGAGCCCTGAGCCTCCAGGAAAAAAGCTGCCTCAGAAGCTGAACACAAGCTGAACAACCATTGAATAATCACAACCTGTTAACACACATGCCACACATTTGCTTTTTTAAAAAATATATATTTTTATTGA
>NW_006354757.1:0-590 GCF_000327345.1 Myotis davidii
TTTTTTTTTTTAGTTATTGTAAGTCTGTCTAACAGCCAAAAAATTACAGCCAAACTAACACAAGGAATTTGTGTTAGTGACTGATTCAGCCGCAACATTCATTCCGTAAAGATCAAACATATAATCCAGAGTCTCAAGCAAGCTGGACTTGCCAGTTCTGCAGAGAAACAGACTTTTGTTTCTGCCCATTAGAGACGTGAATTACGTCTCCATAGTGATACATCGCTTGTGCTTTCACATGGTTACTTGAAAAAGTCTTTTAAAAAAAAAATCACATTGGGATTCAGTTGTTGATTTCACTTGTCTTGTTCTTAGAACTTATTGTCTGATGACCCGATGACTATTGTGAGCTTTTTGAAGGCAAGGATAGGGTTTTATTTATTGTTTATGTGCCTGAATCCTAATCTACTGCTCAATAAAAGATTATTTCAGAATAAACACATGAATGAATAATTAATTGTTTTAAAATGCCTATTTATAACATGGTGAATTAGGAGGTGGGGCCTCTAACATTTCAGAATTATTACTGATAGAAGTTCTCAGCTAAATCTGATCATGTTAGACCTGAAATGTATATAACTATTTTTTTT
>NW_006354758.1:0-589 GCF_000327345.1 Myotis davidii
GCCAGAAGGTTGAGAACCACTGCTCTAAAAGATATATATTTCTGTTCACAAACCATTAGGTCTCTCTTAATTCCAATTAATTTCATATCCAATCCATTATATCAAGACCTGGTAGTACTATATCCAAAATATATCCCAAACTGAACTACTTCTCACCACTGCCACTGCAAAGACACTAGCTCAGGGTACCATCATGTATCTTGCGGAAGCCTGGAGAAGCTTGCTCTTTAGTTTACTGATTCTACTATGTCCTGCCCCCAACTGAGTTCTCCACTCAGCAATCAAAGTTACATCCACAAAGTGTAAGTCACATATTACTTCCCTGCTTAAAACCTCCAGTTACAAATAAAACCACACTCGCTACAGTGGCCAACATGATTTAGCCTCTGCCTGCTTCTTTAACTTCATTTCCTATCACTTTCCCCTTTGTCCAAAGTGTTGCATGAATGCTGGTTTTCTGCCTACCCCTCAAACACACCGCATTCATTTCCTTTCATGATTCCTATACTTGTTTTCCTAGCTTATCCTCATTATTTAGGTCTCAGTTTTATGACCATTTTTAACAAAAGTAACCACTGACTTTTCTAAC
>NW_006354759.1:0-590 GCF_000327345.1 Myotis davidii
AGGTTGCGGATTCAATCCCCAGTCAGGGCACATACTGGAGGCAACTGATTGATGTTTCCCACAGATCAATGTTTCTCTCTCTCCCTGCCTCTTTCTCTAACAAATCAATTAAAAAATAAAAAGCAAACAAAAAACATATCCTCAGATGAGAATTCAAAAGACAAAGGCATGGTTGATTCACTTATATAAGTGTATATTTTTATCCATGTTGTCATCATCACCAAAGTTCTATGTTCTACAAGGTCATTAAATTAATATTCAGGAATATATGAATCTTTTTTTTTACTATTTTAACAGTTTTATTGAAATATAATTTATAGACATAAAGTCTACCTGCTTAAAGTATAAATTCAAGGTTTTTAATGTTTACAAAGTCATGTAACCATACCCATATTTTTTCTCCATTGACCCCCTCCACCCCAGTCTGCCCCCTCCCCAGGCCTTCATCACACCATTATATGTCCATCTAATATGCATATATACATATGCATTCTTTGATTATCTCTTCCCGACCCCTGCCCTTCTCTCTAAAATTCATAAGTATGCTGCATGTTTCAATGTCTCTGGAACTATTTTGTTCATCAGTTTAT
>NW_006354760.1:0-590 GCF_000327345.1 Myotis davidii
GCAGTGCCCTCAGGGCCCCACGTGGGCCCATCCAACTTGGTCACCCATGTTCCCCCAGAAAGGATGAGGAAGCTGTGAGCCAACCCTCCAGGGAGCAGCCAGTCCCAGAACCCAGCATCCATGAGTGACAACCTTGCAAGGGTCCAGGCCTGAAACATGAGCAGGGTGGCACCTGCCTGCACATTGGCTGATGGTGCCATGTGCCCCACCTCCCCCCAGGACAGTAATGAACACGCCCTCTGAGACCAAAGTCCCCGCAGGCAGGTCCCAAGCAGCAGAGCCCTAGGAGGCAGGAGTTGGGGGCAGGAAGGGCTGGCATCACTGCTGCTCAGGTGACGGCACACAAGTCCAGCCATGCTGTGCCTGCCCTGCCGGGCAGATGGGGCCCTCAGGCCCATCACCCTGGGCACATCCTGAACTGGGTACCCCCCACCCCCCAGTGACTCCCTGGGGTGGGCTAGAACAGGAGGGGCCTAGAGCAAGGGGATCGGGGTTTGTCTGGCTTCCCCTCCAGGGCTCTGCCAGGCCCCCCAGGACCGGGCCTCTCTCTCCCATGCTGCCCTGTGCCCTGGGCAGTGCCTGGCCTCAGA
>NW_006354761.1:0-590 GCF_000327345.1 Myotis davidii
CAATATATAAAGAACAACGTAACTCCAGACATGGTAAAAATTTTAACTAAAGATGAATGTTTGGTTCATTTATGGAACCAGGTTTACTACTTGTTTTGTGTGGGTACATTATATAGTTTTAGGTTAACAGTTAAGGCTTGAATATGGGCATGTTCATAGGTACAGACAGAATTATGTAAGCTGTCCTTGGCTTAAAATGAAATTGGGATGTTGAACACGGTAGGTTAAAAGGATAAGATAGTATAATGAGCTAGACTTGTCAATATGTTTTTAGGAATCTGAGATGCTGAAGGATGGCAGGTTTTAAGTATTCAAATCTAAAGCCTTTTATGCATTTGGCTATTTTGTATTTATAGGTTTCATAGGTTTCTGCCCACTCTGGTAGGAGGTGCTAATTACTAAACTTCATTCATTTTGAGACAATGGGGAAAAAGGATTCTTTCTTCATAGCAAACAAGTGCTATGTTTTGGACATTCTGAATGTGTCAGGCATACACACAGAAAGGGAGATGTACAGATTTTTATTATTATTATTGATTGCAGAGAGAGAGAAACATTTATGAGAATCATTGATTGGCTGTCTCTTGCAC
>NW_006354762.1:0-590 GCF_000327345.1 Myotis davidii
GAAATGTTTCCCTTCTCTGTATGGTAACGTGGAAACGTATTTCCGTCGATAACGTAAATGGTAAAATTGTATAAGGAGATAAATAAGTCTTTCTCCCACTCCTGAACTCCAGTACTTTAGTTTTCCCCACTCAAACTGTATACAGTTCATTTGATCATATTTTAAGTTTTTTCTATGCAGTACATAAATAATCATATATATGCATATATGTGTATATAGTTGATTTTTGTTATTCTCAATAGTTGTAGTCTATGAAGTCTCCCTGAACACAGAATTAGTGACTACTGTATCATAACTCCTAAGAGAAATACAGAGTTAAGTTCCTGAGAGTCTTTGGTCACAACATTGTCATCAACTGATCAATACATAACTTTGTCTTATGGATGCTTCTGTTTAAAGGCCTCATTTTTATGATTCATTAATATTAAACTCAAAGCCAACATCTCTGTAATTCATACCTGGACAAAGCTTATTCAACATATATTTTCCCCTGGAAGGCACACCAGAGCCTTCTTGTGCTGAGCAACACTAGACAGCATGTCAACACTATGCTTGGAGCCATTTTAAACAGCAAAATCACCAACAAAAGG
>NW_006354763.1:0-590 GCF_000327345.1 Myotis davidii
GGGAAGGGGTTAGTTCTGTGCACATTGTAGGTACTCAATACTGATCTTAATTAACTCTTTGTAAAAAATGTAGCAGTCAGGGGAGCTTCCTCAGCCACCAAACATCTTCCAGGGCAGCTTGCCCACCCGAGTAAAATGGGGAACTCTCAGAATAGGAAGTTGTCTCATTTTGAATGGACTGAACGCAGTGGAGAAAGGGCATATGCTTTAAGTGAACAGTCTCCACACAAGTAGAGATGATATTATGGTCCATCTGTAGCCTTGCTTTCTTGCCAGTTTCTACCGTGTAAACATGGGCTGAGGCATGTGTCCTGTTCAGATTTTGAGTCATTTGGCCAAAGTCTCTTGAGAAGAAAACAGTACTTAAAAGAAAAAAAAACACAACAAAAACACACAACAAAAATCAAACATTAGATACTGATATATAAACACTGAATTAAAGTAGTAGAACTGAATGAGCTTGCTTTGTCTTTCTCATCCAAAATACATTTATTTTTCTTCTAAGACAAATAAAATGTAGGGGGAAATATAGCAAAACCCAATTATACCAAACCAATAAACAAAAAATCAGTACCGGGCAGATGGCCACT
>NW_006354764.1:0-590 GCF_000327345.1 Myotis davidii
CCTCTCTGAAATCAATAAAAAATATTAAAAAGAGAATGTAGTAAAAATAATGAAAATTATATGCAAATTGCTGAAGTTTATGAAACGTTGTGTTTACATCTTGCTGCATCCCTCCAAGATAAGATAAAGGACTTCGACAAATTTAGCTGCTCAGGACATTATGAGAAGACAACTGTTCAGTGTGAAAGTGCCTATGAATAGTTCGATATTTGTACATTTAGCAGAAACAGGTTAAAAGCCATTAGGAGAGCTCATTTTATTCAGGAAGGATAGAGGCAATTGATGTGTCATGGAAAGGACTATGTTTTCAAATAAACACTCTTGGATTAGCAAAGAGTCAGGTAAAAACCCTATAACTTTTTTTCCTGTAATTGAATGTGAATGTTTATTAGAAGAGCTAGGTTCAAATCCTGCTCCTGCTATTTCCCAGCCAAGTTCATTAACCCCTTTAAATGTATTTTAAAATCTGTGTTGTGAAAAAGAACTATGAGAATGTAAAAATGCCTTGAGAGGTGAGTGAGAGAAAAACTGAGAAAGGAAGAAAAAGAGAAGAATGTGGGCCCTAGCTGGTTTGCTCAGTGGATAGAGCA
>NW_006354765.1:0-590 GCF_000327345.1 Myotis davidii
GTCTATGAATATTTGTTTGTTTGTTTTTCTTGTTTGTTCATTCATGCTTTCAGTTTTTTATCCCACGTATGAATGAAATAAGTTAAGGAGTTTACACTTAATAGAGCAAAAGGAAGGGTTAAAAGCAGAAGAGCGTTAGCTGGGTCCTGACAGTTGAATCCTCAGAAAGGATCTGTGCACTGAAGGGGAGTGATGACTGAGCGTTTTAAAGCCCTAGGAAGCTCTTTGAAAGTTTAAATCAGAATTTGGATACATACACAGACTAAAACTTGAAATATACTCTAGGAATGACTAATTATATACTTGGGCAGGCTGTGATTGCTGGACAAAAGCAGGAAGCGTATAAGAAAGAGATATACTGCCAGCAAAGTAAGAAAAGGTAGGCCAAAAGCCAGGCTCCAAGGGAATATTTTCTAATTGGAAAAAATCTTATAGTTTATTTTTGAATGGAGAATGGAAGGAGGGAACTTAGGACTCTTCAACAGATAAGAGAGGGTATTCTTCAATTTGTTATAGAGTTGCCTCCATAAACTCAGCTAGTCCAAAGCAGTGCATGATCTTCTTTCCCAAACTTCTGCATTCTGTCTCTT
>NW_006354766.1:0-590 GCF_000327345.1 Myotis davidii
CAAAATCAGGTGTCTTGTAACCATGACCACTTGGCATTTCTGATCAGAGTTTTAAGGATGATAAATACTCATGAAGCAGTCCATCCAGAGGTTATAATCCCCTGCTAAGTCCCAAGGTGACAGTCTTCATGAGGCCTGCGAGTGGAGACAAGCTGTTCACAATGCCAGCACCTGGCATCGCTTCTTCTTTATCGCCCTTGTCAAAGTGGCCAAATTCCTTAATCATGAAGGAAGAACCAAGCGCTGACACCTGTAGAACTAGATTATCGAGGCCTAATGAATACAAAGGATAGATTCTTGCAGAGCATTCCTTTTGTTACCCATTAGCTTTGTAATTCAATGCCACATATCGCATTGGGCTTAGGAGGAAGATAAATCACTAGCACGCCTTTGTGCCTTTCCTTGATGATGTCTCTAACCCCTTAATGCAAGGAGTGTTTCCCCTCGGCTGTCCTTAAACATTGACTATTTGCTATAACAATTTCCTGTGCAGAGGATATCTGCCTTTGTTTAAATTGTTCCTTGACATTCAACTGCTCTTATGAGATGGGCTGGCCCAGTTCTGAGGTCAGTCCAACAAACACACTGAA
>NW_006354767.1:0-590 GCF_000327345.1 Myotis davidii
AATTTGCGTATTACCTTTTTATTATATAGGATATTATGTAGGATCTTAGTTCACACTCAAACTTTACTCTGTTGGTAATAAGACCCTTCACAGCAGTCCATGCTTTGGGGCTGTATTAATAGTGGTAGGGTGTCGGGAATAGGGAGGTGCCTATAGACCACACGAGACATTTAAATTCTGACCCCTGACTTCAGAGAGGATTTTCAGGAAAACATCCTCAAGGAAGGGGGGCTGAAATGAGGATGACTTGGAAAATCAAGGCATGTAAAGAAAAACATAAAAAAATGAAAGTCATCTTGAAAAGAAAATAATGACTTCTGGGGGCATGGCTTGTCCTTAGCTAGCTGAAGTCCTATAATGGGGTCCTGAAATGTGTTTCCCTCAAATCCCTGCCTCGTGTGGGGCTCTCAATTGTGCATGGGTAGGTGGATAGATGAGAGAACATGGAGGGCCTGACATGACTGACAGGTGAGGGATGAACACCTGGAACCCTTGGAAAGAAACATGGAACAGGATGCTCTCCCTTCCTGGGAAGGGAGGACATCCTGACAGACTGAACTTTTAAGCAAAATGTCACCTGCTCAGAAGGT
>NW_006354768.1:0-590 GCF_000327345.1 Myotis davidii
AAAACAAAAAACAAAAACAAGTGAGCATCCATATGTGAGGCTATGTAAACAGGACACTTCTTCTGATCCCAGGAGTTAAAAAAACAGTGCCAAAAAAGATGAGTCACTCAGGCATCACCACAAAAGCCAAGGTTGAGTTGGAGCTGAGTCATAGGAAAATAAGATCTAAACTCACGTCCCTACCTCCTTGTCCAGCTCCCTGGATGGTGCAGGTGAAATGGCCTCTTAGCAGCGTCTCCTATGAACATTTGGCTGTGTGGGTAAATAAAGCAGGAAATTAACAATTTTTGAAAAGGGTTTTCTTACTGTAATTTTCCCCACTGAATTAGCCAAGTCATCCTCTTAGCCCTTCTTTTCTTTTTCCTGAGCTATCCTGGTTGGTATCTAGATTGGGGAAGAACTATACCCAAGATGATAGTCAGTACACTCCAAGGAGTCCTCAGTAATGAATGCATGGAATGATCTACATGCCCATCTGTCCAAATCACTACTATTGGGTGAGTAACAGTCTGTGTACACAGAACACCTTTCTTCCACTTCCTGAAGCAAGTCCTTGTGTCCCTGAAGAGCTGTCTGCGGTGTCTGACTAC
>NW_006354769.1:0-590 GCF_000327345.1 Myotis davidii
GATCAATGCTCAATCACTGAGCCACACCAGCCATGCTGCTTTATTTATTTTTATCCAATCCTTCTCCCACAAATTTCTCTCTTAAATATACACATGTCTTCTAGGACATTGTAGACCACAGAAAGACATTTCTTAAATTGTGCTGTGGGATGTTAATTGTATATGTCATCTTGACTGGGCTAAGGGATACCTAAATAGCTGGCAATTACAATTTCTGTGTGTGTCTGGGAGGACGGTTCTGTAAGAGACAGCCTTTGAATCTGTAGACTGAGTAAAGAAGGTCATCCTGTACCAATGCAGGCGGGTAGCGTCCAACCCACCAAGCAACTGAATCGGACAAAATGCGGAGGAGGGGTGAAGTTGCACTCTTGCTGGAGTTGGGCCGGCCATTTTCTCCTGCCCTTGGATTTCAGTGCTCCGGTTCTTGGGCCTTTGGATGTGAACTGAAATACACACTGGCTTGCTGGTCGTCCAGCTTGCTGATGCCAGGTTATAGGGTTCCCACCCCCTCCCTAATCGTATGAGCCATTCCCATAATCTCTCTCCCTCTCCCTCTACCTCTCTCTTTCTCTCTCTCCACACAGACACAC
>NW_006354770.1:0-590 GCF_000327345.1 Myotis davidii
TGTCATTATTTTTGTCGTTGCTATTGTTATTTTCACACCCCTCACTGGCAGCCCCTCAATGGAAGATGAGTCTGGGGATGATCCTGGGTATTTAGATGAGTTCAAATTTTTATAATTCTCCTCTCAATGCTTTACACGGCTCTAGAGATTTCATAAAGAACACACACAGGTCATAGCACATCAACCTCTTGTTCAAACACCTCAGTGGGCCTCCCAACCTATGCCATAAAGTTCAAAGTCCTAGGCAGTTGAGGTCCCACACAATCTGTTCCCAAGCAGTTTTTGCATTCTCATTAAACACAGACATCTGTCCAAATGTCCCCTACACCTGTCACATTCCAAGTCAGGTTGGGGTGGGATGGCATGGGGGGACTTTAGTCTCTTCACCCATAACCTCCCCTGGCACTGCCACCTCCTCTCCCTTCCAGCCAGACTGTGCCCCCTGCACAGATAAACCCCACGCCTTCCAAAGCCACTCATCACAGCCTGGGCTCAACATCGCTTCTTACATAGAATCTTCCCCAAGTCTCCCTCTTGCTAATAATGTCTCCTTCTTCTCAGAGGCTATAACTTACTTTTTTTTTTTTTTT
>NW_006354771.1:0-590 GCF_000327345.1 Myotis davidii
GAGAGAGAGAGAGAGAGAGAGAGAAGGGGAAACGAGGATGAAAATTGCCTATTTATTTGTCTTGAAAGTTCAAGATTAAATTAATGGACAAGTAAAAAATATGTCCTAGATTAGTATGCCTTACTCCAAAATCTCTTGCCTCTTCATCCTTTTAAGGGAACATTCTCTCATTAATTTATTCAACAAATCAGTTTGAGGTTTTTATGATCTCTTAGACACTGTGGTAAGTACTGGAGAAACAGGTGTCTAAGATGAAGCCCAGCCCTCAAGAAATGAGCATACCAGGGGCAGGAAAGGGTGCATACACCAGGTCGTGATTAATGCTACAGAGAAAAATAAGGCAGACGAAGGTGATAGAGAGTGCCCAGGTGAGATATTTAGAAAGGGCAGCGCAAGAGAGCCTCTAAGACATGCCATCCTTGACATCGGTCTTGGCAATAAGTTCATGGATCTGACATCAAAACTAAAGGCAATGAATGCAAAAATAAGCAAGTGGGGCTACATTAAACTGAAAAGCTCTTCACAGCCATGGAAACCACCAACACAATGAAAAGGCAACCTATGGAATGGTAGAAATATAAATATAAATA
>NW_006354772.1:0-590 GCF_000327345.1 Myotis davidii
TCAACACACATCTTAGCAACCAGTTGTTCGGTTTTTCCACATATTAAGGTTTTATATATATAAATCTTTGATTCTTATGTCTGGAAAAGACCTGAAGAGCCCTCTAGTATAAATGCCCATCACCATAGGAATATTTATTTAATAGCTGCTATGTGCCACTCATTTTAGGTGCTGGGGAAACACCTAATATGCAGAAACTCTGCCCTCATGCTTATGTAATAGTGAATATAACAGAAAACATTGTTGAATACAATTTGATGGATTTCATGCAATGGATGAGCAAATAGATCAGAAAATCTGTTCTTGATCTTCTGCATGACTGTTCTGTATACTAATCATCGTTTAATTTCCTTCTCTCGTAATTTACTTCAAAAATTCATATTCAGAATATCTTGATGAGTTATCTCAGTGTGTGTTTTCTTCCAAAAAATACATTTAAAGATATTATTTTCCTCGAGTTACTCTGAGCTAAAACAATTTTAAGAACAACCCACTTGTAAGTCCATTTTTCAGCTGGTTTTAAAAGATAGGAGAGATAAGATTGATTTTCTAAATGTGATTTATTTTTATTGACTTTAGACAAAAAAAAA
>NW_006354773.1:0-590 GCF_000327345.1 Myotis davidii
AAGGGCCCATTTGAAGTAAGTCTGGGCTGTGAACTATTTAAAAAGAATATTAGGGTTATATGTGCTATAAATTAAAATCCATGCAATTAATGGGGAGTCTGCTTTTTGATTGGCACTGTGTT
The DNA here is from genome assembly GCF_000327345.1 of Myotis davidii. Taxonomy (NCBI): domain Eukaryota; kingdom Metazoa; phylum Chordata; class Mammalia; order Chiroptera; family Vespertilionidae; genus Myotis; species Myotis davidii. Next base: position 123 of record NW_006354773.1, read on the forward strand.
TGTTGCTGGGGATACAGACACAGAACAAGCTCCCCTGCTACTCAGAGTCTAGAAGGAGACAGGCTGACAAGAAAGGAAGTGAACGCAATGCTATTAGTGCCATGAGAAATGTCTTCACAGGGAACAGAAAACCCACAGCAGGCAGTGGTTAGGAATAAGAGAGAATTTAATTAATGGCAATGTACCTGAACAAAAATGCAATTCACGAGTGACGCACACAATACCATATCTCATCAAAAGCATCACGTCCTTTAACATATAAGGAGCACTAGAATGTAGGCAACTTTCATCAGTAAGAATCACCGTCTCAGCACCACCTAAAATTAAGAATTTATGGCGTTTGAATGAAAAGCAATGACCAGATCCCCATGTGACACAATCCTGTGCTCACTGTGACACTCTGTCTACATCCATGGACACTATTCCATTTGATCCTCAGATGGACTGGTCATCAGGTTTCATCCCCAG
>NW_006354774.1:0-590 GCF_000327345.1 Myotis davidii
ATATTGTTTAGTTCTTTCTTACTCCTGGGATAACTAATATGACTATGTTCCTAATCTGTGTTGGCTGGAGGGTGGGAATATAAGGACTAGAAAGCAGGATTTTGTGTCCACGTGGTTGGGCCACTGGCTGCTTCCTAGATGGTTCTGTTTTGGCCTTTCACCTCATGAGCACCCCTCCCTCTGCTCCCTTGGTTTCAGCTATTTGTAAGATAGAGCTCATGCCCCATGAACCTGAGCTGGGCAATGACAAGATCTTTCATCTTTTTGAAACTGGCACTTGTCTACAGATATAAGATACGTTCATTTCAAAAAGAAAATGTGGGCTATTAATGTTACTAAAAACACTTTTTCTTTCTGATTCTGATTAGCAACTGCTGGCATTAACAACAAAGTCTGCCTTTGGAACCCCTATGTGGCCTCTAAGCCAGTTGGTGTTCTTTGGGGTCACTCAGCCAGTGTAATAGCTGTCCAATTCTTTGCTGCAAGAAAACAACTTTTCAGCTTCTCCAAAGATAAAGTAAGTAACATTGTGCATTTATGTGATTCTGCTTCCCCAGTTCTACTCAAGTCTATCATTGATACTCAATTAC
>NW_006354775.1:0-590 GCF_000327345.1 Myotis davidii
GCATATTAGCCTTTTATTATATAGGATGGAGGATCAGGCACGTATCAATGTTTTGTACCCCCAGAACCTAGCATACTATCTAGTTAACATGTATTTGTTAAGAACATTAATACATGAAAGAGATTTTACTAGTTTTTGAAATACAAAAACACAGAGAGCAGATTTTCTGCATTTCAGGGTTACATTTAAGCAGTCAAGAGGAGGAGGCAATTTGTAAATTTTGTTTTTGCTGCCCTATTCATCAAAATATCTTCTTTAAGAACTGGGGAAGCCTCAGAGGTGACCCAGATGTGAACTGGGAGGTCAACAAAAAAGAAGGTTAAATAGCAGGTACCTAACCCCTCCCCAGCTCTGTGCTCCATTTGAGCCAGATTAACTTTGCTTTTCGCTGTGCTTACATTAGACTTCCATGGAATATTTTCTTTGAATAAATGCCTACTCTACCTCTTCCCTCACAACGATTTGAAAATTACTGAACTAGGTAAATATCAACATACAGTTAAGAAAATTGAAGCCCACACTAAATGACTGAAATAACTTCAAGCTGCAGAAATGTCTAATGTACTATCTCCATATTAGAATAAAAAAAA
>NW_006354776.1:0-590 GCF_000327345.1 Myotis davidii
TAAACCCTCTATTCTTACCATATTATTGTCTATTTCTCCCCTCAGATGTTAGTACTGTCTTAATCTATTTAATTGCTCTGAACATTGTTATATGTTCTTAATGAATGGACCCCTTTATGGTTATATAAGTGCCTGGTTTGTAATTGTTACTGTTTGGGGCTTAATCTGTTTTGGCTAAGTATAGCTACACCTGTTCTCTGTTGATTTCCATTTGCATAGAATAACTTTTTCATGCCCCCATTTTGTGCCTATGTTTGCCCTTAAAACTAATGTGAGTCTTTTGTAGGAAACATATAATTAGTTCTTGTATTTTTAGTCCACCTATTACTAATTCCATCCTATTCATTATTTTCTATTTTATACTTCCTGTGCTCCTCCCTTCCACTCCTGCTGACTTCCTTTGTGAATTGATGACTTTAGGTAGTGGTATGTTTTGTTTACCTTCTGTTTATCTTGTGTGAATATTGGAAGTTTTTGCCATAAAGCTTACAGAAAACATAAACATGAACCTATTTTCTTTATGCTGATAACAATTTAACTTCAATCTCATATAAATATCCTTTTACTCACCCCCTTTTAAATTTTGGATG
>NW_006354777.1:0-590 GCF_000327345.1 Myotis davidii
TTTTTAGTCTGTCTTTTCCTCTAGCACCGTGGTTCTCAATATCTAGTGTGCATAAGCATCATAAGGACACTGTGCCAAAAATGGGGATTCCGGAGCCCTCGTCTGTAGCTTCTGAGTTAGCTGACACCAGCAGGGGCCCAGAAATATGCAATTTTATTTGCCTTGTTTCTAATGTAGAAATCCAAGACCATACTTTGTAAAACAAACACACTGCACTACTTGTGAATAAACCAATGTCTGGGCCATTTGATACTTGTTTTGAATACATAGGTCCAGAACAGTGACATTGAACAAATGCTTTTTGAATAAATAAGTCGTTTTAAAATACATGATTTCTTTGTGAATGATGTGTAAGCTGCCTGACAGTACAGCCATGCTTATTTGTGTCTATGTTTTCAGCTGTTCTTAGAGAATTTTAATTAGTGGCCAATGTCAATTTTAATGTTGCTACTGAAGTTTACTCTCTGTTTAAAATTTTTTTTTGAAAAGTACTTGATAAATACAAGATATGTTAGGAATTATAACTAATGTTCTGGTTTTAAAAACTAGTATTCTATCCCAGCCAGTGTTCCTCAGTGGTTGAGCACCGA
>NW_006354778.1:0-590 GCF_000327345.1 Myotis davidii
ATGCTGGGTGGAATGATTTTAAAAGGCACTTAGGGATTCCAAGGATAAAGAGGGAAAAAAATTAAATGTGTGTCCATCTGGGGGTGTCCCTAGAAAAAAAGACGCAGAGTCAGCAGAACAGTGGGGCCACGTTAAGACCTCGTCTTTCCTGTGGAACAGAGAGAGGAAAGCGTGGTGTATAGAAACGTGCCATTTCTCATGAAGACCTGATGCACGAAACACTCCAACCGATTGGAAAAGGGAATCGGGGGGAATTCAAGAAGAGGAAGGTGCCTTTGTAAGACAGAGACCAATGATACGAATAAAACTCAGAATCGAATCTGAATAGCTGTTGGTCATGTGACTGGGAGACTTCATACAATTTTAAGAAAAGATTGTTTTTTAAAAAAAGTATTTTAAAAAACATTTTATTGATTTTTGGAGAGAGGGATAGAAAGATAGAAACGTCGATGAGGAAGGATCATCGATTGGCTGCCTCCTGCGTAACCCTCACTGGGGATCATGCCTGCAATTCAGGCATGTGCCCTGACGGGGAGGTAATCCAACCTGTGATCCCATGGTTCCTGGGTCAGTGCTCAGCTGCTGAGCCA
>NW_006354779.1:0-590 GCF_000327345.1 Myotis davidii
TGTGTGCATAGCTGTTTTTCCTAAAACCAGAAGAAGTTATAGATACGTGTGCCCCTCGTCCTATGATGTTTCTCATGTAACTCTTTTCAAAGCATGGAGTCCAAGGAAGGTTTAGGGAAGTGTGAATCAGGGACACTTATGTTTGTATCACATTGTGACCAAATACTTGGCATAGACCACCAATTGTGACACCTTCATGGACTGCCAACATTCTTTCACACTGCACACTTGAGAACGGTGGTGAAAGTAGGTGACTATAAGCCCATTTTAGATGCCTCTTGTCTCAGCCTAATTCTTAATATGGCCCCTTTTGCTCTCAAAGTGCCCCACTTTGACAATAAATTATTTGGTCAAGCTACTTGAAGTTTCTACACTGGAAACCATGTATGAGAACAATGAAGTCTTTATATATTTGGGTCTCAATAATATGAAATATGGGAAAAGACAGGCACTAGGATGTGCATCAGGTTATTTTAAATAGCAAACTGTTGGGGAGAAATGTAATATCCCAAGACAAAGGCACACTTTGAATAATTTAAAGGCAGTGTTTATGAAAGTACATTTCATTTACAAAATTGAGCTATCAGCTG
>NW_006354780.1:0-590 GCF_000327345.1 Myotis davidii
AGCACCCTATTGTCTGTGTCCATGGGTTATGCTAAGTTTGGCTTCTTGCCAAGGGTTTGTGGCATCCATCTGATGATTAAAGGTTTATCCATAGAGTTTAAATATAAGACTAACAGGACCAAAGCTGACATGCTTCTGTGAAAATTGTGGCGCCTAAATTACATTCCTTCTTGGATGGAAGGAGTCCAACCTGTGATTTGCTGAGGATGAGCAAATCCCACTTCGCTAACCAACAATGCCAAAGAAATCCTGGGAAATGAGATAACCAGAAGGGCTGGGGACAGCACTTGGGAATCACTTACAGCAGTGCAAGTATTGAATAAATTACAAACAAATGTTATATTAGTCATCAATCATCGAACTTTTGATTACAAATGAGCAAACTCAGGTCCTTTTTTCCTCTCCTTCTTTACTAAGAATTAGCCCACGCAAACAATGAGACCAATAAAAACTCCAAAGATTGATGACACGATCTGAACTAGAGAAAGCAGGTGGGGAAAATGTCTTGAGAAATAACATTGTGATAACTGTGTATGGATACTTGAAGGAGTAGGGGGGAGGGGACCACTCTGTAAAGTACATGATTTTCT
>NW_006354781.1:0-590 GCF_000327345.1 Myotis davidii
TTATATAGGATTAATTTTGAGTATGTATATATTGGGGGATTTCACTTAGCATAATATTATCAAGTTTCATGCGTGTTGTAGCATGTTTCAGGACTCTTTCATTTTGAAGGCTGGATAATATTCCATTGTATGTATATATATCACATTTTTATTTATGCATTTATTGGTTGATGGAAAACTTGGACTGTTTTCACTTTGGACTATTCTAATTAGTGCTGTTATGATTTTTGCTATGAGCACAGATATTTGAGTCCCCATTCTCATTTCTCTTAGGTATATACCTTGACATGAATATACTAAATTCCATGGTAATTCTCTGTTTATTAACGTTATAAGGACTCAACAAACTGAGTTACACAGTGACTTCATAATTTTATAGTTCACCAATAATGTAGAAAGATTTAAATTTCCCCATGTCTCCCATACTTGTTATTGTCTGGTTTTTAAAATAATAGCTATTCTAATGAGTATCAAGTGGTTATATCATGGTTTTGAGTTTAATTCCCTAATGAATAATGCTGTTGAGTATCTTTTTATGTGCTTATGGTAAATCTCCCATTGATAAATGTCTGTTCAAGCCCTTCTTTTTT
>NW_006354782.1:0-590 GCF_000327345.1 Myotis davidii
TATTTTTTGATTAAAAAATACTCCATATTCTCAAGTGTGTATACATTAAATTCAATAGCAATCAAGGATGGGCCAGAATCATGGTGGAAAAGGAAGTATGTTCACACTGCCTGTAGAGAAATCTATATGCTATAATTTTAAGGGAATCCCGATTAGATCTTCATATAAATAATAAACCCGGAAGATGTAGCCCCACACTAGAACACATGAATTGTACCCTAGCTAATACCTCTTTTGCTGTAAAAGCTGATGTTGATAGTTGCGAATCATCTGCCTATGACTATCTTCATCAGTACTTATGGTGCACGATGCTTGAGAAGTGCCAACCTAATAAAAGACAAAGCTACTAATTAAAAGGCAAACCCAGAAACAAGTACTAAAGTATTTAATATGAACTGAAGTTCTATAATTAATTCCATATAGCTTTATTATTACTTTTTAAAATAAAAGATTGGCACTCCCACTATTAAGAAACAAAGTCATTTACCATTTTCTTTTAGTGCCAACCAAGTCGAAGAGTTCATCATACCCATTACCTACAAATTATGGTCACATACACTGACACCATCTAGAACAGCGGTTCTCAACCT
>NW_006354783.1:0-590 GCF_000327345.1 Myotis davidii
TTGTTTCTGACTTATTTCAGAACTTTGCATGAAACTGAGGAAAGCCTTTTTCCCATGACTCATGGGAGACGTTGATGCTGAGTAACATGTCAACAACTACAAATCAGGATGAATGACATGAGGTGGAAGCCAATGAAGAGGTTTTGATGACCATTAGAGTGAATGGTCTCATGAAAACGAAGGCCTAAGCAGAATCTCAGGAGCAACAAACAGAAGGAGGGCAGGTCCCTGAGTGTAAGAGGTCTGCAGCAGTTGACTGGCCAGGACAACTTAGGTCACCTGCAGTGCTATAACCTATCATCTCTATCCCCAGGGCCTGGCAGGAAGAGCAAGCGTAGAGCTGTCTCCTATAACCAGAGGTCCTGGGACTGGGCCGGACATTGGGAAGCTCTCTGTTTGTCTTCTAGTGCTCTCAAGGAGCCATATCCCTCATTCTTGCAGGTTAAGTGTCTAGATAAGTCTGCCATATGGGTACACATAGTGTTATCAGAGAAAAATGGAAAACAAGGGTATTCGTAAATGTCCTCTTTACAAACTTCCCATGTGCACGTTACTACCCTGTAGTCTGACAATAGAAATGAATATCTATC
>NW_006354784.1:0-590 GCF_000327345.1 Myotis davidii
TGAGGGACAGTGAACTGGCCCCCTGTTTAAAGTGTTTGAGGACCCCTGATCTAATGTGCAGGGAAAATGCTTGGCATGTAGCACTCAAGTAGATGCCTGCTGCATATTTATTTGCTTCCTTTTTCTTAAAGACTCTCCATAACATGGCATCATATAATCTGGCAACCAGGTTCTATGCTTTACATAATTGGGTGGTAGGAGGAAGTGGGGTGGGAGCAGTGGGTAGACATTAGACCCAGCAATGTTGACAAATAGGAATAAAAGCATCAGGTACAATATTGTATACTTGTCCATGGGGATGCTTCAATGTGTTTGCATAGAGATATAAGATTTCTGCAGTTTCTTCACAAAGTTTCCCCACTGGCATCTCTTTAGTATAATTCGCAGTGTGTTTCAAAAGCTAAATTGCTGCCTGATTTTAAAGTGGAATCTTTGCTTTGGGATCAGACAGCAAAACATGAATAATAATTTGTCCTAACATATCTTCCATTCTTCCAAAACTAAGCACTTTCTATTATTAACTCAAAACACCTCATACTTCCATTTGGGAGGGAAAATCATCTCATTAGCATTTGAGATGCCTGTCAGTC
>NW_006354785.1:0-590 GCF_000327345.1 Myotis davidii
TTGTTTTTCCTGCCAGCTTATGCTTAAATAAGGATTACTGATAGTAGTATCATCATTGTGCAGAAAGGGCAAAGCATTCACAATCACAAAGGAGGGCAAAAGTCTTTCCTAGCTATTAAATTAATTATGAAATGCTCTGCCCCTAACACTATAGTTTGTTCATTTTTTAAGAAAAGATAAATTATAGCCTAAGTGATATTTAAACTTTAGGTTGACTTCATAATAAAACACCTAGTTTTCAACCATATTTGTGCTCTTTCTAGGAAATCGTGTTAATAACATGCTTTGAAGATATTCAGAGCTGTTCATTATAAAAGGACCCCAAGCACACGAGGACCTTATATATGAGGTCCTGTAAGAGGAGCACAAGTATAGGAGGAGGTTTCAAGGGAAACATGAGGCTTTAAGAAGAATAGACTTTGCCCATTCTAATTAAAGTTTTGGATAGAAAACTCTTGATGGAATTAGAAAAATATTAGAGATAATTCATGCATTTAGATAGTAGATTGACTGACTGTATTAGTTCCCTAAGTTGCCAAACAAAACTACCACTGGCTAGGTGGCTTAAGCAACAGAAATTTATTTTCTCA
>NW_006354786.1:0-590 GCF_000327345.1 Myotis davidii
AAAAAAAAAGCTTTAAAAAACTTCTCAAACATTACTGTCTTCTCTTTTACTTAAGGTTCTCCTATAAAGACAAAGACAAATCTTTCACTACTGTCTTATTTCAAACCAACTTTATGTCAGTGTAGGCCCCATTGTAGAGACCACGTCCTGCTTTCTGTCTCCAAGCCAACTTCCAATTTCATTTAACGGAGTAGCAAGAATGTTAAGTCAAATTGAGACCCCCATTGAGTTTGATTCTAGAATTTCTTTGTCTTGCAATTCAGTCATTTGCTTGACTAGAGGACAAGTTGATGTTTGAAGACCAAAGCTGGCTGTGGTCCCAGACATGCAGGGCTGCTCCATGGTGAACCTGGCTGAGACCATCTTCCCAACCTTCTATTTGTACAGAGGAGGAGGCTGTATCCTGAGAGATTCATGAATTGTGAATGAAGTATAGAGCCTTTGGTCAGACAACTTGGGAATCTGAGAGACCTTGTTTCAAGACCTGATTTTCACAGCTGTGTAATTGTGGCCCATTTATTTAACCTCTAACTTCTCATTTCCCTGCTTAAAAACACTGTTGTTTATATGATGAAATAGGATAATGTTGT
>NW_006354787.1:0-590 GCF_000327345.1 Myotis davidii
AAATAATTGATAATTACCATATGGAACTTATTCCTACTACCAACAATTTCATTCAGTCTCTCATCATTTTTGCTTGGATTATTAGAAAAACCTCCTATTTGTTATCTGTAACTTATGTGTCAATATCTCCAACCTTTACTTCATATAGTTGACAATGTAATCATATCACACACCTTTAAATATATTCAATCGGTTTCCTATACAGGAAAGTGACAATGATGATAAATGTGTGGAATTAAGTATTTTGAAACTGAAATGAGCCTTGCTCTTGCCCTCAAAATCAAATATATTTTCTATATGAGTTTACTATGTCAAGGCATTCTGAAGAATGCCTGTATGATATGTATACATAATATTTCCATTGCTTGAAAGACACTTTTCAGTTGAATCAAACAGCCTATACTGCTATTAGAAGGTCAACATTTCATTCTTTTAAAGTAGAACTAAAACTGAGACTATCCTGAAAGTCATGATACATTCCTATAACTCTGTGGACTTGCTCATCATTATGCTCCAGTTTGGGTTTATCAGCATCTTCTTCACTAAGAAAGTCATCCATAAAACCCATTTTAGATTGATTCATTTTTTTT
>NW_006354788.1:0-590 GCF_000327345.1 Myotis davidii
TGAAGATTGTTTTTCCTCCTCAGGTTCCCTTGAGGCCTCCTATAAATTGAGAATTAGATTTTCTATTTCTTTAATGAAATGCCATTGGGATTATAATACATTACATTGAAACTGTAGGTTGCTTTGGATATCATGGACAGCTTAACAAAATTAAATCTTCCAATCCATAGTTTTGTTGCTAATGAGGATGGATTTTCAAAGGAGCTGTTGCTCTGGTCCCTTCCCTGGTAGCTCTTTGCACTCAACACTCTGAGGGGGTTCATGCAACTCTCCCACCTTACTCGGTGACTCCCTGAGCTGAGGACAGTGACAGGGGTCCCAAGGCTTCAGGCCCACAGGCTGTGTGAGAAGATTAAGCAAGCTGACTCTCTCCCTGCTTTTCCCATTTTTCTCTGTCTGGTATAACTATCTGTTAATGCTATGGGTGATGCTATTCTGTAATCCATCCTCATTTCTTCAGCCAATGCAAGCTCAAATGGAACAATATTCTCTGTTAATAATAAGATTCTTATTCAACAAGAACCTTCTAGAGGACAAAGGGAGACTTTCCTTGGGGCAATAGGCAAAAATGCAGTTCACAGATGGTGTTT
>NW_006354789.1:0-590 GCF_000327345.1 Myotis davidii
TAAAATCTAGCACTCTCTCAAACCTCACCAGCTTAAATAAAATACATTTAAATATTTAAATATACTTAAATATTTTACATCATAATATACTTTACCTTGAAAGGACTCCAAAGAAATATTTTTCATTTTAGAATATATGATTAATCTTTGTCTCTATACTCAAGAAAATATAAAGTATGTACAAAAAGACATTATCATGCAATTTAGTGTTCAAATATACTTAGTTTAGATATTTTATATTAACTTTGAAAACACACCAAAGTAATATTAAGGCTATCTAAAATCTTCGGATTCATGCTCAAGACAGTAACATGAACTAGATGCAAAAAGCTTTTATCATGCAATGCAGCATCAAAATTTATTTTGTTATTCTTACAAATAAGTTAGTCGAATTGCATCAAATTACAGCCTTTATTCAGCATGAAAATGACATGGACTTTAAAAGACAAATAATGAGCAAAGCAATGTCAAATGAACTAATGTTTAACAGGTGAGTATACTTAATGGAAATATACATTAATATAAAACAAATTCTTGCCGCAGCAGGTAAGATATGAATTATATAACACTAGAGGCCCAGTGCACAAAAT
>NW_006354790.1:0-590 GCF_000327345.1 Myotis davidii
CTTTGTGTCAGGCTGTGGGTGGGAGATTGTGAAAAAGGTATACCAGATACATCTGTCATAGTTCATGCCCTCTACACTGACAGCCTCCCTGAGAAGTTTGATGCTAACACTGAAACCTCTGTATAGCAATTAGTTGCCTATCTGAGTGTGACATGGAAAGAACCCAATGAGTATGTGGTGAAAATGCTACAGAACAGGGTAGCTCATACTAGTAGATATGATTCGTAGATGACTAATACACTGAAATTCAACAGACTTTGCCAAGCACTATTGTAATATTCCTAAAGGTGACAATTAGAGACTTTTCTGGAGTATTTTACTAAGGCCACCTTTTACAATCTTCCCTACTCAGAATCTCAAAATTATTTGAGTAGTAATATATTCTTTTTCCTTTTTAAACAACACCATTAGGTATCATTGCCTGTGCCAAATTTATGGCATTTTATAGGATCCCTAAATCTATTTTCATAGGATAAACATATTAAATTTGCTTATTCTGAAAATTTTAGTTGTTTATTTTATACAACTATGTATAAACTAGGGGCCCAGTGTACGGGTTTGTGCACCTTGAAAGGAATTGTGGGCTGTGA
>NW_006354791.1:0-590 GCF_000327345.1 Myotis davidii
TGGAGGGCCAGAGGAAGAGCTTACTTACTCCTCTCTGGGTCAGCGTGGACCCTAAATGGAATTCCAAAATCAGTCATTTTGTTTTTGGAAACTTTTCTCCTCTCACTGCTTAGTTCTCCCTTCCCCTAATCTCCCTTATGGAGCTTAAAGGCCATTATTCTGGGGGTTGATCCATATTCCAAAATTACTTCTGAATCCTGCCTTTCCCAATCGCCAGTTTGGCCCAAACCTATCCCTTCAGTACAACCTTGTCAACCAGCTGTTAAAAGGAATCTAATTAAATCAATCCTCCCTTAAGTGTGAATGACTGGTGACTGTGTTTTTAAAACAGAAGCTTTTAGCTCCAACACATTAAGGAGTATGGCTTTTCTTGAAGTCTCCCAATTATAAAGTTAACTCGTGCTGGTTTTGGGAAACTAGGAGAATATAGAAAAGGACACTAAAAAGGAAACTATCATTACCCATAAGCCCACATTCAGAGATGATTGCTGTTAACCATTTTGGTATTCTTATTTCTTTTCTCTCTATATCTATAATATAAACATATACATACAGGGGGGGTGAAAGTAGGTTTACAGTTGTTCATATGG
>NW_006354792.1:0-590 GCF_000327345.1 Myotis davidii
TACCTTAGTTTGCATGTACTTAGTACAAAAGAAAAAAAGATGAATTTAAATATATATGACTTTATGAAGAGCTAATAGGTTTTCAGGTGACATTTTATTGAGTTATGAGCAAATGAATGAATAAATTTCCTTTGAAATACACACCCACCCAACAATGAAAGTAAACCATTTTTGCCAAAGCATACTTCAGATTTTTTCAAAACCCAAATTGTCTTACAAATAATGAGAAACATTTATTTCTCATCTTTAGTAATGACTGAAAGTCATGATTATCTAATAGATTCTCAGTGACCCTTGTGAAATGAGTTGGTCATCTCAACCAGTTATTAATGGACAGGCAACTATAGTGGAAAATCACCAATAGTATCATTAAATAAATTCCACTTTATATTTAAACACAGAAAATAAAGTGAAACTGAGCTATATTTGTCTAATCTCATTGAGAAATAATCATGCTTCAAAATGAATTCAAGATTGTTATTTTGAGATAGAGTCTGAGTTAGTTCCCATTTCCATCCCCCTTGCAAATTTACTTTTTAGTTCTAGCTATGTAAGTATACTAGAAGATTAAAGGCAAATACAAAAAAAAA
>NW_006354793.1:0-590 GCF_000327345.1 Myotis davidii
TGCTGTATAATTTCATGTATATAGCATTCTTACAATAAAAAATATGGGAATGGAGTCCATATTAATGAATGCCAAAGTTTCAGGCCCTGGGTGGGTGGGTATGGAAGATAGGTAAGTGTGACTATAAAAAGACAATACCAGAGATCTTAGTGGTGATAGACTGTATTGATAACAATATCCTGGTTGTGACATTGTATTAGAGTTTGGCGAGATGTTACCATGGCAGGAAACTAAGTAAGGGTACACAGGATCTCTGAAGTATTTCCTACAACTGGATATCAATAAAAAGTACCTAAAATAAAAAGGTAAAATGATTCTTTCGCTTATTCTCCTGAAATTATTACCATGCTACACATAGAAATTGATTTATCTAACTTTTGATTTTTTCCACATTTCAATCAAGAAAGACTCAAGTCAGTAATTTAGGAGTCTTGAAATAAGAGAAGCGAAGTTGTCTATTGAGATTCCAACTCAGGTTGTAATTTCAGCTATGCTTATGGTCTGATAATTAATGGGGGCCATTAGATTAAGCAATTAATTATGTCTTGTAAGGCTATTATTAATAACCTCTGTTCAGTTCCAGTTTTTTT
>NW_006354794.1:0-590 GCF_000327345.1 Myotis davidii
TTTTTTTTTAATGAATAAAAATTTACATATATTTCCTCATTCTTATAGGATTGTATACTTAAGTGTGTGTAGCTTTGACATTTGAAGAAATACAACTAAAAAAAAGATGTAACTATAGCAGCATGGTGTATACCAGAGGAAATGTGTTGACTTAAATTCAGTGATTGGGAACTCAGAACTTTTCAGTGTAATTGAAATCTTCCTAAGCATGTACATGTGTCCTTGACTCAGAAAGGAAAACACACGAGAGACATTTATACTAGTTTCCTTCTAGTTCTGTAAACATCTCTCAAATTCAGAGTTTTCTCTACGCTTTGAGGGGATAGAAGTTCAGAACCACGGTTCTCTGGTTTGCTTCTTTCCCTTTAGCCAAGCGGTTACCTTCCCTGAGCCCTTGGCTCTCTTTCTGTGAACAGAAGGCGCTCCATCTGCCCTTTCCAAAGTGGGGATTCACAATTCCAACAAGACACGGTTTGATTTTATACTCCTGTCTTATATGATACCAACTTAAAATTAAGAAAATGGAATTACTCAAAGATCTGATTATCTCATGTATAGCTTATTTAGAATTCATGTTTCTGATTTTTTTT
>NW_006354795.1:0-590 GCF_000327345.1 Myotis davidii
GCCAATAGCAGAGTATAACTTAAATTCAACCCATTTAAATGATTTTCAAAAGCAAATGCAATTTGTATTGACATTTGGAATAAAGCAAAGAAAAATCTGGTGGAAAGCCAGTTTCAGTAATGAAAAATCTTTCAATGCCACATAATAACAGAAATAATAGGTAATAGAAATAAGGAACAAGACAACCAAGTAATTGAGGAAGGAAAGGCACCCCTATGTTGTGATAGTTATTTTCCAAGTTGTAATAATACAGTTGTGTGGCCATTACTACTAAAGAAGAAATAACTGTATTGTGAATGCGTCCTTGATGTTTATTTTTTTACCTAAAAAGAATAAACAGTGGCAGGAAAGAATGTGAAGCTATTGCTGGAATGAACACCCCCATAGAAGGCAGAAATTGAGTGAATGACTTTCATCCCTCTAATGAACAAGATGACTGGAGAATTTTATAATGAAATAGAGGAAGAGGTAGAAATATTACATTTGCAAGTCAAGTCACTGCTTTCAAGAATTTAGGAATTAATAAACCACAGTTGGAGTACATTTATTCTTTGTATTTCTAAATCCATCAGAAAAAAAATCAAGGAAGC
>NW_006354796.1:0-590 GCF_000327345.1 Myotis davidii
TAGAGAGTGTAACTACTACACCTTAAGTGTAAACTGTACATAGTGATTTACTTCCAAAGAATAGAGTGCAGAAAAGGGGGAAATGAATAGCTTTACAATGAAGAAACCTGACAAACTCCACCTCAACCACTTGAGCAAGGTCAATATGGAAAGTTATAAAGCATATTAGTAGTGTAGACCCTCCATGTAATGTGATAAAAATGGCATTTTATATCTGTTAGCTTCCTCTAAATAACCTACAAATCTAGTCTAATCATGGAAAAAAAATACCAGGCAACTTCTAATAGAGAGGCATCTTGTACAATATACCTGACCAATACTCCTCAAAACCATCGAGGTCATCAAAAATGAAAAATGTCTAAGAAAATGGTATAGTCAAGAAGAACCTAAAGAGACTTAGTAATTAAATATATTTCAGAGTTTGGATGAGATTCTTGTGGGAATGGGTATAATATGGGGACTCTATTTACTGTCTGCCCAATTTTTTTATAAATCAAAAAGTATTCTAAAAGATAAAGTTTATTAATAAAAAATAGATTGGGCATTATTAGGAATATCATTTTTATTATTTCTAACCTGTATTTCACTAT
>NW_006354797.1:0-590 GCF_000327345.1 Myotis davidii
TATATACTTATTCTATATTTATGGCTAAGTATTTCACACTGTGGGTGCTAATGTAAGTTATATTGTGTTTTTAATTTCAAATTTCAGTTGTGCATTGCTGGTAATGTAGGAAAGAGGTTTACTTTTATTAACCTTATATTTTGTGACTTTGCTATAAATGCTTATTAGTTATAGGTTAGTAGGTGATTTATTTTATGTTAGAATGACATTAATGAAGTTATATGTCTGAATGAAGTTAATGAGAGTAAAACAAGAAACATCCAATGTGCAGGCAATCAATAAAAACTTCCAAAAGGAGGACTACATATAGTTGCATCCATCACACTATGTAATAAAATGTCTTGTGAAGTATTCACTCATTCCCAATACTGTGTTCCCTTTCAAACTGCATCTCTCCTAGCTATGTCATGGTATCTTAAATTGTAGTATTACCATGTCAGTGAGAAAAATATGGATGGCCCTGTGAAGCATAAACAGACCTTCATATTAAAACTTATTTTTTCACCTTTAGCAATGGTTTGTAAATCAACAAAGTAGAAAATAGAAAATACCCGTGTTCACAACTGTTTCATGAGTAGAATTATAGGCAA
>NW_006354798.1:0-590 GCF_000327345.1 Myotis davidii
CAACTTGCAGAGCATCCCAATGACTCAAGAGAGACTAAAACGAGGTATTGCAAAAGCCTCTGGCCAAAGTCTCTTCTCTGATGCTTTTTATGACCCCACGCTGTACTTCTGAACTAAAATTTAAGAGGAAATTAAAATTGAACTTAACCTGGACAGATGCTCTTTCCTATTTGGCCTTTTGATAGAAGAGAAGACTGACTCTTTTCTAATTGGATTTCTATGGCATCTTGTCTCTGTGTAATCATGGAAGAGAATAAACTCTTTTGACAAAAACTTCCTCAAGGATGTCTCAAGAGATGAATACATCTCTCAGAACATGTTTAGGAAGAGGCTGAGGACATATTGAGGACCCATGGCCTTGTAAGTCACAGAACCTCTCAAAAGTCCAATAAAGATGCTTATTAACTCCATACTCCTCTTGTTGCCTCCATTGTGGACCCGCTGCCACCCTCTCCTCTGATGGAGGCCTGGGCTTCTCTTACAGGCCCTCCTAGCTCAGGTCCTGCACTTGATGGACATTCAGCTGATTTTGTCGAAGCCAGTAAAAGCTGATTCTGAGTAGGCTATGGACTGAGAAGTCCAGGGCAGGG
>NW_006354799.1:0-590 GCF_000327345.1 Myotis davidii
TCTTCTTTCCTTCCCTTCTTCCTCTGGATTTTAATTACATATAAGTTTTATTGCTTGATATTGTTACACAGTTCCTCAATGCTTTGTTCATTATTTTAGTAGTCTTATTTTCTTTGTGCTTTGGGTGGCTACTGTTGATGTGTCTTTAAGTTCACTGATCTTTACTTCACTAGGGTCTAATCTGCTGTTTGTTCAACTTTTATGCTTTCATTTCAGGTAATATGTGTTTTAAATCTACATATTCCATTTAGACCTTTATTTTTAAATCATCCATTTCTTTCCTCATCATTTTTATGTTTTTTCTCTATCTTTTTGAACATATAAAAGCTATTTATAGTAGCTGTTTTGACCTTGTCTGCTATTTTCATCATCTTTGCCATTTCTCTGCCTGCTTCTATTGACTGATTTGTTTTTTTCTGGTGTAGGTCATATATTTCTGCCTTGTTTTTGAATATCTTATGGTATGCCATTAAATATTTTCACACTTTGTTTGGGAGCAGTTAAGTCACCTATCATCTGTTAGATTCTTGCAAGGATTGCTTCTTAAAAATATATATATATAGGAAGGGAGAGGGATAGAGAGTTAGAAA
>NW_006354800.1:0-590 GCF_000327345.1 Myotis davidii
TTTACCCACGGCTGCTGAGCTCTTTGTCCTGCCATATCAGGATCCAACAGGAGAGAACAAAAGGTCAGCAGAGGATCTGGAGCAGGTGAGTCCCCCAGGTGACATTTCAGCTTTCCCCAGAGGCCTGCGTCACACTCCTGCTAGTGTCTAACCACCGCACAGCAGCTCTCAGGGATCTGGGCTTGAGAGCGAGAGCACCAACTGTTGGTGGAGCCTTAGACTTTCTGGTCTTCCATTTCTTTTTCATAACCTGTTGATTTAGCTACAGCTTCACAAAACAACAATGCACAAGTGTTTGTTGTACACCGTGGCTCCGTTTCTCAGAGTATATCCACACTGGAATGCTCTACAGAGTTTACAGTGAATTAGATAAGTCTATGCATGTGGACATGACAAACTGTCCAAGATGTTAAGAAAAAGGCAAGTGGCTGAACAAAATGCAGAATTTGAACCTATTTATATCTTATTTTACTTATTCTCATCACCAGAGTATCATGAGAATTAAATGACTTCATATGCATGATATCTATATATATAAAAACCCAGCAACCAGAACGGCCAAACAATCAGAATGACCGGAACGACTGGTG
>NW_006354801.1:0-590 GCF_000327345.1 Myotis davidii
AAAAAAAAAGAAAAGATGAAAGAATTCCTCAATAGTCAAGAATTTGAAACTCTCCCCTACAAGTCTATCAGTTAATGAACAACCTTTAAGTAGAGGGAAACGTGAGATAAATGGCCTGGGCAATATTCCAGCTTAAATCTTCGTGTTGGAAAACACTCTCCATCCACCTCTGCATTGTAAAGCATGGCATGGGAACTGAAATGAAAGATGCTAGGAAGCAATTAGGGGACTAAGGCTCTTGTAGGCCGACTTCCTTCATTAAAAATTAGCTCTGAGTTTAAGTGCTCCCTAAGTCCCTCAAGTCACTCACCTGGGTGGAGTCATACTAGATGAAATGATTTGAGCTCAGAGGTATCAACTAATATAACACTAAATAGGAAAATCGGGGAAAAACATAGTCTTCTTTAAGAAACAGATTGGCAAACGACAGCCCTTAGGCCAAATCTGGCCAGCTGTCTGACTTTGTAAATTAAGTTTTATTGGAACACAACCGTGCCCATTCATTTATGTATTGTCTATGGCAGCTTTTTGGGTGGTTACAGACACCATATAGCCCACAAAGTCAAAATATTGATTATCGGGCTTTTTTT
>NW_006354802.1:0-590 GCF_000327345.1 Myotis davidii
ACCATGTTTGTCTATTATTAGATAGGCTATATATCCCATATGTATATGCATACACACATACACATACATATACACATACCTACATATACATGTAAATACACACATGCTGCTTATGTACACACAAATACAACTAAAGAATAAACTCTCTTTCCATGCACAGGAATTTTTGTTGCTTTTCTGTATCAGTGTGACTGCATCTTTGATGAAAGTTGACACTTTTTAGTAATTGCATAATCTATTTTTTTGTGCAAGTCAGATGAGATCAAGATCCTTCCACCTGTACTATCCCCTTTGACCCAAGCCCTTGAAACCTAGAGTAGTAAGTAGCTCCGAATTTGGTGGATTCATCTTCCTAAGGTGCTTAGACTACTGTCTGGTAGAAAAATGCATTCTATGGCAAACAAATCTCACTTGCAATGAGTTTTCACTTTTTTCCATCCTACAGATGGGGCAGCAGTTGCACTGAAATATCTACCCACCTCTGTTTTGTGTGCACTGCTTTTTACTCAAGTCAACCTATTGGTACTTCCCAGATTTTATTACATCTTTTAAAAAGGTTATTGTTGAAAGTATTACATATGTCCCATTCC
>NW_006354803.1:0-590 GCF_000327345.1 Myotis davidii
TGGTCAGTGCATGTCATAGCGACTGGTTAACTGGTCGTTCTGGTCTTTCTGTCCTTTGGTCGTTGGGCTCTTATTACATAGGATTATCCCCATCTATTTGAATGTTTAAATGTAGAATCACTGGAATATCCTTTCACCAAAATGCTCAAAGAAGATAAAATCTGTTAGATAAAATGCCTTTCATTTTAACTCCATTTCTTCTATTTAGACTTTATATGTTAACATACTAATTGTTCTTTATAATTTCAGTTTTTTCAGTTCTTTTCATGAAAGTATTTACTTGGTACTTGCTTTATATTGGGAACTATTCTAGAAGCTGACAAAAAATAGCAATTAATAAAAAACAATGAGGTTCCTTACCTCAAGAGTTTATATTCTAGTAACCAGAGGCACAATAAATAATGAATCAATAAATGAAAAACATTATTTTATGATATTGTCATACCTATGATGGAAATCAAGAAAATAGGGTCCGATGAAGAAAATTAGATAATCAGACTCACACAAGAATAATCCAAACAAAATAATATATTTATTTGCTTGCTCATATTTTTTTTTGTTTCCCAAAATGGACTATTTACAATGATTTG
>NW_006354804.1:0-590 GCF_000327345.1 Myotis davidii
AATGGATAAGAAAACAAGACCCATACATATACTGTCTACAGAAAACTCACCTCAGAACAAAAGATATACACAGACTTAAAATAAAGGGATGGAAATAAATATTGCATGCAAATGGAAAGAAAAGAAAGGCTGTGGTGGCAATACTTATATCTCATAAAATAAACTTTAAAATAAAGGCTATAAAATAGTAAGAGACAAAGAAGGACACTACATGATAACAAAAGAAAAAATGCAACAAAAGTATATGACACTTGTAAATATTTATGAACCCAACATAGGAGTGCCTAAATATGTAAAGAAAATCTTGCTGGACATAAAAGAAGGGATGGACAGTAATTGAGTTATAGTAGAAAATTTTAAGACTCCATTAACATCAATGGGTAGATCTTACAGATAGAAATTAACAAGGAAATGGAGGCCATACATGACACACTAGGTCAAATGGATTTAACTGATATAGTTAGAGCATTTCATCCCAAAGCAGTAGAATATACATGCTTTTCAAGTGCACATGAGACAATTTCTAGGGTAGACCACATGTTAGGACACAATACAAATCTCAATACATTTAAGAAGATTGAAATCATATT
>NW_006354805.1:0-590 GCF_000327345.1 Myotis davidii
GGGGAAGGGTATGGGGGATAGGTCAACATTTTAGAGGTACTTGCTCCTGGAATGTAACATTTACAACTCCACTAAGAGAAAACAAAGGGATACAGTATAGAGCACATAAATCACTGAAATGTGTTACTGTTTGCTGATGTTGTAAGCATTCTGGTATCAAAAATTATACTTGGGTCAACCTTACATTTTTCTCTATATACACATTTTAACCTATTTCTTTTACTCTCTTCTCCTACTCTACATCTTTCTTCTTATCTCTTTTGTCCATGCTAAATGTGTATTGTTGTCTGAGGATAATATTAGAACATATCTAAAGAGAGTTCTTCCCTCTTTCTAAGTCATCATATTTGGACAGTTTACAAACTATTCTCAGACAACCTTAACCCACTGCTGCCAAGGATGCTTCCCAAGCATAATTCCATCGATAATCAAAATTCTATGCAATCTAAATTCTGTTCTTTCACCCTTATTTTCCAATTTTTTTTGAGATTCAATTGACATACATCTCTGAATAAATTTAAGATGTACAGCATAATGGCTTTATTTACATATATAGGGTAGGTTTATAGTTGTTCACATGGAAAATAATA
>NW_006354806.1:0-590 GCF_000327345.1 Myotis davidii
CCTGGTTCATGGGTCAACACTCAACCACTGATGAATTATTTTAAAGCAAAAACCTTTGTAACTACCACACAGGCTAAGAGATTGAACTTTACCAGCCACCCCAGAAACCTCTTGGTGTGACTCCTTCCAGTTACAAACACTGCCTGCCGTCAGAGTAACCATTATCCTGACTTTTATAACAATAACATCTATTAATTTTTTTTACAGTTTTACCACCCACAAGTGATTCTTTATACACTGTATCCCAGTCCTTTCCTCTAAAAAATAAATGGATGTGTTTAGATTCTTTTTAATCTGCTGGTCTTCTCTCCACCCTTACCTCATCCCTTTCTTTTCCTTATAAATTTCTTGTTGAATGACCTAGAGAATCTGAACTGTCAATTTTCCTATCTGCCCTGGCCTGTGTGGCTCTGTGGTAGAGCGCTGGCCCTCACACTGATGGGTCTTGGATTCAATTCCAAGTTAAGGGCACATACCTGGGTTGCAGGTTGATCCCAGTCCCTGCTTGGGGATTCTCTCACATTGATATTTCTCTTTTCTCTCTCTCCCTTGCCCCCCTACCCCCGCTCCCTCCCTTCCACTCTCTCTAA
>NW_006354807.1:0-590 GCF_000327345.1 Myotis davidii
GGCCATTACATTTTTTAATTGTGATATTGCCAAGCATCTCTCAAAAAGGCATTCCTAATTTACACTGTTACTCTAAGAAGCATAGAATTTGGAGTCACTGACATCTGGGGTTCAGTCCTGCTTTTGTAACACAACTTTGGACAAGTGATGTTGTTGCAGACATTAGTAATTTCTCCCTCTCCTCCTCTAGGTCTTCTTCTCTCTTTTTTGTTATTTAGTGTTCCATTGTATGAACAGTTCATAATTTATCTATTCAGTTGATAGGCATTTGGGTTGTTTTCAGTGAAGAAGACTATGAACACTCATGTTCACATCTTTTGATAGACCCACGTATCACTCCTTTTGGGTATATAAACCTAGAAGTGGAAGTGTTTCTGAATCATAAGGGAGATATATATTTAGCTGTAGTATATACTGCCAAATAGTTTTCCAAACAGGTTGTGCCCATTTATTCTCTTACCAGCAATGCATGAGAATGAAAGTTCTAATTTCTCCACATCCTTATCAAGTTGATATTGTCAGTTCTTTAAGTTTTAGCTATTCTGGTGGCACTACGCTTTTTAAAAAATACATATTTGTATTGATTTCAG
>NW_006354808.1:0-590 GCF_000327345.1 Myotis davidii
TTTGTGTTAATCCAGATTTTTGCTCTTCTTTATTTTTACTCCCTACGATTTATCTCTAACACTACATCATTCAGTTGTTCACAACTCAGTAGCCATCATAAGCCTGTCTGTGTAAGAAATCAGTATCGCCATTGATAGAGGACATCTTCCAGAAGGTTTTCCATCAGAGCATGCTCCCATTTCTTAGGGAGTTTATAAAAGCCATTAGTAGGGACGGAGAGGGAAATAGAGTGGAAAGCTAGGGATCTGGGATGTGCATCTGGAGCTGCAGGTCTGGCCTTGGGTCAGCATCAGGATCAGGAGAGGGGCCAGCTCAGCCGCCTCTGCTTCTAAGTTCACCATGGCCATCTCCTGCCCTCAAGAGTAGGTGAAAATCACCCTCTTTTACCTTACCCAAAGAATAAACTCCAGGTTACTAGTGAAAGCTAAAGGACAGTCAAACTGGCTAACTCAAAGTTGCCCTCCGAAGTACAGAGCACAGTCATGTCTGCCAGTAAAACAACCCTCATCTACATGCCCGCTGATGTGTTCAGGGTCAACCCTTTAACTCCCTTGGCATTCTGCCCTAGCCAGTTTGGCTCAGTAGATAG
>NW_006354809.1:0-590 GCF_000327345.1 Myotis davidii
GTCTGCCCCTTGGTGGTCAGTGTGTGTCATAGAAACCAGTCGGACGGTCAGACTTAGCATATTAGCCATATATATATATGTAAATCATGTTACTCCATTGTTTAGTGTCCTTGCAAAAGTTTCCTATTTCAGAGTAAAATCTAAAATTCTTAGAGTGGACTACAATCTCCTCCATAACCTGGTCTCCTCCTCCCCTCCCCTCCTTCAGTCTGTCTGACTGCAATGACCTCTTGGATGCTTCTTCAACAAGCCAAATACACTCTTGCATTTCAACAGATGCTTTGGATATTCCCTATGCCTAAGAATATCTCCTCTCAAAAAGGTAAATGGATAATTCCCTCACTTTCAAAATTTTTCTCCTAAGTCACATGTTGATTTAAGTCTATTCCTAACCATCCTACTTAAAATTTCAACCTATTTACTATTCAGTGCTCCCACACTCTTAATGCCCCCTTTCAGTATTCTTATTTTTTCCCCATTGCATTTTTAACCTTCTAATATACTCTGGCAGAAAACCACCTGTAGGTTTCATCAAATAGATCTGTGATATTCTATATTCCCCAGCTTCCAAAGCAATTAGTGCAAAGACA
>NW_006354810.1:0-590 GCF_000327345.1 Myotis davidii
AATCAATAAAAATATATTTAAAAATAATAATTATGATTTTAAAATGACATTTGAATCTTTGATTATTTTTTATCTTCTGAGAGATTCAAGTATGATGACCTGAATTTTAATGGTTATATGAGTAATGAAATATCACTGAATTATTAACATTTTCAATTATCCACATAAATCTTATACAGGTAGGTTAACTATGACAAATTCTTAATTGTTGACCAAGCTTTATATTAACATTTAGAATTGCTTTAACCTCCTCTTCCCCTTATTTAAATAAAATGTGTTCAGGAATATAAATGTATCCTTTTATTAATCAAAGAAATATAGTTAAAGGAAGTTAGCACCCATGCAAAAGTGTGACTTTTTACTCTCTTTAGGTGATTAAAAACTGACTTTACATATAATAAAACCATCACTCTCTATATTGGGGTCCTGACCCCTAGGTGTCTTACTTAGCCAACCAATAACCTTCAGACCAAACATCTTAAACCTCCTCCTCTTCTTGTTCAGCTTCCTCCATGTGGATTCAGTTACCTCCCAAAGGAATGGTCAGGACAGCATCCTCCAGGGCTCATTTATGAAGGTTTCTGTGTCAT
>NW_006354811.1:0-590 GCF_000327345.1 Myotis davidii
CCTAGCAAGTAAAATTCCAGTGGACTGAAGACAGGGCCTGGGGTTTCCTGAGACACATTCAGGCAGGAATTTCTAGGATCCTGATAGCAGCATTAACAGGCTGTGCTGAGTGGGGTCAACTTTGACCTTGTGAGGAGTCCTTTTGCAAGGGGTCCAGGACTCCACCTTAGTTCCCAGGGAGACCTACACTCAGTTTGAACTGAGCTGCTGGCTTTTCAATGACTTCAAACCATTGCACTAAACAGTGTGTACAGGTTGTTGAAAGCACTCTGGGGTCCATAAACCCCAGCAAGCGTGCATTAAGAGGCAACATGGAAGAGGAGAAGAATCAGGAAGTGACAGAAAGGGGCAGACTAGGTCTGAATCCAGCTCTGTCTTACCAGGTATAAGATCTCAGATAAATTTGTCACCTCCTCGCAGTCTCCGTAGCCTAGGATGATAATATCTATCTGACAGGATTGTTTTAAGAACTAGAAATCAGCACATTAAATGCTTAACACAATGTCAGGCATATTATGGTAGATCTTCTGGTCAAGTTCACGTTCACAGAATCAGAAACAGGCCATTAGTCCATGAAGACAATCCAGTAA
>NW_006354812.1:0-590 GCF_000327345.1 Myotis davidii
TTTTTATTGTTGACACTATTACAGATGTCCCAACACATTTTTGTCATTCAGATTAATGTAGACTGAGGGACTAATCATTTCAGACATCTATTATTGAGAAAGAAAGTTATCGTTCCGATAGATGTAGGAAATAGTTAAAATTTAATGGAGTCCATGATATGCTTCTTTTAAATAAATTGGGACAGTTGAATGAACCACAGCTAAAATATTAAAATTTAAAAAGCCTAATTGATTTGAAACAAATATATTTACCAAGTTAAGGACAGAAAGCATATCATCTTTAATTTATATTCCTACCTCTAAGCACTGTGAACTACAGCAGAGTTGCTGGTCAGTTAGTACTTATTTAACAGATTGAAAGGTATGTTCTTCAATCCTACAAAAAAGCAAGAAGCAGTACAAGGTTTTCACCACATCATTCATACATGATTATGACTCTCCTATAACTTATTCTGTGTACTCAATGGCTGATGAAATAAGGATGTCAAAACTGTTTCTCCTCATGTTCGAAGGAATTACAGATTTCCTTAGAACATAATAATAACAAAAGAATTATGAGGCATTAAAATGACTATTCATGTTAGCTTTGT
>NW_006354813.1:0-590 GCF_000327345.1 Myotis davidii
GAGAATAAAGGAAATGAGATAATGAGGTTCAATCACAGGCAGATGCCATGCAACCGGGTCCTGGCTGAGGGAGACCTTCTCAGCCATGGACTGACCCAAGGCATGAGCAGGGAGGAGCCCAGAGGTGGTGGGTTGGGGGAATGATGGTGCATCTTTGATCAGAAAGATCTTGAGCTGTTGTCAAAAGCGAGAGCAGTCACGTGAAGGCTCAGGCTAGTCACACACGGTCTAGTGAGCACACAAATATTTGGGATTTTAGCTCCAAGTCAATGGGATAAATTTGAAGCAACAGATTGTACAAAAAGATTTCTGATTTTAAAAGGCAACCACTATGTGAAAATGCCATGCGGATCAGCTCTACTGATTGTTAACGCCATTGATAATAAAACTCCAGCGTTCACCTGGCCCCTGGATGGTCTGCTGGTCAGTATCTTAAGTTATTTATGTGGTTTTCGCCTATAACTCTTACACAAACCTTCAACACAAAGTACATTTTCAGTTGAGTTAGATGAGACAGGATGGGTTTGGTCCAGCAGGTTGGAATGGAGGTGGCTAGGTTCAGAAAGAGAGGGAGAGAGAGAGAGAGAGAG
>NW_006354814.1:0-590 GCF_000327345.1 Myotis davidii
CTTAAGCAGCTGTCTATGTGAAATTCTTATAAGGCAGATTGATACAGCATTAAGTTCTGCCTGAGATAGGTCCACAGTATACCCACGTTCAAGCCTGGGGAACCTGTTCCCATTGCTCCTCGTCTGGTCCGAGCTTTGGTCACCTGGACCCCGTGACAGCACCCCGGTTGGTCCCTCTGCTGCTGCTCCTGCTCCCTCGGCGCCAGAGCGACCCTTTCAGACCATCAGGGAAGTCACACATTGCTCCCCTGCTTCGTATCCTGCCCTGGCTTTCACTGCCCTCAGAGTAATCCCCTCTCTCGGCCCTGCGGCCCGCAGCCTCTGGGTGAGCTGGTCAGTCCTGGCTCAGGCTTCCCTCCTTTGCAGCCAGGTTACCCTTTTGCGTGCAGGTATCTTATCATCTCTCTTCCTCTGCTCGCTTGTAAGCTCCTGGAGCCACGTGGCACATAGTAGGCTTGCTTATTGGGTTTCTGTTTTTTTCTGACAGGAATCCTGTTGTGAATCTTCTTTTAAAATACGAACCACTCTTAGCGATTCCCTTTTAGATTCGTAATTTGTGTTTACAAACTTAGAGCAAAACACCCCTGCCT
>NW_006354815.1:0-590 GCF_000327345.1 Myotis davidii
TGCTAAATAGCTTGCATTGTTGATGCTGGAAGCATTATAGAATCAATTCTTACAAGGTTGTGGTTCTGTCATCTTTGAGTTCATCTGGTGACTCTCCAATTGCACAATTGACTTTGCTAGGTGAAGACAAGTACAGTATATCTGTTTATTACATAACACAAATGTAATCTTACCTTAGGTCACTCTGCTCTTTCCAGAATGATGTCAAAGGTTCCAATATTGCTCAGCCATGCATTTTCAAAACATAAATAAAAGACAAAAATATTACTTACATGAATTCAATACTTTTCAATTGAAATTAAAGCATATTTTGATGACTTTTAAAGGAGCCCAAGAAACCTAGTAGACCCAAATCACAAGCTGAGGGGAGATTATCTTGATTTATTTAACATAATTATTCAGATTGTTTTAGTTGGTGTTATGAACAAAATGTTTGTGCTCTCTCCCAATGTATATGTTAAAGCCCTAACCACAAATTTGATGGTATTAAAGGTGAAAACTTTGGGGGATAATTAGTTTTAGATAAGTGGAGCCCACATGATGCCAATAGTTCCCTTAAACAGTGGTTCTCAACCATCTGGCCCTTTAAA
>NW_006354816.1:0-590 GCF_000327345.1 Myotis davidii
AAGTGAAACAGCCTTATTGCTGATATGGAGAAACTTTTATTAGTCTGGATAAAAGACCAAAAGAACCACAACATTTCTTTAAGCCAAAACCTAATCCAGAGCAAAGCCCTAATTCTTTTCAGTTTTGTGAAGGCCGAGGGAAATGAGAAAGCTGTAGAAGAAAAGTCTGAAGTTAGCAAGGTTGGTGAAGAAAGAAGCTATCTCCATAACACAAAAGAGCTACATAAAGCAGCAAGTGCTGTTATAGAAGTTGCAGGAAGTTATCCAGAAAATCTAGCTAAGATAATTAATGAAGGTGTGTAGACTAAACAACAAAGTTTAAATGTAGATGAAACAGCCTTATATTGGAAGCAGGGTGCATTTAACTAGAGAGGAGATGTCAATGCCTACTCAAAACTTCAAAGGACAGGCTGACCCTCTTAAGGTTAGTGCAAGCCGGTGACTTTATGTTGAAGCCAATGCTCATTTAACACTCCAAAAATCCCAGGCCCCTTAAGAATTATGCTGAAGGTTACTCTGCCTGTGCTCTGTAAATGAAACAACAAAGCCTGGATGATAGCACATCTGTTTACAACATGGTTTATTGAATA
>NW_006354817.1:0-590 GCF_000327345.1 Myotis davidii
AATAAAATATATTTTTTAAAAAAACAAAAAAACCAACTCAGTGGCTTAAATAGCAAGTACTCACCTCTCACTCACAGACCTGTGGATTGGCTTCAATCAGACAAGGCCGTGCTTGAGGCGCCAGGCCTCAGGGTGGATTCAGGTCCGTCCCACATGCTGATTGTACTGTTAGCACCAGCAGCTACCCCAAGCATGTTCTTCTTGAAGTGAATGGTAGGGGTGCAAAAGCCAAGTCAAACCACACACGCATACTCAAGGCTGCTGCTTGTGTCACATTTATTAACACCCCATTGGCCAAAAGCAGGAACATATCTGGTATGCTCTAAGAAATAACACTTTGTTTCTTTACTCCATATAGCATCTCTAATTTGTAATAACATATTTGCTTGATAATTGCCTTTCTCCCCCACTAAAATCTATTTCAACAGTATCTATCATGTAGCTTCTTAGATGGATGAACTAAAAAAATGTGCATTGAATTAATGAAGCACAAGTACTGCCACAAACATGCATATTCACACAAATATCATGTTATCCATATTTTATTAAGAAAGAATGACTTTGCCCTAGCTGGTTTGGCTCAGTGGATA
>NW_006354818.1:0-590 GCF_000327345.1 Myotis davidii
GGGTTCTGCCCATTGTTGTCCCGATCTCTTCTCTGTTCTTCAGATTAAATAATTGTTACTGATCTAAAAGTTCAGTGGTTTTTTGGGGTCATCTCTGTTATGAGCATCCTATAAAATTTTTATTTCAGATCATGTTTCTTGTTTCACGGTTTTATTTCTGTGCCCAGATTTTGTAGCTTTTCATTACAAGTAGTTCTTCCTGCGTACAGTAACACTAGCTGCTTTTAAATCCTTATCTGCTTAATCCAACACTTGGGTCATCTGGGGAGCAATCTCCATTAACTAGATTTCTCTTCGGAATGGGTCACATTCTCCTGTTACCTCATATTTTGCTTAATTTTAGATTGATTCCTAGATATTGTGGTGGCTCTGGATTGTTCCATTCCTCCAAAGAATCTTTGCGCAGTCAGTTAACTAAACTCAGATCAACGTTTGGCTCTCAGATGGCAGCTCCAATCTCCATTCAGTTTCAGCCACAGGTTGGCTGCCCCGTTTGTGTACAGATCACGCCAATGTCCAGTGATTATTCCCGGGAGATTAGGGGTCATTTTAATTTTTCTACTACTTCAAGTTCTAAATCTCCATAAGTT
>NW_006354819.1:0-590 GCF_000327345.1 Myotis davidii
AAAAAAAGAATGTCAAAGGGACATTCTCTCATAGGGAAGCCTTTTCTTCACCTGCTGTTAGATTTTTCAGGCAGATGACTATAGGAATTGTAAAGCAGACCAGGTTTCTCATGACCCCGTTTCTCTTCCCTTCTCCCCAGCTAGACCTTCACAGTTTTCTACCTTCTTGCGGGAGCAGCAGAAAATGAACGAAGCTCAGGTGAGTTCAGTTTTTAATAACCTATTCATTTTACAGTGGATTTTATAAGGGCTTAAGTGTCTCTATGTTAACATGGAAAAATAGAAATCAAAATGGATCAGATGCATTCAGAAAAGATATAGAAATACAGATGAATAGCAGAACAAAGTTGGCATGTGGATATATGCAGAAATTTATTTCTGAGGGTTCTGATATCTGTGTCAGAATGTCAGACAATACTTCCTTAAAGGCTGACATTGGTGAGGAGATAAAGCAAACTGATTCCCCATAAAGACAATTGAAGATAAAAAATATCTTTGTTGTTTCAAATAGGCAATTTAGTAAACAACTTTCCTTTAACATAAGCCTGAAATAATATAGAATATTGTCTCTAATTGTTCTTTAATAAAAG
>NW_006354820.1:0-590 GCF_000327345.1 Myotis davidii
TTTTTTTTTTCTAATGAATATTTGTGGGGAAGATACTTTGATACAATGTAATTATTTTGTTGCTTTTTAAACTTTGGCTTAATAATGTTAGTATCCATGGGTGATTCTATTTGAATCAGTTTTTACTATAAAGGCTGCAAAATGGTAATTTTCTAACTCTTAATTTCATCTACATTATTGGTTGTCACTCTCTGCAAAGAAAGAACTTTCCCTTCTCCTTATTTATTTATTTACTATTTACTTGCTTACTACCAGTATGGACTGTGGATTCTTAGGGTTTATGATCCATTCTCCCATTTTCCATTTTGATGCTCCAGTTTTCCCATATTTGCTCAGAGGGATCCCTTCAAGTTGTCTCCTCTGTCATTTTTAAGTAATCCCATCACTCTTTGAGCTCTCCCTTATTTTTTGGCATAACCAGAAATTATAGTTCATCTTGTTCTTTGCCTGCCCTAGTTTTCAGCCATTTCACCAAGGTGGTCTGGTTCCCTTTACTGAAAAATTGTATTTGAAAAAACAAAATCTGAGTGCTAAATATGCTTGTCTACTAGGACGTTGTTGCTTCTAGGCATACAATAAAATGTGCTCTT
>NW_006354821.1:0-590 GCF_000327345.1 Myotis davidii
GTCTAATTAGCATATTATAGTTATATTATTATAGATGAATGAAAATAGAGATTAGCATCTGGAGTATTGAATTGGCAAGATAATACACAATATAAAAAGGCAATTTGTATAATATATTACATTTATTTAGTTAAAAATATGTCTGGAACTTTCCCATTTGCTTTGCATGAAGTATCTCAATCTGCATTCCACCTCAACTCATGTGGTGGATTCTATTACCACAGCTGAGAAAACTTAAACCTAGAAGGCAAAGTAATTTACCTCAAATCATAGTTTTTGTTATTCAAACTAAAGTTCTTGGAATAGAGACTGTATACTCATCTTCATAAGAGGTGCTGCCAGTCTTGAAAAATTAAACTTATGTGGATGATATTGTCTGGTAGAAGGGAGATTAATGTCAATATAGCATGCGAGTACATAAACCCACAATACCTGTATGGTAGCTCTGACACACCTCTTATAAATGTATCAGAGAAAAAGAAAAAAAAAAAATTAAGGAGAGGAGTTTCTTGGTGAAAGGCCAAACATGGATGTCCAGGTTAAGATGTTTGGGTTTCTTTCTTTTTTTTAATATATTTTATTAATTTTTT
>NW_006354822.1:0-590 GCF_000327345.1 Myotis davidii
GATCAGCGTGACAATGACCAACAGTGATTCAGAATACTTTGAATCTATTGGGCAAGGGGACTGGTTAATAGAACCATTTTATAAAATGTAAACATCAAAAAAAGTAGTGACTAAACTGAGCAGGGTCAAAGTCTCCTATCGTGCCAGGCAAGAGAGAAAATTGATCAGAATTTTAAAAGTCTTGGCAATCACTGTCAGTTGAGGTAGGGATGGCCTTCTGGTGGAAGTCTAACTGGTGGGGGATTAGAAAGTGAAAGAAATGCTTAGCATGCTATTTCCATTGCAAGACAAAGACAGAAAATATTAAATGCAAGCCCGTATTCGTGGTATTGCCACTGAACCGTGAGCAATGGTTTAATGAGTTACAGACAGCAGTTCCTCTTCTTACAAATAGGTGTCAGCATCTCCTCCTAAGCATACACTCCTCTGGCCCTGAGCACTCCCCAACTCTTCAGGGTCCCAGTAAGTCTTAGCAATAAATCAGAATAGCTTAGATATCAAGTGGTATTAGTGTTAATTTAAAACCACATCTGAAACGAACAACAAAATCAGGGAGAGCCAGGCACACTAGAGAGCACTTGCAAAGCCCT
>NW_006354823.1:0-590 GCF_000327345.1 Myotis davidii
GGTCATGGAGAGAGGGGACAGGCTCACTCTGTCCCTGGCTTTTTGCCCATCTCTGCTGCATGATGGCATCTCTGGTCTGTTCCAGCAATAGTTTCCACTCAGGTAAGACTGCTCTTATCTGACTTTTTGGGAGTATGTGCTGGTACCCTTGTCTGGAATCCCATAATATTGACCACTCGTTCTTAAAACTTGAAAATCTTTCTTATAAAGATTGGCTTTTAGGCTATTGTTTTATCAAAGTAACTGAGAAAATCAGTGATGAGAGTCAAGTTTGATTAATGGCTTTTTGTTTTCAATTATAGCCAAATTCTTCATCGAGGAGGCAATGGGCCTCATGATTTAGTCTCTATCTGCAAGGGATTATTATATAATAGCAAACAAAAACTATGTGGTATGTTAGTTAGCTATCACTGTGTAACAAAACACCCCAAAGCTCAGTAGTTCAAAACAGGGGTTGGCAAGCTATGGCCCATGGCCACATCCAGCCCATAGCATGCTTTTGTACAACTCACAAACTAAGAATTGTTTTGCATTTTTAAAAATATATATTTTTTGAGTTTTACTGAGAAGAAGGGAGAGGGATAGAGAGT
>NW_006354824.1:0-590 GCF_000327345.1 Myotis davidii
GTTACATCAGAGCCCCTGAAAATGTGGATCTGACTCAGAGGTCTGGGGCACAGTCTAGGCTTATGCTTTTCCGACAGGCTCCCAGGTAAAAGCTGATGCTGTCCTCAGACTTCTTGTTGAACATCAAGGGCTTACAGTGGTGGTTCTCAGCCTTGGCTGCATAGTATAGTCAACTGTGGACCTTTTAAAGTCTCCCATGCCAAGCCACACCTCATAGCAAGAAGAATCTGGGGGAGCTGTGTCCCAGCTCTCAGTGCTTTTTAAAGTTTCCCAGGTGATCCCATTTGGCAACCAAATTTACCAGCCCTGAGTTGCTTCAGTGTATTACAGACCAGCCAAACAATCCATTCTCATACTGATCTTCGACATAGAGAATATATTATTCTCTCTTTGCAAAGGTTAGAGTGTTAGTAGTATATAAAAGTTTTGAACCATTACTAGAGTTAAATGATTATTTTGTATTTGACAAAATGTTTTTTTATGAATCAGTAACATTTTAGCAGAAGTTAGAAATGGAAAGGTAAATATAAGCTAAGCAGTTCACTCAGAAACCTTATTTGGATATTGCTAAGATAATAGTTGCTTTTAAA
>NW_006354825.1:0-590 GCF_000327345.1 Myotis davidii
TTTTTTTTTTTCTCAAGCTACAATCGGTAACACACGAATGCAAACATTTATAACTGAGCCTCGGATATAAGTATCCATTTTTTTCTTAGATTTCCTCCATTCATTTTTATACCTCCTATTTTACCCTGATTTGCTTCCTACTGAATTGACATTTTAATTTTTTTCATTATATTTCCCTAAAGTTCAAAAACACAATATAAAGGGTCACTCCTACATATGACCTTGAGCTTAGCCATTACTGTACTTGTATCTCTTAGATCTGTAGATAATTTATGTTCTGATAGACTATACTTAGGAGTACATTTCATGTCCACGAAAGCGTCTACCTATACTAGAGATGACAAATGGGTCATGGGTCACAGAGAGTGACATGGGTCGAGTGAGGTATAACCTCTCGAATGAGGTCCATGTCGGCCTGAAAAGATAATAGTGCCAGGAAGCATCCTAGGCCTGCCTCTGTCTCCGGACCATGCACAGCCTTGCCTCTATGTAAACAAGTCAGCACCTCAATATTTCTTAGGGTAAAGAGGACTGAAATGACCCTGAGGTGTCTCAAAGTTTCTGCTCCCTGAGAAATAAGGATTTTTATA
>NW_006354826.1:0-590 GCF_000327345.1 Myotis davidii
AGCCTGAAACTAGTGATACGTTGTTAGAGTCCAGCATTCTGTACGCCTGGATTGAACCCTAAACTCACAGGGTTATTCAGATCCATAGCCTTAACATAATTCCCCAAATGTTTTTATAATCTGTGTATTTTAATTACATAGTGATTAGCATTTTAATTCCTCCATGAGGATGGGAGTGCTGAATTGTGTGATGAGCTCCTTGGCCAGGCTCCTTGGCTAGCAATGGCAGTGTTGTGTATTGAGAGGTACAGCTAATGTGGTACCAGTGTCCTAGGACCCTGGACACTGACTGGAACCTCTACACTGCTGGGATCACCAGTACTACCACTGGCTACCTGCTGACTTTGACCATAGGGTATTGTCAGACTCATGCTCTTGAATCAGAAGCCTACCTTGCATTATAATCTCTGTCTGGTTCAAGGCCAAGTTTAGGCTAGCCCTTTGGACCAGAGTGCTAGTTAACTCCTTTTTTAAAGAAATGAACCAAGGGTACAACCCAGGATAAGAAAATCTGCATACAGCAAGTTAAATAAGCTTTGGGAGGACAGAGGCATATGACCAAGGGTTACCAATAGTTTCTCAGGGAGGGA
>NW_006354827.1:0-591 GCF_000327345.1 Myotis davidii
TCTCCCTTCCTCTTTGAAATTAATAAAAATATTAACAAAGAAAAAAAGAGTTGAAATCCTAGGGGCACTTTATTAAAACCAATCCAGACACTCACACATAAGAGTAACAGGGATCACACATTTTGAAATTTGAGTAATCTCTGTGGAGGGGCAGGAAGGAATATCTATCAAATGCACACCCTATTTAACCCAGAAATTCCACTTCTAGGATGTTATCAGATATACTTTCAAATATGAAAAAATGATCTATAGGCAGAGTTATTAATTGCTGCATTGTTGATAACAGCAACAGACTGGAAACAACCTCCATGTCCAATAGAGGACAAATCACGCAATGAAATAGTTGGCAGCTCTCGTAAGGAATGAGGCAGCTCTATGTGTGAAATGGTCTCCAGATGTAGGTTCCTAGGAAAAGAGGAAGGTGCAGAAAAGCGTGAATAATACGTTACCTTAAGCGTGTGTGTGTGTGCATTTATTTATCTGCTTATATGTGCTTAAGAAATTTCTGGAAAGATACCCAAGGAGCACCGTTTGCTTCCAGGGCTGGGAGAGAGGAAACTTAATACATACCTTTTGTATTTTTGGAATTTT
>NW_006354828.1:0-591 GCF_000327345.1 Myotis davidii
AAAAAAATGGCAATAGTAAGTCCACACCTATCAATAATCACTTGAAATGTAAATGGACAAAATTATTCAATAAAAAAACATAGAGTAGCTGAATAGATTTAAAAAATAAAATAAGACCCAACTATATGCTGCCTATCAGAGATTCACTTCTGCTTTAAGGACACACAAACCGAAACAGATACTTCATGCACATTGGAATCAAAAGCAAAAAACATGCAGAGGGAGCTATACTTACATCAGACAAAACAGAATTTAAGCCAAAGACTGCAATAAAAGGCAAAGGTGGTCATTAAATAACGCTAAGGAAACCAATCCAATAATAGGCTATAACATTAGTAAATATTTAGGATATACCTAAGATCATAGGGTCTAATCACAGGCAAATGTTCTCATTGGCACCAAATTACTAGAGCATAAAGAAAAGATGTTTCTTCTAATATGACCGCACTATCCATCCAATCTTCCAATCTAGAAATCTAAGAGTTATCTATAACACTTCTCACTAATGACTTCTATAATTGCTATCTGCTATATATCCCCTAATTGTATCTCTTTTTCTCCAACTACATAACCTGTCGTCTTTTTTTTTTT
>NW_006354829.1:0-591 GCF_000327345.1 Myotis davidii
ATTACTTTGGAAATATTTCTTAAAATTTACTTTTTATTTTTAAGTTTTGAATCATTTTAGATTTCACAGTTATTCTAAATATCCCACTAATCCTTATGTTAGTTAGCAGACTCACTGGAAGAAAAGGTACACATATTTTTTTGAAGACAGACTAGCAATAAAATGGAAGGCTCTAGTTTTAATGATATTACTAGAGCCTCTAAAAATAAATGTGCCATATAAATGTAAACTTCTAATCACAGTTTTTCATGGTGGAGCATGCAGCAAAGACAACTTGAAAATAGCTCAGCTTTTCAGAAGGAGTTATTGCCAGACTGGATTTATTTTCAAGAATATTGGTTCTCCAGTCTGTCCACACATGTCCAAAGCCTACATCTGTTGAGGGCCCGGCTTAGATATGAACACATCCATGAAGACTTTTCTGATAGCCTTAGCCAGAAATGCTTTCTCCTGGCCAAACTGTTGTACCTGTCATTTATACCTTCCTCGCACATAACCAGATGAGGGCACATCTATCTCCCCACCTGGCCAATGAATATCTTGACAAAAGGGATTGTGGCCCTAGCTAGTGTGGCTCAGTTGGTTGAGCAT
>NW_006354830.1:0-591 GCF_000327345.1 Myotis davidii
CACATTTGGCTCCAACAGCAGCCACATGGTTTGAGATGCCCTGATCAATGGATTGGCTGTGTGATCTATGCCACCATGTCACAGCCTTGCTGTGCCAGTTTTATGATTATTTGCCATTTATATGACATCCCATGACATGTATAACACTCTATGACAACATATAACAAGGATTTGTGAATCCCGTCATCTTCCCCATCAACCATGAGTTCCGTGAGCTCAGAGACCTTGTATAGTTTTCCGTCCCATGTTTGCAGACCATGAATGAATAGAGCACCAAGAGCCACCTCCTTCAAGAAGCACCCTCTGATTTTCCCTCCCCACATAAATTCTCCTCTCTCCATTCTTGGAAACCTGAGAAATGAGCATCTCCCTGGAGCCGTTTTACAAATATTTGTGTCTTTTTTCCCTTCCATTTCTCGCTCTGGAAATAGACATTCTGGCCAGAATGCCACCTGCATCCCTACATAAACATATCATTGTACGTGATAAATGCTATGAGAAATGATGGGGAAAGGCCTAATTTAGACCAGGAAAGGGGGGCTGGGTCAGGAAAGGCTCTCTGCAGATGGACGATTTAATGAGAAACCCAAA
>NW_006354831.1:0-591 GCF_000327345.1 Myotis davidii
AGGAAGACCAAGAAACATGGAAACAACATGTAGGTGTTCCAGCCAAAGCTCACGAGTGAACAACATTCTGATTATCCCAGAGCTCAGCTGATGCTGACTGGAGCAGAGACAAACTGTTCCTGTCAAGACCCACTAAAACCACAGGTTCAAGAACAACACACATGTTGTCATTTGAAGCCACTACGTTTTGGGGTGGTTTGTAATACAGCAATAGTTATTGAAATATGACCAAACTTTAATGAAACTCTACAGAATAGGACAATGCTGTAATTCCCCCAGCAAAGACATCTGACGGCTAGAGGATGGCTTCCCGTGTCGGAAATCTTGACAGGAAAAAGGTAAAGGCTTTGGCTATAGAGAAACAATGAGAATTTGGAAGGCTTATTACATCAGGGAATTAAATGAAGCATTCGATGGAAAAGAAAACAGGATGCTAAATGAATACTCCACAAAGTGTAGATTTATGGGATTATGTTTATTGCTTTGACTACAAACATCTATCGATAGCTTCAAATGGCTTTGAACTAATTTACTTGTTTGGCTCTGAAAGACTACTTGGCTTAAGTGGATCTTCCAATTCTGTCTCCTGGG
>NW_006354832.1:0-591 GCF_000327345.1 Myotis davidii
TCATAGGTGGACACTCAACCACTGAGCCACGCATCATCTTTAGATCCTTTGGGATCTTTATTTGAAATCGTATTTCTATGATGCATGCCTAGAGGACGCAAATCATATGATTTCATTCACTCCTTAGGTGAGTTCCACGTGGATCTCCACTCAAATGTTAACCCTGTGAGATCATTGCTTTTCTTTCTGCTTCCTGACAGTAGTTGGTAAGGGAAAGACAAGTTCTTAGCAACTGAGCTGTTTTTCTAGACGTAGTATTGTGGGGATGCAAGCGAAACAGCTGCAACCATTTTTTTTTGGCACCATAAAGGAAGCCAAACTGAGGATGAAGCCAACACAGGTAGGCAGAGCCAAAAGAATCACAGAGAAATGGAGCTGAGTCCTGATCAAACTTCCTGAAGTTTATAATCCCCTTCACTTTACAGTTTTGTTAGCCAATGTTATCTTTGTTGTTTAAGGTAGATTTTGTTCCTTAATTGATAGAGAATTTCCAATGCATTAAGTGTCAACTTCAAGCTTCCTGTCACCCCAAGTCTCTTGCCTCCCTTCCTTTCTGACCTTTTTTTTGTTGTTAATCCTCACCCGAGGATA
>NW_006354833.1:0-591 GCF_000327345.1 Myotis davidii
AAAAAAAAAAAGGTATGTTATTCAACATGAACATGTATATATTTCCCAGTTTAGTTCTTCACCCATGATCAAGCGTCTGGATATAAATCTTGCCTCAAAGTGATACCATTGTAATAATCTAGTTATTATTGAAGGGGAAAAGAGTAAAAGGAAGAGTAGGTAATATAGGCATGTCATTTATACAGCTTTGCTAATTTAACACTCTTTAAGTCTGTTCTCCACTGACCGATGGGGAAAGGGACTGGATAAAGGCATTTTGGACACATGCTCAGTAAGATCTAAGTGACATGGGAAGGAGGTTACCTGTCAGTTACACCTGGGAACAAGTCAGTGGCCATAATAGGTGTGGTCACTGCAAGGGCGCAATATTTAAAATCCTGGACAATAGAGCCTTTCTCACTCTTTTTCTCTTTCTTTCTCACTCTCTCGTGCTGCCTGACACCTGGCTCTCCAGTTGCAGAGGCCACATTCCCTTTCATTCACCCACATTGCTCATGGCTATGTGGACTCCACACAATGGATTACTGGACTAAATCTGGACTAAGCGTACTGAACCGGGTTGCAACATGGAATGGAAGCTCTGGACACTGG
>NW_006354834.1:0-590 GCF_000327345.1 Myotis davidii
AATAACTATCTTGAAAGCAGATAAAGGAGAGAGGATTCCTAATATGACTTTCACATGTAGTGTCTATATAGAAAAGGAAAAGTCAGTAAGATTGTTTAATCCATTCAACTAATTTGAAGTATTTCTTCCCACTAACATACACCATGAAAGACATGCTTCCACCAATGTGCATGTCAGTGTTCGGCATCCAGCTGATCACAAGCTATATACACTGTAATAATTGAATGCAATACCACATCTTTTAATAAGCAAATTTCTTCCCTTGCTCAGAATACTGAATTTTTTTCCTATGTGAATGTTTATAAACTAAACATTCCAGGACCCAGAAAATAGCACCTTAACTTAGTTTTTTCTACGTAGTTTAAATATAATTATTATTTGGCTGCAATGCTACACTTTAACATAGATGACATTAAGTAAGATGATGGGCTGCATTCAGAAAACTCGCCAATGTTCTAGATGGGTTTCGGGAAAATGAAATCGTTTTCTGCTATGGATCAAGAGGACTGCTCACCTTGTCTACACTTGCCAAAACTGGGTAAGCACTCTCTCCCTGCTTGCAAAAATTAAAATCACTTTTTGTTCCTCTT
>NW_006354835.1:0-591 GCF_000327345.1 Myotis davidii
GAAACTTTCCAAGGGAACCTTCTCTTGTATAAAAGAAGTGAAATTATTTTCCATGTATACAGCTCTTAGATATTCTCGAGAAACTCTCATTCCTACAGGCCTAAGAGCTTCCATGTGGAAATTGTTGTGTTGGTGGGAATCTGGCTCAAAATAAAGACTTGGTCAGTTGCACACATGCCTTCTCCATCGTTAAGAGAGGGAATTGTGATATAGACGTTGGAACAGAGGTCACTTTTTAATTCAGCTTCCATTGTTCACCAACAAGAGTAATACATTGAGATTTCAAATTCTGTTGTGTTCTGTATAGCTGTAGAAGCCTAGAACACATGAGAAATGTACTTCAGTGTATATATAGTTCGCTTCTGTTCTCCCAACTTACTAATACCAAGCTATCATTTTTTTTTAAATTTCAGTTAATTGAGGAAAATAATAAATAAGATTTGAGGATAGCATGAAAAACTCAAAACACCGAAAGTACAAAGTAGAAATGTTATCAAATGCAATAAAACATGTTATTACAATCTCAGTGCTTAGATTTATCTGAAGCTTAAACATAGCTGAGACATGACTTCAATTATTAGTAAAAGTTTA
>NW_006354836.1:0-591 GCF_000327345.1 Myotis davidii
ATGTCAAACTCATGGCCCATGGGCCACATGCCTTGTTTATTTAGCCTGTATTAGCCTTTAAGTTTGATATGCTTGGGCTACATAGAACAAGACTGGTCCTTTGTATACTTAATACCCTAAAGACATTTGAAGTCACCTTTTCCCTGAGGAGGTTCGACATCCTCAGATCCTTTAGTCATTTCTTAGATGACCTGTTTGCTGAATGCGATTACGGTCTTGAGGCCTCTGGTTGTGCTACTTGCAGTCTGTCAGTGTCATCTTAAACGTGGCATCTGGAGCAGAAAATAGATTACACACATCTAACACTGACAGTTTTCTGTCATTTACCTTATTCTGGACACTGTATTTAGTGTAGTGCAAGAAAAAATAGGCTTTTTGGATGGCTGTGTTGTACTGTTGAAGAACTTAATGTACAGTATTTGTTTTTCTTTGTTCTAAAAGGATTGGATATTCAGAATTATGAGTTGCTTTATGTTAAAAACTTTTTTTAGTTTCCTTTTCACCTGGGGCTCTCAAGTTCTTTATATGCATGAATTAGTAAAGGTTTATGTATTTTTCTTTTTAATTAATCCTCACCTGAGGATATTTTTC
>NW_006354837.1:0-591 GCF_000327345.1 Myotis davidii
TATGTGAGTGATAAAGCAACAACTCTTCTAAAAAACATTTTCACGAACCTGTAAATCAGAGCATAAAGCCTCACTTATAATGCGATCCAACTTATCGATCTTTTTCTTGTGTGGTTAGTGTTTGGTGTCCTGTTTGTGGTGTCTTTGCTCAGCACCTTGCTTTCCTCAATGCTGTTGTCTATTGGCTTTCTTGGATTCTCACCCTGCACATGTTTCGCTTAGAATTCAGCCTAAAATTGGAGAGGAAATTGTGTATGGAGTTTTTGGACTCTTTCTCTTAAATTTCTTCCTCGATGGCACTTTGTCCTTCAAATCCCAGGCACTTTGGTAACCCTGAAGTCCTGACCTCTATCTTCTTAGCTCAGTAAATTCATCTTTATTCCCCAACTGTCCCTACCCCATCCTAGGCCTTCTCTCCAGAATCATGGCTCCCCAAGTCCTGCCAGCATTCGTGGCTTGCCAGTTTCTTCTAACAGTTGTTTTGTATATATTGTTTCACTTTTTTGTTTGTTTGTTTCTTTCAGTAGAAGGGTTGGCCCAATATGACTAGAACTACAGTTGAAAACCACTTGTGTTTACTTTTAGAAAGAG
>NW_006354838.1:0-591 GCF_000327345.1 Myotis davidii
CTCACATCCAGCGCAGTTTCCTAAGTCTGAAATGGCAGTGGCTGGGACCTGCATGTTGTGGTTCATTCATTCATTCCTTTTAATGCATTCATTTATTCACCTGTTATGTGGCAGGCACTGTGCTAAGTGCTCAGAATGCAAAGCGAGAAATGGCCCCTGCTGTCATGCAGTTTACATTCCAAGTGAGGGAGACAATCAAGTCATCACATTAATGAATATGTGATTGCACTCCCTAAGGGAGCACAGCAGGGGAATTGGCCTATATGAAAGGGTGGAGAGAAGCTGGAGTGGGAAAATGTTTAAGGAAGGGTTTCCCAAGGAAAAGAAATTTGAACTTGGATCAGAAAGACACCACAGGTAAGAGTAGAAAAAATAGCATGTGCAAAGATCCTGGGGTGGTGGGGTGCATAGTGCATTTCAGTAAAGGGGCTGAAAAAATGCCAACATGACTGGAGCTGAGAGATTAAAGGGAGAATGGGAGGAGGGCAGGCTGGAAAAATAGGCAGGAGCCAGAGCAGGCAGGGATTTGCAGGCCATAATAAGGATTTGGTGTTTATCCTAATAGCAATGAGATGTTTAAACTTGGTGTAT
>NW_006354839.1:0-591 GCF_000327345.1 Myotis davidii
AGGAAGATGCATTCCCCCATCCAGGAAAGTGCTGCTTTCTCACAGAAAGAATTGTTCCCCCACAGTAAGATGTGCCTCCCCAACAGGAAGGTGCATTCCTATCACACGCAGATGCGTTCAATCAAAGGAAGGTGTGCTTTTCACACAGGAAAGTGTGATTCTTCTACAGGAAGATGGCTTTCCCCTACAGGAAGAAAGGTTCCCCCACAGGAAAATAGGTTCCCCACAGGAAGGTTCATTTCCTCCAAAGGAATATGCATCCCTTCATAGGAAGGTGCATATTCCCACATTAAGGAGCGTTTCCTCAATAGGAAGGAGCATTTGCACCACAGGATAATGTGATCTCACAGAGAAAGTTGCGTTTTGCCGACAGGAATTTGCATTCTTTCACTGGAATGTGCAGAAAGATTCATTACCCCTACAGGAAGATGTGGTTTTACCCATAAGGACATGAGTTCCACCACAGAAAGGTTCATTTCTCCAAAAGGAAGGTGCGTTTCCACCGCAGAAAGATGGGTCCCTCACAGGAAGGTGCATTTCCTCCACATGAGAGTGCATTTTCCCCACAGGAAGATGCATTCCCCCATTCAG
>NW_006354840.1:0-591 GCF_000327345.1 Myotis davidii
AGTTATTTAGTGCTTGAGTCAGAGGCACCTTTGTACAGAAGGCACTGATGTGTGAGAGGAAAGGAGGAAAAGAGAAGGGAGAGAGCATAACTAAACATAAGGAGATGCCAAAGAACGTAGAATGTCCAGCAGGCAGTGAGGTCACTCGTCTAGCCAGGATGGACCCAAGGAGACACACTGTCAGACCACAGTAATTGTCCATGAAAGCAGATGGTGTCAGAATAGGAAGGGACTCTCAACACCATTTACTGTGGGAGAATCAGAATTAGACAGAGTATGGATGGAATGGGATAAAGGAAGTGTGCAATGCAGCATTGATATTTGAGGGCCTTTTGTTAACTATGAGAATATATATACGTATACAAATACACATATATACACATACATAGATGTGTATATAATATCATATTCTTATATAGTCATCTAAAAGTACACATCTCACATATGTATATGCGTATATGTAATTTCTTAAACCTAGTGCTGCACTGAGAAAGTTGAAATGGAAATACATTATTGTATTTCCAAAAGAGAAGATGTATATTAAATATAGGAGTTTATATAAAAACTAGAGGCCTGGTGCACGAAATTCGT
>NW_006354841.1:0-591 GCF_000327345.1 Myotis davidii
AGATGTTCAACATCATTAGTCACTAGGGAAATGCAAATTATACTGAGATAAGCATACTGAGATACTTCTACAAATCCACGAGAACAGCAAATATTAAAAAGACTGGCCACACCAACCCCTGGTGAGGAGGAGCAACTGGAACTTCCACTCTGCTGATAGAAGGTAAAATGGTACAATCACATTGGAAAATAATTTGGCAGCTTATTAAAAAGTTACATATTTTCCATATGATCTAGGTAGTACATTCCTAGAGAAAATGAGCATATGTCCTTACAAAGACTTGAACATGAATGCTCACAGCATCTTTATTTGGGAAGATCACTAACTGGACAAAACCAAAATGTTCTTCAGCATGTGAATGCACAAACACATTGCAGCATATCCATAGAATGGAGTACTACTCAGCAATAAAAAGGGTAAGCTGCTGATACATACAAGAGTACTGAATCTTAAAATCATTAAGGCAAGTGAAAGAAATCCTACTATAGATATTCTGTACCCTGTTTGCACGCATATACAATTTTAGGGGATGCATAATTAATCTAGCTTGACAGAAAGTCGCCCTAGCTGGTTTGGTTCAGTGGATAGAGC
>NW_006354842.1:0-591 GCF_000327345.1 Myotis davidii
ATTTCGTGCATTGGGCCTCTAGTATACCTATATTGCAAAATCTTAACCTTCTTGTTTTGGTCATCATATACTGACTTCCAACTATTAGATGAGAATTTATCTCATGAATTATTACCATGATTGTGCAACCACAATCACAGCTGAGCCAGGTACTACACTCTGATGTCATTGCCTTTCATGTTTCATGCCGCCACCTCCCTTACCTTGAAGTTAACAATTGATTTTTTCATGAAGTTACCTAATTTCCTATATTCCTGTCACAAATCTCCAAACTCATGTCACTGTGTAAATCTCCCTTCAATACGCTCAGACACCTTGGTCTTTTATCAGATTACTTGGAGCTGTTTCCTGGAACCACTGTTCTCTTGCTCCAGTCTCAGAGACCATCACAGTCACCTTGGGAATCTGTTCTCCTCATTTTGCATTGGTTCGTCTGCATTATTTCTGTTTCTTCATTATTTTGGTAGAGCCCTGCTTCAGTGGCTTCTGAGAAAGGCTGTAGAGGAGATGAACTTTAGAAGCTTGCATGTCTAATAGTTTATTATATACTCATAATGAATTCTTTCATCTGAGAATAGAACTGAAGGCTGT
>NW_006354843.1:0-591 GCF_000327345.1 Myotis davidii
TCCACCATGTCGGCTTGTACCCGCCCTCACTGACTCGTGTCTGGGAGAGACGCGTGGAGACTGGGCTCAGACCAGGAGAGCAGGGTGGGTCCTGAGCAGGAGGCCGTGGTGGTCCTGCCACAGCAGCTGTGTCCTCCCTGGTTGCACTGGCCCCTCCCTGGGGCAGTTCCACCTCTGCCTGGAGTCTGGTTCTCACGACTCAGATCCAGCCCCAGGGCCCCACGGAGAGCCAGGCAAGGGCCCAGGTGGGGGAACAGAGTGGCCATTTTCTGGGCAGATGAACACACACACATTTTTCTGCACGTTCCTGATGTCCATCCCGGTGCCTGCATTGACCCCTGGGGAGTCAAGACCCAGTAACCCAGAGTAACTCTCTAACGCACCGAAAGCCACAGTTCTTACAATGGTCTGTTTCTACACTGTTTGATTTCCTCTGAGTACAGGACACCCACACACATACAGAATTTAGAAAGTTGAAAAACGTTTACAAAAATAAAAGAACTAAAAATCACCCACCACTTCACCACCCACAGTCAGGCACTGCTAACATCAGGATGAGTGAGGTTCTGGGTTCTTTTCTCTGCAGAATTA
>NW_006354844.1:0-591 GCF_000327345.1 Myotis davidii
TCTCTCTCTATTACTTCTTAACACAGAATCCTGGGCAACTCATGAATTAAATCAAACAATTTGTCAATAAAACTTGCTTCAATTATCATTGTCCCAAAAATGCAAATGGCATATAGGTATTCAATAATACCTATAAATGCATTATTCTCAAAAGAAAATTTTGGATCCACTTATCAATGTTTTTAATAACACAACATAGATATTCAAAATTACTAATCGTTAAGAAAATGCGAATCAAAACCATGATGAGATACCACTCCACACCAAATATGATGGCTACTATAAAAAACAAAAACAGAAAATAACAAGTGTTGTCAAGGAGGCAGAGAAATTGGGACCCTTGTATATTGCAGTGGGAACATAAAATGGTGCAGCTACTATGGAAAATGATACAGCTGTTTATCAAAAAAATTAAACACAGAATAATCATATGCAGCATTTCCACTTCTGGGTACATACCAAAAGGAAGTGGAAGCAAGGACATGCATAGATATTTATAAACCCATGTTCATAGCAATATTCACAATAGCCAAAAGGTGTCCACTGGCATGTGACTATATAAACAAAATGTGATATATACATACAATGGAA
>NW_006354845.1:0-591 GCF_000327345.1 Myotis davidii
TAGTTTTATTCATTTCAAACTGGCCGGATCGGGGGCCGTGGTTTGCCCACGGCTGGAAGGTCATCATTAGTGTAGAAACACTGTTGGCTCCAAATTAATTTTGCTTGGATCCAGACCAGAAGATGAAATTATCTAATATAAGGCATTTGAAAATATTTCCGTTCTTTGAGTAGAGTCATACAGAAGTATCATTTTGACATTGAAGCCAAACCTTCTGCTTTCTGTACAATGGGCTGGCAAATAGAGACAGATTAGTTAAAAAATATAATACTATACCGAAAACCCAGAAATTTCAGCCCATTAATAAGCTGAGCATCCATGAGCACTGACTGAGGAGTTAGTGTTCTTTCTAAAGCACAATTAGTACGAGAGAGCTCATCTGCTCTGAACCTTCAGTAGTCCCCATTCTGAGGAGAGTAAACGCTGGATTCCTTAGTTTGTCATTAAAAGCCATATATAATTGGTCCTCAGCTAGTCTCTCCAGTCTTATATCTAACTTAATATCAATTCAGCAAACATTTACTGAGGATTGGATATGTTCTTTGCTGTGCCTTATTCTGCAGTAAAATTGTATTTCTTTCAGTTCCCTTT
>NW_006354846.1:0-591 GCF_000327345.1 Myotis davidii
ATATATATATATATAATAGCTTATATGTAAATATATATTTATATGTATTATATTCATAGTAATATATTTTATATGCTCTTGCTTGCAATAGAACTGGGTTTGGAACTCTTAATTTGGTGAGTTCCAGATCATTTTGCTTTGGGTCATCACCCAAGGTCCTAGAGACTTGTAAGCCAAGTAGTAAGTTCTCTGGGTCATTAAGGAGTAGGCTGAACTTGAGCTCTCCTGCAGTTAAATTTGGTGTTAGTGTTGGCAGCAACCAAAAGAGTCCTAGTCCCAGGTAATACAGAGTTCTGTATTTTGGGGAAGCACTGCAAACTAATACACACTGCAAGGCAAGGAAATGGCAAATCGGTACCAGGCACCATCCATTGGGTAAGAGAAATATTGGCATCAAGGGAAAGTGTAGCAAATTCTAACAGGGGCGTCTATTGAAAATATAGTTTACATATCTCCACATCTAAATTCACTTGGATGATCTTTTACTCCATGGAATGTTGTGGCTACTGGGCTTTTAAAACGAAAAATGCTAAATTAGAAAAACATTCTAGCCTCTATTAAAAAACCATCAAAGCCCAGGTTCCTGCCTCA
>NW_006354847.1:0-591 GCF_000327345.1 Myotis davidii
CAGCCCTAGCCGGTTTGGCTCAGTGGATACAGCTATCTAACTTCTCTAAGTTTCTTCATCTGTCAAACAGGAGTGATAATATCTACATCACAGGGTTGTTATGAAGAGCAAAAAATGATGTAGGTGAAAGACTTAGTGTTGTGCCTGGTGCATATGAACTCTCAATATTATGATGAAATAACTTGAAAAAATTAAGTTTTTTGATGAAAATGTTACATTTGTATTGCTAAAGAACCAATTATAAGTTCATGTAATCAAAAAATTTACCTTTGAAGAGCTTTCAAATATCTGGGGGAAGGTGTGAACCTTTTCAAAATTCAACATATTGGACTGAGTAGACCTAATTATTGCA
This sequence comes from Myotis davidii, assembly GCF_000327345.1. Taxonomy (NCBI): domain Eukaryota; kingdom Metazoa; phylum Chordata; class Mammalia; order Chiroptera; family Vespertilionidae; genus Myotis; species Myotis davidii. The sequence goes on from NW_006354847.1 coordinate 353, forward strand.
AATACCTTCTCTTGAGAATTCTAAGGTTAATTAGAATAGTACAGGGACCATACAAATCAACAGTTGTGATGCATGGAAATATATTTTTAGCAAAGATGTTGCTGCAGAATTGTTAAATATTGTTTCAATTCCAATAACTCTGCCAGTATGGAAAGAATTTTTACTGTCATGGGTATAATTTTTAAAAATTTTGTATTTATTGATTTGAGAGAGAAAGAGAGACATCGATTTGTTGTTCC
>NW_006354848.1:0-591 GCF_000327345.1 Myotis davidii
GGGAAAGCAGAAATAGGAAAACACATCTTGGATGTCTTACAGCATTCTGGTTTTCAACTGTAGTTCTTCTTGAAGACTGGCTGCATTTTTACCGTTGGACTTCACAGATAACCTGGCCTCCTGTTTAGTTAAATACCAAAGCCATTAAACTGAGGATGCTCTAATGCCATGGTGACCTGTGTAAACAAACTAAAACCTAATGCTGTACATTTCTCAAGGTTATCAAATCAAACCCCTAAGACAACCACTCACAACCAGCCATCTAGGAATTAAGCTATAGCCAATCAAATAATTCCCTCTTTGCTCCTACACTTTCTCTACACTGTGCAAGCCCTGGCTTCTGGCAGTCCAGGGCTTCTAATAACTTCTGGTTTGATGCTGCCCTCTTGAATCCATTTTTGCTCTTAACACTTTTAATATGCCTAAGTTTATCTTTTAACACTGGTGACGATGTAAAATGGTTTAGTCACTTTGGAGGACAGATTGGCCATGTCTTACAAAACATAATCTTACTGTATGATCCAGCAATCCACACGTCTTGATATTACCCAAAGTTACTGAGAACTTAGGTCCACACAAAAACCTGCACAT
>NW_006354849.1:0-591 GCF_000327345.1 Myotis davidii
TTTCATCTATTGGATCTTAATAAGCGAGGTGGTGCAAAAACTTGGCAGTGGCTTTCTAGAAATGAAACTGGAGACATGTTAGAGCTGGAAAAATCATTTCAAACAACTATTTGATGTATTTTCTACATTGTTTATCTGAAGACTCAGAAAAAATACACATACCTGGGCTTACCAGGTGCCTGAGTACATTGCAGTTCTATCTTTTGCTTCAACAATTACTAGTATGTCAATACTACAGACCACTATGAATTTGGCAGGCCAGAATTTCTGACAGAACAAACTGGAACAGAAGGAACATGGAACATAAGGATTGGTGAAAGTTTTATATCCTGGAACCTCTTGCACTGACAACTGAAAGAGGTGAAAATATACAGAATCAAAATATTATGCATCACCTTTTATATGTAAGTGAAATATACTCTTTAACTACTGAAGCAATTGCTCCTAAAAATCTTGCCAGTTTCTTCATGTTGCCCAACTGGAAAATTATTTCATTTTTATTGTGTTTTAAGCTTACATTCAATTACTCTCCCCAGTTTTAGGATCTAACCCTGTAGCTCCCTTTATTTTTCTGTAAGAAAAGGACTTGTT
>NW_006354850.1:0-591 GCF_000327345.1 Myotis davidii
CCCGGTTTAAAAAGTTTGAGGACCCCTGGTTTAAACCCATCGGGTTTTGTATGTTATCTGGTGGTACAGAAAATATTTTCACTCTCCAATTCATTTCACTATTTTCCATGACTTTTTCTTTAACAAAGAATATCAGCTATATTATTTAATCATGTAATCATGCAATTTAATCATCCTTTTATGTCTTTAGAGTCTCAAATAATCCCGTGATGGCAATTTAAAAAAAAACATTATTGCCCCCATTTTACAGAGGAAGATGCTTAGACACAAAGAAGTGAGTGATTCAGCCAACAGTGGAGAAACCAAGACTTGAATCCCATGTCTCTGGCTTCAGGCCATCCTCTCTATTCTAAAACCCCAATAGACCTTCTGATGGTACTTATCCCAGGGCCACACCCATCAGCCTCACAGACTTTCGTGGTAGATTGTACTTGCCAAAGTCAGTGATCCCTTTTCATTGACTCCTTTGTAGGTGGGTCTGCTTCCTAAATCTCTTGAGTTAAGCCATCTCCAAATCACTTTGGCGGGAAGATAGGATCCGTTTCTGTCTGGGAAGGTTTCCTATAGGCAGCAAATGTTATCATGGGAAGA
>NW_006354851.1:0-591 GCF_000327345.1 Myotis davidii
GATAGATAGATAGATAGATAGATAGATAAATCTGTATCCATATACCCCACCAGTTGGGAGGGTAATTATTAAGAGGCATGCCACTTATCAGTTAATTCCACTTGCTCCAAGCCCCGCGTCCCAGGATAATGTCCAATTTTGTCTTGAATGACACTTCTGTCAGGTTAAGCAACCTTGACCATAATCAATCCAATAAGTGGCGGAGTCACCCTGTCGCTCCCCCACCAGGGAGCAGCGCCCCTGGGTGTCATAAATCCTGTCTTCATTTTGTTCAGTTCTAGTTTTCTAGAATCTCCCACCGGCCAGATTGCCTCTTTAGTGTTATCTTGAGAAAGCTGAAACCATCAGCCTGCGCCAAGTGTTGGCTGCCTCCGCCTTCACGTGCTCTGACAATTTCTCTTTAATTCCAACAATGTGTGAAGCCCTCCCAACATCAGTCAGGCGGAGTGGTGAAAGTTTGCACTGAACCATCTGCGCTTTCTTGGGCCTAAACAACGGCACGGTCTTTGGGAACGGCTGGCACGGCGATGGGTCACTGTGGGGATGCAGTGATGACCCTGACCTTCAGCAACAGGGTCAGGCTAACTCAGA
>NW_006354852.1:0-591 GCF_000327345.1 Myotis davidii
GCTTTGTAGATTTTGAAGATGGAAGAAGCTGCCACAAGCCAAAGGAAGTAGGCTGCCTCTAGAAGCAAATAACACAAATAGATAATTTGTCAGAGTAACTGGATGGAACATCCCTGCTAGCAATGCTAACAACTTGAATTTAGGATGTCTCATTTCCACAACTGTAAGGTAATAAAATTGTGTTTTTTAAACTACAAAGTTTGTGTTGATTTATTACAGCACTAGTAGGAAACTATTACACTGGATGTGCAATGAAGTAAAGATAAGACAAGCCTGTTGAAAAAAAATGAGGATCAGAGGATAAAAAAATTCACAGTAATTACTCTCAGCAATTTTCATTATATGGAAATAATTCAAGAGTTTCAGTGATAGGAAGTTATGATGACAAAGGGGATATTGAAGCAAAGTTGTAATTAAATTTCAGATGATGGCAAGGTGTGGTATATGGATGTGAAAATACAAATATATTGAGTCATAGTGGAGATGAATAAAAATGAGAAAATTATGAAATTGATTGGTCAAAATGACAACTTTATTCTCATGGTTGTTAAAATCATCTAGAATAATTGCAGAACTTAAGACTAAAAGAAA
>NW_006354853.1:0-591 GCF_000327345.1 Myotis davidii
TTTTTCCAACGCTTGCTTGCTCCTTCTGCAAGGGTATCCTTTCTTGTTATTAAAAGCTTTAGGTAAGTGTTAAGTATATTCTGTGGATCCTTGTCGTTCCAATCATCTGACCTACTGAAATTGTTATAAAAACAGACTTTTCCCTGGCCAGCCAGTTGGAGGCTCACCGCTCTCAAGATACTCAAACTGGTAAAGTCTTTGCACTGGCAAACCATCGAAACCCTCTGGGCAAATTGCACAGCCGTGTTAGAGCCGGAACCAGAAACTCGGGGTGGGACCTGGGAACTTGTCACTGTGGGCCCCTGGCCATGTGGTTCAAATGACGAGCCAGGTGTGGGCACCTCTGACCTGAGCCCCGGAGCTCCGCAGTTATCCTAAAGCTCCATCGAAGGCCTTGCACAGTAGGAATGTGTCTGGTCTCCGAGTGAGAAATAGTAATAAGTGCCGTGTAAAAAATGTGAAACCGAAGTAAATGTTGGGTCAGCACTTAATACAGATTGCCTTTTAAGCTTCTACGTTAAATTGCTTGGTAAATTATAAATGTTTACAAATGTTGCCATCAACTTCCAGACTAGTATGACCAGAATTATC
>NW_006354854.1:0-591 GCF_000327345.1 Myotis davidii
CTCCCCTTCTGTATGTTATCTTTCATTTTCCTTATGTCCTTTGAAGTACAAAAGTTCGTAATTTATTTAGTAGGTGTCCAATTTATTTGTGCTTTTGTGTATCGTTATGTGCTCATTTCTGTTATCAAGTGAATACCATGCTGTCTCTGTGACTTTTAATCTATGGGGAACTGGCCCCATTTCCTGGCCTCCATTGTTGGTTTAATACGAACATATGAACCAAACCAAGTCCAGGTCAGTGAGTTTTAATTTCTGAGACCTGCTGAAACTATTTGGAAAGAGAAGTTCTCTTGCCACTGAATTTGGGGGTGGGAAAAAAGTAAGTCTTAGGTCTGTTCAGGGCTCCTACGTTCAGAACGCCAACTTGAGTGTGAATGAAGTACTGAGAGGTGGAGAGAGACTATTAGTATTTCTTTGTCCCTGGATCCAGTGATCCAGCCATGCCTAACAAGACCCAGCAAGGGTTCTTTCAGATACTGCATACATACTCCCTTCACCCATGCTCCCTGTCTTAAAACAAAAGATATGCTGAACTTGTAGAACCAGATTGCTAACGGTTTGAATTGATACTGGTGATATTTTCTCTCTCTC
>NW_006354855.1:0-591 GCF_000327345.1 Myotis davidii
GGCAACCTCGAACCCGTGTTCTATCTTTACAATCTGTCTCTTTGAGAATGTTACGCTCATGGAGTCACACAACATAGAAATGGGTCGGGAATACACAGCCTTTTGCGATGGGCCTTTTTCACTCAACACCCCTGAGATCCAGCCGCGTGTGTTCCCGTCACTCACTCCCTTTGACAGCTGGCCGGTGCCCCACGTGTGCGTGGACCAGTCTGCTTCACCACTCGCCCCCTAGAGGCGCCCTGGCCGTCCCAGCTTTTGGCCGTTGCATGGAAAGCTGCCTCAAAGTGCTGTACGGGTTTTGCGTGGACACACGTTTTCACTCTCTGAGACAGACGCCCGGGGGTGCACTTGCTGGTCGTACGGTAAGTGGACGTTTAGTTTCATAGAAACCAGCAAGCTGTTTCCCAGAGAGCGGAGCCGCGGGACCCCCAGCAGCGAGGACGCCCGTTTCTCTGTCCCTGGCCCACACCTGCCCGGCAGGGTTTCTCCTGTCAGCTCTCTGAGCGGCGGTACTGACCGCTCCCTGCGGGCTGTTAGTTATTTATTTTTTACCACCTCTTTTCTCTCTCTCTCTTTTTTAATATATATATT
>NW_006354856.1:0-591 GCF_000327345.1 Myotis davidii
TTTTTTTTTTTTTTTACAATCTTACAATCAACTCTTATGAAATCACTCATTATGGAGAAATAGAAATAAAGGTGGTAAAGCCCACTGTGTCTATTGGCAAGCTACCAGCACGAGGTACTACAAGATGATTCAAAAGGATGGGCAGGGGACAGTGCCTACCTAAGCTGTAATGCATTATTAATCTGTCTCTGAAACTGTAATTACCTTCTCATTCTGTCTCTCCAAGCTCGCAAACAACTGCACTTAGCCTTCTTCTCTGTGGATGAATTAGGGATAATTTCATACTGTGGTTTACAGTCTGTTACTACATTAGATTTCACATTTGATATTCCCTGTAGCTTATAAGTACATCCGGAATTATAATAGATGTGAGGCACTATCTACCCCCTGTATGGATGACAGGTTTGGGGGGTGTTCGCTGGAACCTCACTCTACCAGCTCAATTACCAGATTAATTTATAACGTTTCTGGGTTATTTCATTTGAAAGGTGAAACAAGTTGGAGAATTGAAATATTTTTCTCTTCAATTATTTTATTTTAAAAAAGTTACACATAACATAAAATGGGTTTTGACTATTAAAGATTTTTTTA
>NW_006354857.1:0-591 GCF_000327345.1 Myotis davidii
TATGGATGGATCTTGAGAGTATTATGCTAAGTGCAATAAAATAGATGAAAAAGAATAAAAACCTTATAATTTCACTCATATGTGGAATATAAGAGAAAAAAAGGATTGAACAAACAAAACAAAACAAAAACAAATTCATGGATACAAACATCAGATTTGTGGTTACCAGAGAGATGAGGAGTGGGTTGGAGGGCAAAATGGTGACAGGGGGTCAAATGTATAGTGACAGGTGGAAACTAGACTTTTGGTGGTGAGCACACCATAATATACAGAGATACTGGATTATAATGTTGAACACCTGAAAGTTATACAATGTTATTAACCAACGTTACCTCAATTTAAAAAATGTTTTTAGTTAAATAAATAAAATGACTTCCAAGCATTGTACTAAAGTGCTGTCTAGTATTCCTAAGTGCACGAAGGTTGTGATGTGCCTTACCGAGTAAATGTGTGCCCTTGATGAGTTTCAGATGAGTTACAGTGCTGTTGGCCGTGAGTCCAATGTGAATAAATCAGTAATATATATTAAATAAGGTGCCCTTAAATGAAAACATACATAAAATAAGGTTATGTATTAACTCATTTACAAAA
>NW_006354858.1:0-591 GCF_000327345.1 Myotis davidii
AAACAGCAGTGGAAACCATCCAAATGTAAACATTACCAAGTTGGTAATAATTATAACTTAAAGAGATCAGTTTATAGGGTGCTCTTAAAAGAATCCAGGAAATAGCTTCACATGGGCTTCAGACTGTGTAAATAGGGAAGTGAAGCCAAAATAATGATGACAGGCTTACAAAAAATAGGGGAGTCAGAATTCTTGGTTATGATGAGTGAGATGGTTAAGAAAGTTTACATATTTTTGGAAGGATAAGTCAACATCTATTACTTATGTCCTTCTTATGAAAATTACAAAGTAAGACTTCTCATGTTTACATGGGAAATGGAGTCACAAAATACATAAATAAATATATGACAGGCCTACTCAGTTTTACTGATTCCAAACCCCATGTTCTTTCTATGGAATTATAATGGCTAACACAGAAAAAAAGGAATAGGAGATTGGGTTAAAAGCAGGTTTTGATTTAAAAGGAAATAAATATTTTTATAATAAATCATTCCCATGAATTTCCAATTGCTTTAATTTTCACTGAAATTGTTTACATTTCCTACTAAAAAAAACAACGGAACCAAAAAAAACCACACAAACACAAAAATT
>NW_006354859.1:0-591 GCF_000327345.1 Myotis davidii
TTGCTGTGCAGAAGCTTTTTATTTTGATGTTTTAATCTAACATTTTCTGCACTATATATTTAAATGTGAAACATCCAGTCTCAAAACCAAAAACATTTTATGCATTGAACACAGGAGAAAATAGGAGATCTGCTGTGCCGGTAGTGGTGTCAGTCTTAGCATGGAAAGCTTAGTTAAATCCACCTCTATCTGAGGATTGAAGACAAGACTTGGACTTAAGGAGATTGAAAATGACAGACTCATGAAATTGGAGCTCCTAAAGTGATACCCTTTGAGGAGTAGTTGAACCAGAAGGAAAAGTATTCCATTAATACAAATGCAACACATTACGGCTTCTCCTAATATGAATCTGGGGTCTGAGTGAACGGAGGTGTCTGTTGAAAATTCTTCGTCTGAGCCTGAGCTTCCAAGGCTATGTATGTATATCAAATGTATAAGACCCTTGGTGTTAAAATCACCAAAAATTATAATAAAATTAGTCCAAGGCCTGTTTTGTGTGGATGCATACACAAAATTATTATGGAATAAAAATGGTGAATCTACCTTTAGTTCCTATTTAACTTAGTTTCCCTGTCTGCCATGGAGCAGGTT
>NW_006354860.1:0-591 GCF_000327345.1 Myotis davidii
GTTCATGGGTTGATGTTCAACCACTGAGCCATGGATGCCTGGCATAAATAGTAAAATTTTTTATGTTAACTGTTACTCAGATTATTGTGTTATTTTTATTGAACAAATGTTTATTTTCAATGTTAATTAGCCAAGCTCAGCAGTTAATGAAAAATATCCAAAATTATACAATGTTTGTGAAATTTCTTTATACATGTATGGCAAATATTAGGCTCTTATTAATATTTCAAAACAACATCATAAAAACAAATAAATACCAGAAAATCATATTGGCAAAACTGCTATATGTTTATAATCTGAAGGAGATGATAACAAGATGAAAGCTAAACATTGATAATTTCCACATTCACTCATTCCATGGAGGTCTCAAAAGGATAGAAGCAGAGATCTGATGAAATTGGGAGCTTTAGCCATTGCTCCTTTAATGGAGGAATAATTAAAAGAAATGGAAAGATACCTGATTCTAATGATATCTGTATTGATATTAAAATATGTCATTGAATGCTATAATTCATTGTCAAATTGGGAATTTGAGTCATAGTTGACAATTTCAAATATAGTATACTAGAGGCCTGGTGCACGAAATTCGTG
>NW_006354861.1:0-591 GCF_000327345.1 Myotis davidii
GGTTTCTGAGAGCAGACAGCATCCTGTCCTAGTGGAATGAGGCAAACCGGTCCCTAATGCACAGCCCGGGCCAGAGAGGCTCCGGGAAAGCACAGAGGGGTTAACATGATGAATCTGCCAAGCCCCTTGGAGTGGATGGATTTAACTTCCTACCCCGCCCTTCTATGCTAATAAGGAGTAGGTGTCTGGTCACTTTTTAATGCAGAGCGGACTTGCAGCCCAGAGGAAGCTCCGGGGCACAGAGCGCAAAGGGTCTGAGACCTTCCCCAGTAAACCTTCCCAATTAAATCAGCAGGCTCCTGTGCCATGACCCCTGGCATAAGAAGGGTTCTCCCTTAGCCGTGGGTCAGGGCAGTCATCAGAAAGGCTATGGAGTTGCCACAGCTCATCTCCTCACAGAAGCAATTAGTGGTGCACAGTGACGCCTTGATAATGGCCACTTACTCTCCGTGACTTTCAGGATTATTTCTGAAACCATTTCCTCGTTTATTATGAGAAAGCACCTAGACAGTATAATAGAACTCTAAAACATAACTAATTTTTCTGAATGTTATGAAGCTGTTGAAAGTAAGCAGCTCTGAGATGGTTTAT
>NW_006354862.1:0-591 GCF_000327345.1 Myotis davidii
TTGGGGACAGGGTGGGGAGGCAGGACCTTCAAACTATTTATCCCAAGTTACTGGGGCGTTGGCACCCATGTCATATCTGATGTGTACCCAGCATACAATGCATCTCACAGTGTGAGGCAGTACATATGCTGCTTCCCCATTAACTGATTAAAACATAGTTTATTGACTTTAAACATTTCTAAAAGCAGTGTATGCTTATTGTAAAAAGAAAAACCAAAAGACCTCAAACAAATCAGAAAAAATATGAAATAAAAATGCCCTTCTCATTCCCCAGGGAATGAGAACTAACAGCTTGGGATATACCTTCTCTGACACTGCTCATCACACACAAAATATTTTCATAAAAACGAAGCCAACTTGATATGCCGTAATCACATTAACTTCTTTTCGACAATAATTCAGAATTATTTCTCTTTCGTCTGGGTATTATGGCTAAGTTTGTCTTCCACCTCCACATGTTAAGAGCAGGGGATAATTTAAGCATATGATATATTTGAGGTGTTTTGAAAACTAATTTCTCATTCTAGAAAAGGTAATTGGAAATGTTCAAAGCAAATGAATATAAAGATCACCAGACTGAGGGTTTTTTTT
>NW_006354863.1:0-591 GCF_000327345.1 Myotis davidii
TTTATTATACTTAAAATTCTTCTACATTATATCTGTTATTTAAATTCTTATTTTTGATTAGCTGTGTCTAGTTTACAAAGTATTTTCACATAAAATATTTCCTTTAATCCACACACACTGTTGTGGGGGTGCTTACTTTATCTAGAAGACAGTTGACTCAGTGAGGTAGGAGGGCTGGCCGATGTCACATAACTGGCAAGGAATAGAGCTAGACCTGCACTTAGATCTTCTATGTCTAAGTCTTTTTATGGTACTCGATACTTGGAAACTTCTTTAATCCTAGGGACTTTATGTATTTTTGTTTTTCACTATTATGTAAGGGTGTTCTCCATAGAGACTAAGTTAATAATAACAAAATATTGCCTCCAATCTCTATAATCATTTCAGAATTGAAGTATTCCACATAAATGACTCTTGACAATGATGGATGCATAAAAGTTTATGTGCCATAATTTTTATCTTAATACTAGGGGCCCAGCATGTGAAATTGTGCTCAGTAGGCCGCCCACTGCTTCCGTGGGAGCCGGCAGGAGCCGCAGCGCACCCACAGGAGCCAGCAGGGAGCTGCGCCGCTTCCGCGGGAGGGAGGCA
>NW_006354864.1:0-591 GCF_000327345.1 Myotis davidii
TCATAGGTCGATGCTCAACCACAGCCATGCCAGCTGGGCTCTCTTCCTTCTTTAAAAGTGCACCTTTTGTTGAGAGCATTCACTGCTTCTCACAGGCATGATGACTCACTCCTTCATCATATATTTAACACCGTCTTCCAAAATTACCACCTCGTAAATGTAGTGCTTTTAAAATCATAGTTCTCTATTGAAAAGCACTCATAATGGTACGTACTCGAAATCTTCACTCTTCAGAGAACATATAATGAAGTGAGCTTGGGAAAATAGTCATAATATAGAGAATCCATTTTCTTCTCCTGCAGCTAACCCTACAAAGTAGAACTAGCACTGGCACTAAGACTCCATTGTTACTTAGGGCACAGGAAAATGTTTCACAGGAAAACATCTGAGAGTAGTTGAATATAGGGGTTCATCCTCAGGATGCAAAAATTGCACAGTGAGTCCTTGCTTGATGTTGTCAATAGGCTCTGTGATTTTAAGGAAAACAATGTCAAATGTAACTAATTTTATCTGAGGTGAATCAACATAAACAAGCATTAAGTTCCTAGGCGTCTCAACAATGTTATAACAAAATGAAATTGAACAAAATGA
>NW_006354865.1:0-591 GCF_000327345.1 Myotis davidii
TTTTTTAACCACATCCTCCAAGATAACTCACATATGTATTCCTTCTGTGCTGTACACTCAAACTAAAATGTGTTTGCTATTAAGTTTTCCCAATCAGTGAAGACATTATTATGACTAAATTTACACGACCTTTGCATTCCCCATTTCCTGTGAAAGTTCAAGGCTCTGCCATCTCAGTACACTCTGAAATATCTGCTCCAAGGAAAATGTAATTTTATAACTCAAGAAATCTTCAAATTAGAAGTAAAAGGTAGATACTTATCACAACTCAGAAGCTGTAGATGGAGTGCATCCAGAGTTTAAAGGGCTTAGAGAAGCCCAGGAGAGCGTTCATCTGTCAAGAATTCCACATCCCTGGTATGCTGTGAGGACAGCTTATAGTTGATTTCACAATTTGGATACAAACCAGTGAAAAGATTATCTGAATTGAAGAGTTGATGCCAACAAAAGGATGTCACTATCATATCAGAAACAAGAACTACACAGAAATAAGGAAACATCTCATGGTGCCTTTGCATCTGCTCAAAACATCCAGCACATCATCCATTGCTTATTATGAACAGCAAAAAATAAATAAATAAAAACAAAACA
>NW_006354866.1:0-591 GCF_000327345.1 Myotis davidii
ACGTACTATTAGAGAATAATAAATCTTACCAGCTGCACAATACATTATTAATATGGTGATAGAAAAGAATCTAAATGAAATAATTTATTCTATCCCATTGGGCAATGATATGGTTTCATGAAGAATCAATGGGATAGCAAAAATGTTGAAAATCAGCTGTGTAATGAACTGCAGTGAAGCAAATTTTCATTGTAAGTAGATGAAACCACACTGCATGATAATGAAGATTGACTACTTGCATCTGTAATGTTTCTAAGAAAAGAAAAGTGGTGGAGAAAAAGATAATTCTAACATTTATAAGAGTGATTCAATAAAGTTTTTCAATTATTGTAATCTTTAAATGTTGGAAATATATTTTTCTAGTCACTGTGCATAAGAAGAAATATCGGTTATGGTGATCAGCTGCATGGAGTTGGTAATATAAAAAATTTACCAGGTGTGTTTAAAAATTCATTATATTAATTATCAGCAACATTTAGACACTAAGAATCAGAGAAAAAGAAAAAACACAAATCAAGTACTAGTAGAATTATCAATGTCACTAATATATTAACAGTAATTTATCACCTGGCCAGTGGTTGAGTGTCAACC
>NW_006354867.1:0-591 GCF_000327345.1 Myotis davidii
GTAGTTTGCCCACGGCTGTCCTAGAGGCTAAAACTATTCTAGTCAAGGGTGTGCCTCAGTGGTTGGTATCTAGCATAGTGCCGTGCCCTAGGAGATGCTCATTAAACATTTGTCCAGGGGGTGAGGAATGATTGGCCTGGGATTCCCCAGGAACTGGGAAGGGTGTTCCCACACAAGAACAGAATGTTTGACCTATCTATAAGGCTAGTAACGCATCACGTTTGAAGACCCTAACCCTGTGAATTCATCAAGACCATGCTCAAGCACAGCCCCCAGCATCACAGCATCCCTAAAGCAGCTTGACAATTACTCCACATGAGAAACGGGGATGGAAGTCTGCTCTGTATATTATTACCCTCTTAAATGGGAGGACAAGAAATGAGTCTAGTGTTTTAATATAGATCTACTTCTTGCTATCCATCTTAATCTTCTCATGAAAACCCTCTCTCTAAAAGGAAAGCTATTAATTGAAAAGAGAACATGCCCTAATTTCAGTGGAAAAAGATATGGTAAATTCAATGCCAACCCAAGACATCCAATTTCACAGAGAAGAATATGTATAACTAGAGGCCTGGTGCATAAAATTCATGC
>NW_006354868.1:0-591 GCF_000327345.1 Myotis davidii
TTTTTTTTTACTTTATAAATTTTTTCCATTGTTTTATTCTTTTATTTAGTCAATTAATTTATAAAATGACATTTACTTGATGGCAAAAACTGTAGGTTGGTTTTGGGTTTTAATTTTTTACAGCAAAATGCTACCCTCTTTTCTTTATTTTCCTCAGTTTCGCTTTGCTGAGGGGCTGGACATCACACTCATGATCCTGGGATTACTGGCATCAGTGGTAAATGGAGCATGTCTACCAGTAATGTCACTGATTTTAGGAGAAATGAGTGATAACCTTCTTAGTGGATGTCTTCTCAAAAGCAACACAAGTGAGTACAGTATTTTACTTTTCTATATTGCTGGAGACTCAGAGGTGTGAAAACAGTTAGCTCATTATACAGATTATTGTATTGTCATACAATATCTGCATGGTATGTATTAAAGTCATTCATTTTTCTATATTGCCAGGGATTAAAGAATCAAAATCTATATTCATCAATGTTTTTCAAAGAAACAGAACCAACAGGATGAGTGTGTGTTTTTATACATACATACACACACACATTATATGTGTGTGTGTATATAGAGACAGAGATACATATATGCACGTGC
>NW_006354869.1:0-591 GCF_000327345.1 Myotis davidii
GAGTGACAGTACATATGTTGGACTATTTTTTCTTACTAATCGTTCTGTATTGGTTATGGATAATGCATCTGGCCTCCACAAAGCATTCAGATGCTCATATAATTAGACTCATTTCTATAGTTCATGCATCAAACACAGGCCCTTTGGGCAGCTGTGCTTGGGTCTATAGGCATGGGATGTTAATGAAATGAGAGTAGTCATGCTAACACTGCCCTCAGTCCTTTACATATGTAAGATGACTGCAATTGCCCAAGGCATTCTAATTACAAAATATTTAGTAGTCTGGATCTAGCACACACCTGCCAGAAACTTGAGAAGAGCTGCTGCACCAGGATTTTTATCCTGCCCAAGAGCCCAGCTAGAAACCAAGTTCTAATGATGCTGGCGGCAGCATAAAAACCACATGCCTTCTGAATTCAGTTGGACATCCCTGACATTCTCCCCTTGGAAGGACTGGTCCAAGATCCTCCATTCTAGTCCCTCATTCCACAAGGATCACTCACTGGCCTTAAAGATGAGAGTGTTTCTGGGCCTGTTATGTGCGAGATGTCTATTAGATGTCAAGAGACAATGTCAAGGAGGTCACGAGGT
>NW_006354870.1:0-591 GCF_000327345.1 Myotis davidii
GATGAGACCAATACCACAATACCAATTACTATATTAAAGCATACATGTACCTAAAATAATGCTAAATAATGCATTTTCATATATTAAAAATACATGTGTAGAAACAAAGAGAGTGGGTCTGTATAAAGAAATAGGTGAAGTTAGAAATGAAGTTGTAGGTACAGAATACATGAGAAAAAATGACAAAATAGTTATAGTGGGTCATTAAATAAGAATAATGATTAGCATAATTAGACAAATAAAAAAACAAATCACAAAAGGTAATCTGAAGAAAGTGGAAAATGTCCAATGCAATACTTTATACCTACTTGTTGCTCAATAATTGTTTCATGAAAAATTGAATGAATAAATTAGTTTGTGAACTCACACATAAAAAGAATAAGTAATATATGATTTATGTGTATGAAGTCTATTACATTGCCTAGAAAATACATGCAAAAATAGAATGCAACCAAAGAACATTTTCTTCCATATAAAATCAAAATAGATGTGTGCTACAATGATTGATAATCAGTTTGCACTGGGGCTTAGTTATGATTATTTATGAAACAGAGTGGAAAATGCATAATTGATTCAGATGATACTGATTGT
>NW_006354871.1:0-591 GCF_000327345.1 Myotis davidii
ATTTTGTGCATTGGGCCTCTAGTATTCAATAAATGAAATAACTTGGTAGCTAGTCATCTTAAAAGGGGAAAAAATGAGTTTATATACTTATACCATATTCTAAGAGTAAATTCCAAGGGATCAGGATATTTAAATATTTTAAATAACCAGTCAATAAAAGCACTAGAGGAAAGCTTAGGAAGAATTTATTTTATAACCTGATGAGAGGCCAGTTTTAACCAAGGCATAAAAGCAACAAGTAAAAAGGACAAAGAAACTTCTGCCTGACAGAAAAAAATAGTAAACTAAGCTAAATGCCAATGACAAGTTAGCCTTATCATGACCTACCCAGAACTAAAGACTATTTTTCTTTGTGATTGTCAGAATAAGGTATAACTCAGAGTGCAGACGGCAAAGAGGTTGCTATCTCAAACAGAGGGTTGAAGTGAGCCATCAAGTATGTGTTTACTAGAAAAACTCATTACTGTCTTACTCGTCAGACCTGTGTGTACAGGGGAGAGAAATGAGAAATATCGTCTCAAATTAGATATCCCAAGTTGGACAGAAGACTTTATTTTCTTTTTAAAATATGTATTTATTGATTTCAGAGAG
>NW_006354872.1:0-591 GCF_000327345.1 Myotis davidii
ATGTTCTTTCTTATTGATGATATAATAAAACCATATCTCATAGCTGGTTGAAATCAATAAAATTCTATTCCCTAAACCTGCAGCCTTTAAAAAAATGTGTCTGTAATTCTCTCAACCCATGTTCAGTATCACCATCTCTTAGAAGTAAAAGGCACCAGCAAATACCTTTTGCTGACAAAATGATTTCTGCACTAAGCAGGGTCTCTGATGGAAATCACCCTTCATGTGGCATTGGTACAAAAAGGACAGGACCCTAGATGCTAAGTCAAGATGTCTGCACTCAAATCCTCGCCCTGCTGGTAAATGGCTGCGTGACTGTGGACAATGTGCTCTGGTTCCTGTGCTTAAAAAGAGGTAAGTAAGCTGGTTCATTTTTCAGATTCCAATCTCTATTACTCTGTACCTTCCCGACTGTTGTGAATTGGCAGCCGCCCAGGGGCCACACCGTTATTTCACAGAACACAATCCAGAGAGCCTGACCAGTCTCAAGCTATCCTTCACTGAAAGACCTCAAGCCTAAAATCTAAGCTCAATAAATATAGGTTGGGAGGCCAAAAAGTGTTTAGACCAGCAGTTCTCAACCTGTGGGTC
>NW_006354873.1:0-591 GCF_000327345.1 Myotis davidii
AGTTCTGAAATTTTTTAGTTTTTCTAGCAAGCTCCAAATTAGTAGACAATGGCATCTAAACTTGAGGGAAATTCCCAAAATATTATTATTAATCAACAACATCACCTTAAAGAGGCCATACTCTTTTAATTTCCAGAGGGTGTCATAATGACATTTGATATAAACAACATCAATACTCCTTTCCCCTCTTATGGTTTTGGGTTGTGAAATTAGCCTTATTTTTATAAACTTACTTTTTTTTAAATTATGAAAGTTATATACCTCATTACAGCAAATTTGAAAAATAAATGAGTTCATTCTAACCCCAATACTTGTTCAAGAACAACAAAAAGCTATTGTACAGTGCTGGGAGCCAGGACAGTGGTGGAGGTGAACAGTAGGAGCATTCTGGCTTATCTCCTCCTTTTTGTAGAGGTGTGCACTAGATATTTTTATAATTATAATTTAGTTTTGTTACTTTTTTTTTGAAAAAATCATTTGCTCTTATCCATTTGTTGCATCACTAAATTTTAAAACAGCAATGCAATATGTGCTCATAAACATTTTAAAATAAATATTATTTTAATCTCTATAAATAAAAGCCTAAGTGAC
>NW_006354874.1:0-591 GCF_000327345.1 Myotis davidii
GGTATTAATTCAATTATTTGATCAGACCTAACAATTATATTCTGAATCTTGATAAATAGTGCTTAGGAAGCAATTTGAACTTTAACAAAAATACTTCCTTTATTAATTTGTTCATTAATTTACTCAATACTTACTGAATGCCTACTGTGTCCTGAGGCATTGTTCTAGGTGCTGGGGACCTATCAGGAAACAAGATCCAACAGGTATTTACCCTCATGGAACTTGGAATCAGTCAGGGGAAACAAAAAATATACAAGCAAACAACTGAGTCAAGATCATTTTGGGATGATGAGATAAATGAAATGAGGTGATGTGTTGGAGTATCTGGGTGAGCTACGTTGAGCTGAGACATAAGTGATAAGAAGGATGCAGTTATATGTTGAACCTGGAAAGAGAGTCCCAGAGACAGAGAGCATCAAGAACTAAGATGGTTTAGTGAGAAAGGATGTTCTAGGGCTATAGGTGTTGAAGATGTTATAGTGAGAAAAGGTGTGATAAGTTTGGTGTATTAGTCACGGTTTTCCAGTGGAACAGACCCAACAGGATTCCTGCCTATCTAACTTTATCTATATCTATCTATCTATCTATCTA
>NW_006354875.1:0-591 GCF_000327345.1 Myotis davidii
AGGATGTTTAGCAGCATCCCTGGCCTCTACCCAATAGATGCTAGTGGCATCCCTCCCAAAATTGTTACAGCCAAAAGTGTCTCCAAACATTGCCAAATGTCCTGTGGGGAGGAAATTCACCCCTGATGAGAAACACTGTCCTCGACTAAGGACCTAGGACAGCATAGACATTGCCAGCCATGAAACTGATTATGAGCAAGTATGTCAACCTACTGGTTTCACTGTGAAAAATAATAAACTTTTCTCTCTAACTTAGGAGATCAAGTGCGATCTTCAGGTTAGAAGAAGAAAAACTTAGTCTAACTGCTTTTGGGAGCAAGAGATCTTACTGTTTTCTGTATTTAAATTTCAGGTACTGTTCTTTTGAATAAAAGCAACAAGAGTAACTTAAATTGCTTATAATTTGAATTTGTTGATTTTTTGGTTTTGTTTTTGAAAGAGAGAAACATTGATTTGGGAGAGAAATATTGATTGGTTACATCCTGTACACGCGCCAACCAGGGATTGGACCCACACCCTGGGTATATGCCCTGACCAGGAATCTAACCCACACTCTTCTGGTATATGGGAGGACACTCCAACCAACTGAGC
>NW_006354876.1:0-591 GCF_000327345.1 Myotis davidii
AGGTTCCCCTAATTCTTTCCCCAATGGGGCAGTGGCAGTTTACTATCAACCTTTCCTGTACAGCTCCCAGGAAGAATACACACTTACTGCTTATATTTAGAGCATGGTTTATATTTTTCTTGAATTACTTTTTTTGGTTCACATATTTTATTTTCTCAGTGAGTGAAAGAATAGGTAAACTATCACATTCTTTTCTCTTTTTTCTTTAAATTAGATCTCAGAGCACATTTCTCAAGTGCAATTGAAGTTAACCAAATTCAAAATAGAAGACAGTTGTTATCACCACATCACTATGTTTATGACTATTAATCCACACAGGCAGCCCTATTAGAGGCACAGAAACTATTGAAGCCAATGGAAATTGGACAATAAAGCACAAAACAGGACAGAGGAGCAGATGTTTAATGTGCTATGATGGACCCATGAGACAATTCTCAAAAGACACAAAGACATGGGGTCAAAATTGTTCAATAACCAAGAGGATTTTTTTTTCTTGCTGGTCAATATAGGATAAGGCAAAAGTAGGTTTACAGTTATGATAATGCAAAACACAAAGTTTATTCTTTTTTTTCAAATATATTTTATTGATTT
>NW_006354877.1:0-591 GCF_000327345.1 Myotis davidii
TGCATGAATTTTTGTGCATCAGGCCTCTAGTTTAGTATAAGCAGAGAACTGAAGTCTGCAATAGAGCATAGGAAAATCAGTTAATGCAACATTTTGTGAAATGGTGACACTTATTTGTCCAAGATGTTTTATATGACTGAAGTTACATCAATAAAATTAATCAAACAAACACCCTAAGAGATGGGATCTGAGAGCCACCACTTGTCTCAGTTTCCCTGGTTACCTTCCCTAGTGCTCTGCCACAGATCATGGTTTCACCTTGAATTTTAAACATGAAAGCAATTTATATTAATACAAATTCAGGGCAAGAGAATTGTAGAATAACTGTGTAATATAATGGAAATACCATGGAATTTGAAATTCAAAATAATAAAACTGTGATATTAGGCAAGTTAATTAGCCTTAGTGCAAAAGAAATTTTCTAGAAGGAGATACAGTTACATGTTGGAAACAAGAAAGAAACATTAAGGAACATGGGGGATAGACTAAGAAGATCTAAAATACATTTAATGGGCATTCAGGAACAAGAGAAGAGACAGGATAGAGCAGAAAGAATGTTATTGAAAAACTAGAAGCCCAGTGCATGGATTC
>NW_006354878.1:0-591 GCF_000327345.1 Myotis davidii
GGAAGAGAAATGAAAGATGGCTTCTTAAATATTCATTCTAAAGTAACTAAGATAAAACTATTTTTGCCAGTTTAGTTCAAAATATTCATAATAATAATAATCTCCATGTATTCTGGACTAAAATGCTAGACAGTGCAAGGTAGTGATGATATTATTACATTTAATCCACACAACAATCCTATACATTGAGTATTATCACCATTTGCAAATGAGGAAAATACATCTTGAGGAGCTGAATTACTTAACCAAGAACACCCCAGTAAGTGGCAGAGAAGGAAATAAAAATCAGATTTCTGACTTCCAACAGGTATCCTGTAATCTTGACATAAACTTTTCCCGTTGGTTTTCTTTCCTTTATATGTTTTCTTCTCAGCTTGGCTCATTTTCCAGTGGTGGTTCCAAAAAAGTCAACATGGGACAAGACCTATGCAGTATGGTATTATTGGCTACTGCTACTACTTATACAACTTATTTTCTTAAATACAGGGAGCGGAAAAGCAATTCATTCATCTAATATATTTACACTAGAGGCCCCAGTGCACGAAATTAGTGCACAGGTGGATGGGGTCCCTCAGCCTGGCCTGCACCCTC
>NW_006354879.1:0-591 GCF_000327345.1 Myotis davidii
TCTCTCTCTCTCCTTTTGCTTTGCTTTTTGCTTTTTTGTGTAGAATCTGGAATGTATATGCCAAGGACTACACAAATATGAAAATAAATATTGCAAAGATAACTATGGTTCTGTCTGTTAACACTACAGTGGAGTTTCATTTTCATTCACTTTTCTTACAACATCATAAGAAACTTGTTTCTCCATATTCCACACGGATAGGTAAGGACTCGACATGCCAAAAAGTCCCATTGTCTTTTGGATATTGAGGAAATAAGTCACCATCATGGACATAATGGCACCTTTCCTCCAATTTTTTCAAAGTTTAATAATTTTATTCTTCCAATACTTCAGCAATGTTTTAAGAATACATATTTTTGTCCCCCTTAAGAGTAATGCAAAGGACAGAAAATTTGTAGTAAGTAGGCCTCCCGGAGATCCCAGATTTGCCACTTAGTCTCTTTATAGTAAAGTGTTTCCTTCGGTAAGTTTGGAATATATTAACCATCTGATGCCCTGGAAGCTAAAATAGGAAACACTCACTCACACCTGGAAGTTCTGAAGAAAGGTGTCATGCCAAGTTTAAGTATAAAGAGAAAAGGAGAGGCAGGG
>NW_006354880.1:0-591 GCF_000327345.1 Myotis davidii
ACGCTCCATCCATTGAGCCAAACCAGCTAGGGCCAATGTGAGTGATTTTTAATAACCTTATTCAGCAACTTATAGAAGAGATAAACTCAGTAAGAGTGTAGATGATTTCAATCACATGATGCTTGAACTTGACCTTATCTACATACATCCAAATCTGCACTCAACAATTTAAGGCCATATTCTGAGCCATAAAGTAAGTCTTGATGAATTTCTGAGGCTTGAAATCACAGAGAGTATATTCTCTAACCACAACATAATTACACGAAAAATCAATAGCAAAAGAAAACCGGAAAAGCTGTATAAGACTTGAAATTTATCAATATATTTCTACAGAGACCACGGGTCAAAGAATGCTCGTGATGGATATTAGAAAATATTTTCTGCTGAATGATAATGAAAATGCAACTTTTCAAGACATAGGGGAGGCAACTGAAACAGTGCCCAGAAGGAAATGAATCTTGAAAGCACATATTAGAAAAGAAGAAAGAGTAAAAAAAATCAATGATCGCGTGTCCTCTGATGGAGTTAGAGACAGAAGTGCAAATGAAGTCCCCAAAAAACACAAAAGCCAAGAGGCAATCATTAGAGCAG
>NW_006354881.1:0-591 GCF_000327345.1 Myotis davidii
GGTATGGAGTACACTTGGCTAGCAGGAGATTAGAATAGGGAAATGGGAGGGCTTGAGCTGGACCAGAGATTTCTATTGGTACAGTGCACTCCACAATACACTGTGCGGTGAGGTGTACTAGCACATTGAAAGAAAGGACTCTCTAAACAAGTCAGTTTGGGAAAGGTTTCATGTCTGTTTGCATCATGGGGAACCCAGTGACCATTTGTATATTAAAGTCTTTGGGAAGACCTAAAGGTGAAAACCTGCCTAAATTTCCCAGACTTTGTAACCAGATAGGCTTGTGCAGAAATAATACCTCTGGTGTTATATTCAAAATTACAAGATAATTATCAAGAATTTAAAATATAAAACAACATTTTTTCCCCCTAGCATTTTATTTCTTAGGTAAAGCATAAGCTAAAGTTATCAGCTTGTATTTAAGGGCCAATTTTTTTGAGGACTATATACTCTATTTTTAAAACTTGAACTGCCCTCAACTTGGCAAGAGGTTCACTCACATAGAGACAGAAGAGAAAGAGGAATGACCAGGAGAAGGCCAATTAATATTTCAGGACTAGAGTTCACCCTCCGTTAGAAATGCATTAGTGG
>NW_006354882.1:0-591 GCF_000327345.1 Myotis davidii
GGGTGCCATGAGCGGGTGCCATGTGTGCATGCACGTGTATATCCCCATGAGCACTGCCATGTGTGTATGCCTCTGTCCCTCTGCTTGTGCTCCTCCACGTGCACATGTCCGTGTGGATCTCTGCATGGATGCACCTGCATACAGTACCACTGCTAGAACATGCATGTGCACGCTGGTGTGTGCCTTCAGCTGTCCGTGTCTCATGCAAATCAGTGTGACCCATGTCCCCACCCCTTCCCCATCAAGCTGGGAGCCCCCCATCATGGCTCTCTTAGCACCTCTTCCAGTTCTCATATTGGCAGCTAACCTTGTCCTGTTCTATGGTTTCCTTTTTCTGCTGTCAGCCTTGCCCAGGTGGTCCAGCTCCTTCTCAGTTGTGGGCAAAGACAAACATTCCCATTTGTTATGGTCTTTCTATCTTTAGGCCCCAGGGTGGTTTTAGAGCTATGGGTGAATGCCAAGTGGGTGGATGGTGAAAACTCGGCTTCTACTGCCATGGAGAAGAAAGCTGCTCCACTGGCTTAGAGCTAGTAATGTGCTCAATAAATGAAACCTAGCCCTGGCCAGTGTGGCTCAGTTAGTTGGGGGGCA
>NW_006354883.1:0-591 GCF_000327345.1 Myotis davidii
GTGACAAGACGCCGTGCCCAGTGGCACTGGTCTTTCCCCAGGACGACGGGCCCAGCAAAGTGTCGCTTCTGTCGTTGGATGCTGAGCCGCAGCGGAGGGCCACAGTCCCAGGGCCACATCGTCACCCTAACGGGGCCTGGCTGGAGCCTGCACAACGAATTGCTTGCGGTTGGCCTGTAGCTGAGCCCACCTGTCTTCCTTTTGCTTCTTCCCCACAGAGAACTCAAGAGGCGTTGAGCTCCGTGAGTGACAACTTTGTGGAGACACGGCCCAGCTGAGGAGGGTGCTGGTTGCAGAAGACAGCGGCCATCCTGTGGGGTCCTGGGCGCCCGTTTGCATTTATTTGTAACCCCCCAAAAAGAGACAGATGCGTGGCAGCCTGGCTCCGTGCAGTAAGTATTTGTCTGCATTCTTTTATTCCTTCAGACATCGGGCGCGGATAGATGTGTTTTGACCCCAGCCAGCTGCTGTGGCGTCTCCATTCTGTTCCGGCATGCCCCACCCTTAGTGCTCCGGAAGAGAGGACTGGATTGCTTTTCTCCTGCTGTGCCGAGAGCTGTAGAGAGGCTAGAACTCAGGGTTCAGCCCCCC
>NW_006354884.1:0-591 GCF_000327345.1 Myotis davidii
TTTCACATATTTTTGTTATTGTCTACACTAATTTTCAATGTGCACGTTTTACATTGATAATAAAAAGACTGATATCTGTATCATATGTACTGTATTGACATAGATTTAGGGTTCAACAATTTAGAGGACAGTAGAGAAAGGAATCAAAAATTGGAAAATGAAGATTTTTGAAATAAGGTTATAGGGTACAGGATTAGATTATGTAAAAAAAGAGAGGGCAAAAAATAATTTTATAAAATCTGTTAATATATTTAAGACAACACAGATAAACCTTAAGTGCATTATACTAAGTAAAATAAGTCAGAGAGAGAAAAGACAAATACTAAATGATCTCACTTACATGTGTGGAATCTAAAAAAACAAACAAAAATGAACTCAAAGAAACAGGACATATTGGTGGTTGCCAGAGGCAGTGGCGTGGGGGCGGTAGTGAGGAAAATGGGTGAATGTGGTCAAAAGGTACAAACTTCCAGTTTTAAGAGAAGTAAGTTCCAGTGGTGTAATGAACAATCTCATGACTACAGTTAACAATAATGATTAGTATTTGAAAGTGCTAAGAGAATAGATCTTTAAAGTTCTCATCACAAGAAA
>NW_006354885.1:0-591 GCF_000327345.1 Myotis davidii
TTTTTTAAGTTTACTAAGGTGTGTCTTATAACCCAGAATGTGGTATATCTTGGCAAATGTTCTGTATGAGTTTGAAAAGAATGTGTATTCTTTAGTTATTGGGTGAAATAGTCTATGGACATCAAATATATCCACTTGATTGATGATGTTGTTGCATTCAACTATGTCCTTACTGATTTTCCACCTGGTTGACTTCATTTCTGATAGAGGGGTGTTGAAACCCCCGTTCTCTGTCATATCAAAGAAGAGTTATTTATTTTCAATTTGTTATGCTTTTCACTTGTTAAGACAGAATTCAGACTCCATACTCCTTACTTGCTAGATCGAAAGTTTCTCTTTTGTTTATTGGTCTTCGTGAGTTACTTGTATATTCTATGTATTAATCTCATCATTTTTAGATTTACAAATATCTTATCCCATTCTATCACCTATTGTCTGCCCATAGTATCCTCTTTTGAACAAAACTCTTTAATTTTGACATTACCAAATTAATCCATTTTTCCTTCTGATTTGTGCTTTTTTAAAAAAATCTTCACCCGAGGATATTTTTCCATTGAAAATGGGAGAGGGAAAGACAGAGAGAAACATCGA
>NW_006354886.1:0-591 GCF_000327345.1 Myotis davidii
TTCTGTGAAGACTTTTCTTCTCTCCTCACTGTTCTCATAAAGCTTATCATTTTCCACTTGATATTGTGATGAACTGAATGGTCTTGGTCTATCTCAAGAAACAGATGGTTAAAGCTACTTCTCGTACTCCATAGGTCACAATAGTTGAGTACAAATAAATTAGATAGTGATTCAAATTAGATAATAGACTTAATTGTAAGCTCACAAGACAATATTTTTGGTGATTATAATTTTCCATGATTGGCCCCTTACACATGTGTTAATTGGTTGAGGTCCTCAGGCCCCGAAAGGTATCTAACTTGAAGGTCAATGCCACCACTAACAGCCCAAACACACATCTCTCTAGTTTGTACTCACACTGGCTTATTGATAACTTCAGATAATGAATTGCTCCACCTGAACCTGGAAAACACAGGTGCTTCTACACTGAACCCCATTCCACTGTGGGTCTCTTTTCTTACAGTGAAAACTTTAGACCCCAACTATTCACTCTATTTACTCTATTTGGTCTTTGAAACAGGAACCACTTAAATTTAGGCATTGAAGTAGTGACTCATTGAAGATTTCAGTACTCCCAAAGCAATATCTGCC
>NW_006354887.1:0-591 GCF_000327345.1 Myotis davidii
CTCTGCATCTCAGTTTTCTCATCTGTAAAATGGGAGTAATTAGCCATTCTACATGAGGTAATCTATAAATTCTCTCACATAATACCTGATATATAGGATTTACTCAATACATTTCTGTTCCCTTCCATTTCCTATGTCAAGACATAGAATGCAGAAATAAGCAGCAAATCTGGACATTAGCTTAGGACTGGCTGGGAAAAACAAATAAAAATCAGCAATGCTGTTTGTCAAACCGCCTGCCTTCAATGAGCAAGACTTTGGGCTGGTTCCTTAGGCGCTTGGCTGCCTCTGGCCAGTGTATACATAAGCTAAATGCTTGCTGTGCTCTCTCCCCTCCTTTCCTGTCTTCCTTCTTCATTTCCTTTATGTACTCAATTCATGCTACGTGCTCTTTATCAAGTACACACTATTTCCAAGGCCCTGTGGTGAGACCCTTGGTGACCTGGAGATGTACCTCTGCACATGGGAAACTTACAGCCAGAGTAGAGTCAGGGGTCTTTGGTGTGAACCCCAGTTCCGTTGCTAACTTGCCATGTGATCAAGCTTCCTTTCCTCATTTATAAAGTGGGAATTATGACAGTGTCTATCTTG
>NW_006354888.1:0-591 GCF_000327345.1 Myotis davidii
ATAGGGTGGGGGTAGGGTGTTGGTGGGTGCAGCGGGCACAGAAGTTTCTCTTGAGCCTGCAGAGTCTTGGTTACCTTTAGCTCAAAACAATTCACATTCCACAGTGGCACATCTTAGGGAGACTCATTCTGAACCCCTACAAATGCAACCTTCTATACCCAAATTTCTATTCTGTAATCCTTGCCTCTGCTTTTATGAGTGGGTCAGAGATACAGCTAGCTCCTCCTTGGGAACTGGTTCCAGTAGCATTAGCCTAGTGTCCCTTCAAAATGTCTCAAAGACATTTGACATTTGGATGGGGTTTTAACTTTGATTTATTGAGCATGATTATTTAGATATCTAAAAGCAACCCCACTTGTCTTGCATCATCCATCACACCTCACTCAGGGAGGTGGTAAGAATTGTCAAACCATGCAAGTTTAAATGTGATTCCCTTCTTTTTTGAAGGCTAGACCACCATCCTTAGCTGGTGTGACTTATCAGAGGAGAAACATTCTTTTTATCTCTATCCTTCTGTCACAGGTTGCTATAATCAAACGCCATAGACTGGGTGGCTTATAATCAACAGAAATTTATTTCTCACAGTTCTGG
>NW_006354889.1:0-591 GCF_000327345.1 Myotis davidii
CTCACCCGCCTCTCACCCGCCTCTCCTCGCAGGATGTTCCTGAGCTTCCCCACCACCAAGACCTACTTCCCCCACTTCGACCTGAGCCACGGCTCCGCCCAGGTCAAAGGCCATGGCAAGAAGGTTGGCGAAGCCCTGGGTAACGCCGTGGCCCACATGGATGACCTGCCCGGCGCCCTGTCCACCCTGAGCGACCTGCACGCCTACAAGCTGCGTGTGGACCCCGTCAACTTCAAGGTGAGTTGGGATCCCCCGCAGGGATCTGGCCCGAGCGCCCCCGGGGGTCCTGCAGGTGGCGCGGCGCGGGGCGGCCTCGCCCTGACGCCCCCCAACACCGCTCTCTTCACAGCTCCTGAGCCACTGCCTGCTGGTGACTCTGGCCAGCCACCACCCCAATGAGTTCACCCCTGCCATCCACGCCTCCCTGGACAAGTTCATGGCCTCCGTGAGCACCGTGCTGGTCTCCAAGTACCGTTAAGCTGGAGCCGCGGCCACCCCTGCCCTGGGTCGGGGCCCCTTGGCGCTCTGCCACCCGCACATCCTGATCTTTGAATAAAGTCTGAGTGGGCTGCAGCCTGTGTGGCCTGTGTT
>NW_006354890.1:0-591 GCF_000327345.1 Myotis davidii
ACCACTAGTGTAAACTAATGCCCAGAGAACCAAAAAGAGGTTGGAAGAGTGGGTTTTAATTCAGCATCCTGCCGTGTATGTAAAAAGATGAAAACTGGACATATTGATAGATACCTAACAAATTGGAATTAATCTACTAGGCACCTGCACATTTCAATATCCCTTAAGATAAAAAAAGAAAAAGAAAAAAGATATCAAGCAAGTGCTAAGAGAGCTGTTCCAACCAAAATGTGAAGAAGCAAAAATCTGTCTTAGCGCTCTCAAACTCTTATTCTTTTATTCCTAATTGGTGCTCTCAATCCCTCCACCCTTCAATACCTAGATTAAATTCTCTCTCCAAACTCTACTCAAATCCTACTCATTCTCCTGCAAAGCAAGACACAAATGACTGATAGCAACTTAAACAACTACTCCTTTCACAGGCATTTGCACTTACACTCAATCAAAATCTTAAGTAAAGGGGTTACAGTCTGTAGTAGACATCAGTTGTTCATAGTTGCCCCAAAATATTTTTTGTATCTCATACCAAAAAATATATATTATTTGATATATGTATATTTAAGTAGGCAACATATTGTTTTGTGTTAATTT
>NW_006354891.1:0-591 GCF_000327345.1 Myotis davidii
CTGCAAAGATCCTGTTTCCAAATAAGGTCACATCCATAGGTACTGGGGATTAGAATTTTAACATCTTTGGGGGTACGCCACTCAACCATAATACTGCCTCACTGCTCTCAAAGAATTTCTCCCAAATAATTTTTCCAATTTTACATCATATTTCTTCTTGTAAAAATTCATATTTGATAGACTGTTATAAGTGTCCTTGGCATACTTTGCCCTGAGATCTGATCACACTATCCTTATTCCATCCATAGTTAGATTGTTAAACACTGAGTAGCTCCCTAACCTATCAAGTTGCTTGATATCCTTTGTGGAATTTACACTTGATCTTCAGTGTTCACTTATTTATAGTTTATCTCTTGTTACTATATTGTAAGTCCCTTGAAGGCAAGGATCCTGCCTATCAGGGTGACTATCATCGCCTCAGGGCCAAGTTCAGTGTCTGGCACATGGATCTCTGCAAGTACAATAGCACGGGGGACACTGAAGTCTCTATTATGTTTTGTCATTCTTATTTTGACTAGTCCTGGTTTGCTGAACCAAAGTAGGCATCCTAGGTTTTGAATAAGTACATAAGTTGGAAGAAGCTAAATGACA
>NW_006354892.1:0-591 GCF_000327345.1 Myotis davidii
TGCGACCCACAGGTTGAGAACTGCTGCTGTAAAGTATGGTGGGCCTCTGTTGCTGGCCTACCAGGGTCCTCTCACGATCACCAGCTCCTAGTGAGATGCTAAGGACAGTGGGCTTTGGTTTAGTGCCTGGCCTTTACCTGTAGCCTCCCTTGACCATAAGGCCATGAGAGCAGGTTGGAGAACATGAGTCCTGGACGTAGGTGCTGTCAGCTATGTTAACCCCTGGTAATCGTTCCCAAGTCTTTCAAACATGCTTCCTTGATTCCTCTTACCGTCTCTTTATCTTTACTCTCAGACTCTGCTTTCTCACGAGTATTTGGGGAGAAGCTTTCTGCTTCGGTCAGGCTTCATTCCTTGTCCTGTGTTTTTGTTCCCTGTTCATCTCCTTTTGGAACTGGATCTTTTGGAACTTGAATCTTCCTATACCCAATGGCTACTTCCTTTCTGCCTACGATGAATCCCATCTTCCTTTTTCTTTAAAACCAGAAAATTCTTCCTCAACCATATCACCCTCATTTCATTTCTTTCTTTTTAAGCTGCTATCTCATTGTCATCTTTTCCTTTTTCCCTGGAACAACTTGAAAGTTTTCT
>NW_006354893.1:0-591 GCF_000327345.1 Myotis davidii
TTTTGCCAACTATGGACAAAATATTGGCAACTATCTCATATAGTTATGTCATTTCATAAAAAAGACATTTACACACCAAAAGAACAGAAATGACATAATCTTAAAGTTATAGAACCCTTTACATTGAATAAACTTAACTTTATGAAAAATGCAGTGTAGTTTCCTTATTGTTTCTGTGTTTTCCACCCATGTGTGAAAACTGGCATGCGCTAGCAGTTTTCCAACGGTGAGCTGATCAGGCCCATCCTTTTTTTGTATTTGGTTCTTTCTAATATCTCTTCCTGACTTATTGTGGTAGTGGCCCACTGGCCCCAAATAATACTTTAAAATCCATTACAAAGGCAAATAAAACGATTTTAAAATTAAAAGTCCGTATCATTACTATTTCCCTGTCCATATTATAACATATAGTTGAGAGTCAAGTAGAGAATGTTCTCTAGTGTTAGCAGCCAACTGGCTTTGGGATCACCTGTGTTTCAATTCCATCCAAACTTACTGTGGAGTTTTCTTGTTTTATCTAAAGACTTTTGTTAAACAGTGATTCAATTAATAGCAATATTTGTAGCAGTTGACATTTTGTTCAAGTATTTA
>NW_006354894.1:0-591 GCF_000327345.1 Myotis davidii
AAAAAAAATATTTTTTTGAAAAAAACTGCAAACAGACGGGACAATTAATTTGGCTCTAGGAGCAGGAAGCCTTTAAATGCTCTGTGAGTTGGGAACAATAACAGCCTTTGTTCAGTCTGCCTCACAGAGTGGCTGCAAAATTCAACAAAATAAACAAAAGTCCTCAAGTCCTGTAGCTATGCACTTCCTGTAGAGGATTACTACCATTCAGACTCATGTTTCCCAGTAGAGCTGGCTGGTCATTTCATCCCCTGGGGCTGTCCTCTGAACAGCCTTGTGAGCCCTTGAACCCACACTGGGTGTGACAGCCCCTGTAACCACCAAGTTCAGGCCTAGTACTATACTGACGCTTTTCCTTTCTCTGTCCTCATTTCCTTCATATGTCCCTTGCCCCTCTTTGTATTGTACCATCTTCTTCCTGTCTACAAATCTCTTTCATCTTTCTTGTCCCGTTTTCATCCTGTGCTGGTGTCCCCAAGACCACCTCCAGGTTCAAAGATTTATTAGGAGGACTTAGCAGATAGTCGTACTCACAGCTATGATCAATTACAGTGAAAGGACACAAAGCAAGATGAGCAAAGATAAAGTGCA
>NW_006354895.1:0-591 GCF_000327345.1 Myotis davidii
ACAATTTTTAAAACTGCATTTAAAAACATCTGTAATTCAGGCTTTAGCACTAATTTAGATGGGTCACATCTTCTGCAGGGTTCAAATGAGTGAAGTATCCATATAATCCACTCAACCCTATTTTCTCTGTAAGCAACAGAGTCTGTAAAATGAATGGTTCCATTTCAGCACCATTTGTGATCATTCTAACATTTAAGCTGTCAAAGTCAATGCATGTCTTTTGAATTGGAGTTGGAATCTCCTATAGTTAGAATGCTAAGTATTAACAGTGTTTAAAACACAAAAGCCAGGAGAAATAGTCCACCTATGACAAGATATGTGTGCGCTACTTCAATGGTGTAACAGTAGCAGGAAGGATCCTCAATGCCCAGCCCTGGAAAACACATGGCATCAGGCCTCACAATGCTCAGACAGGGCTCTAGTTCTGACAGACACGTTAGCCTATTTTTCAGGAGCCAAAACAGGAAGATATGAAGACGATGGAGGAACTCCAATGAACTCTTGGTTCCTAGAGGGCAAAGGCCATGTTGTTGGGTGTTGTTGTTTTTTTGTTTAGTTTTGTTGTTTTTTTATTGATTTCAGAGAGGAAGG
>NW_006354896.1:0-591 GCF_000327345.1 Myotis davidii
CAGCAAAATATTGTGGCCATATTTTTTCAGTCCACCCAATCAAATAATAAGTCTTTGAGATTTTGTGAGCAAATTTAGTTCAGAACTGACTGACCTCAAGCATCTGAATTAAAATCCACCAACCAGCCTGTGATGTCACCCTCACTCCAAATTACTCCCAGTCTTAGGTCTTAGCATTCTATAAATGTTACTCACAGAGTGGGCATGCATTATATGGGTTATTCTTTCCTTCCTGCATAAACTTTCCCCTCCGCCCCCATAGAACTAATTTTTGTTTTATTTTTTTTGTTTATTATTTTTGTACATTTACATTAAATTCATCCCCAAACTCTCCCCAATGTTTTGTTACTCTCTTCTTGGTACATTTAAAAGCAGAAGATAATCTTCAGTCTTCTCTTCCTGGAGATGTTTCTTGTGGAGACTTGTGTCCTGTCCCATCTAATTGGATGGCTGAATAGCTGCCCCTTCGAAATTTACCCTTAGCCTATTCCTGTGTTTGCTCTCCTGTTTCATGCACTTTATGTCTCACTAGTTCTGTAAACTCTCTCCTACTAGTGAAACATATCCTCTAGTAACTTTCTGGAAAAAAAA
>NW_006354897.1:0-592 GCF_000327345.1 Myotis davidii
CATCAAACTAAAAAGCTTCTGCACAGCAGAAGACATCATTAACAAAACAAAAAGGCCAACTGAATGGGAGGAGGTATTTGCAAACAATAACTGTAATAAGGGACTAATATCTACAATATATAAAGAAAAAATCTATTTTGACATACATTTTATAAAATGTAGTTAAAAATATAGGTTTTTCATGTGTAAATAGTCAGATTATTGACAATAAATGGAACATTTTAGATCCACAAAATAATTTATGTGGAAAAGTAATCTTAAATATACAATAATTTGTCTTTTGTCTAAAACACCACTATTTTGGGTCCCTGATATTTGAGGTGCTGACTGATACACTTAGATGTGGGATTTGGTGAAAGTGGTATTTTGAATTGATAGTTAATGAATACAAATAATTAACTTTTGAAAAGGAGGAAAATATTGGGAATGGGAGTGAAGTTAGAATTCAGTTCTGGACCTGTTGATTTTGAAGCTCTTTTGGGACTCTCATGAGTCTAGTCAACAGATGGATATAGATGGTTCTAAAACTCAGGGGAGAGATGTGTTCTAGAGCTGTAGATGTTTTTATCTTTTTTGCTAATCCTCACCCAAG
>NW_006354898.1:0-591 GCF_000327345.1 Myotis davidii
TATCCACTGAGCCAAACCAGTTAGGGCTGATTCCTCTTTCTTTCAATGTTTTCTTACTAGTCATTGTTGGTAGTATATAGGTGGGCTATTGAATTTTAAAATTGATTTTACATGCAGTCATTTCCTCCCCAAATTTATTTTAATTTGATTTCTTTTTCATTTCTAGAGGAAAAATTATAGCCTCTGTAAATAATGATTGCATCTTTTATTGTTTTTGTTTCCTCTCTTATTGGAATACCCTATTTTTTGCTTCTTACCCTTCACTGCCATCTCCCTCCTGGCTCCATATTCTGCTCCCAAGGCTGTGCCTGACCTGGGGGAGGGAGGACAGTGTGGAGCAGCCATCCTGGGCAGTGACCTGAGATCCTCTCTCCCTGCTCCACTTGACTCACTAGTTCAGCCCAAATAGCCCAAAAGAATATTCCTAATACAAAGCCTTGGAATATTTTGAGCACAAACAGTAAGAAAGCCTTGCTAGAAACACCTAGTGAAAATAGGAAGGTGGAATTAATTAGATTTTGGGTTTGTTATGGGCAAAGTGGAGCGGTATTTTATTTCTAAACTAGAGGCTCAGTGCACAAAATTTGTGCA
>NW_006354899.1:0-592 GCF_000327345.1 Myotis davidii
ATATACATATACACATATGCTAAGATATGTGGAGGATACAAATAGCAGTGATTTTGATAATAGGAACTACAAAAAGAGGTTAAGTAAAAATGAAAAGGATAAAGTATCTAAAAAATAAGCATCAATTTTTCATAAATTAAAAACAAAGATTTTTAAATAGAAAGGGTCCACAGAATACCAAAATGAGAAAATTTTACATCTAAAATTATAACAACATTTTTAGAAATTTCTCTTTGGCTTTGATACTCTTCCTCTTTCAGAGAGAAAGAATAGATCATATACAAAGGCATAAAAATCAGAATAATATCAGATTGTTAACAGGATATAAGATGACAATAGAGTTGTATTTTCAAAGACTTCTTTGAATGGAAAGAACTTAAACAGAAAATTATATCCAGCTCAACTGTCACTCAAATGTGAAAGCATAATAAAATTACTGTTAGGCATAGAAGGCCTCAGAAGTTATTTAAAGCTACTAAAAACAGTTTGGGATAAATACCAGAAAAAAAAATAGAGACAAATCTAAGAGATATTGCAAGTGATATACAAAGTACAAGTGACCAGCCCCAGCCAGTTTGGCTCAGTGGATAGA
>NW_006354900.1:0-592 GCF_000327345.1 Myotis davidii
TAGTTCTGCACTAACAGTTGGAAACTTCAATACTCAACTCTTAATAATGGATAGAACAACCAGACAGAATACAAGAAAATATGAAAACCAACTAAAATAAGTAGATTTACCAACATATATAGAACATTACACTGAACAACAACAGCATACGCATTCTTCTCCATACCCATGGGACATTTTCCAGGATGGACCACGTTTTAGGCTACAATATGGCTTTCAATAGATTTTAAAAGATGGATATACAAAGTGTCTTCTCTGATTACAGTGGGATGAAGTGAGAAATCAACAACAATTAAAACAGGAAAATCCACAAATCTGTGGAAATTAACCAATACACTGAAACAACCAATGGATCAAATAAATCACAAGGGAAATTAGAAAATATGTACAGATGAAACTAAATAAATAAAAATGCAACAAAAATGTATGGAATGCTGCAAATCAGTGCTAATTGGGAAATTTATAGCTATAAACACCTTAAACAAGATAGACCTCAAATTAACAACCTAACTTTACAACTTAAAGAACTATAAAAAGAACAAACTAAATCCATAGTTAACAGAAGGAAGGAAATAATAGAGATCAGAGCAGA
>NW_006354901.1:0-592 GCF_000327345.1 Myotis davidii
AATGCTGTTCTGCTAGTCAGAGGTTACATGGTCAAATTTCTGAATATTAGTAAGCTATGTGAACCCCTTTGTTTTGTTTTAACATGGCACAGTTCCCTTTTCTCATGTAAGATAGTATCAAAAAATTAACCAATGAGTCAGGGGAACTTAGTATGTTGGGTTCTGGAAGGAGACATTTTGGGGCTTAAATCCTGTTTTGACCTATGACTGTGAGAAAACCCCATTACCTAGAAGTTTATCAATTTGTCTATAAAGTTAATATACATATTTACCACAATGTATTCACTAAGTGAACTTAAAGTGAACTAACTTGAAGATGATGCAAGCCCATTGTCTCAAGTGAGTATTAATAAATTGGACCTATAACTGTCCCATAGAGTTCTATTTTATTCTATTGGACATAATTACTCTTTTCATGCTCTTGTAGATGATTCACAAAAAGACATTGTTCACTTAGTTGAGAAAAACTTGTCCAAGTGACAAATACAAAGAAATAAACCCTCATGAAATTCTAAGGGCTATATCCTTCTATTTCTGAGCCTTTATTTCATTTTATTAGCCATAAAACTTTTCAATGCTCATGTATATTTTA
>NW_006354902.1:0-592 GCF_000327345.1 Myotis davidii
AATGGGGGGATAAGGACACATATGCAATAATCAATAAAGAAAAAAAAGATAGAAGGGGTGGAAGTGAATGAAAAGGGTCAAGTATCAGGTAGTTTGGCATAGTGAGTAAGTAATTTGGAGTTGAACAGACCTAATTTAAACTTTGATTAGCATCAGTTTCCTTCACTGCAAAATGAAAGTTGTAATTGCTACTCTGAAGGGCTGTTGTACCAATTAGAGAAAATCAGAGTAAAGTATGTTTATATGCTTAGCATACCGTGGAATTCACCAACTAGTGGCTATTACTATGGAATTGTTAAACAGCTCACCTCAAAGTCATTTCTCTGGTAGTACTGGCCCAGATTCAAATCTCTATTACAAAGCCCAGTGACCTCATCACCACCTACTCTGCACTCCAAGACAGTGCTCCCTAGATATCTTTATGTCTGTTTATCTTAAAATGAAGCATATTTGCTCTTACCTAGAGACATGGCAAACCTGCAAACATTGCTGATACTATGTTTTACCCAAGGTTTCAGAAGGGAAAGGAGAACATAAGCAAAAGTGTGCTAGAAATGATTCACCTAGGACAGTGGTTGGCAAACTGTGTCTC
>NW_006354903.1:0-592 GCF_000327345.1 Myotis davidii
AGCAGATATCAGGTAAAGGGGGGAAGGATTAACACAAGTCTACATATATTCAATGTTCAGAAAGCAAGTTGATATTTTTAACAGTTGGTGTTATAATTCTGCCTTTGTTCCTTTAAGAGAAAGAACTCCTTTCAAAGAATTCTCAGTACTTTCAAATAATATAGACTCTGCCCTTTAACCAGGCTTTTCTTTTTATTCACCCAAATTTCTCAATCTTGAGCCTAAAAACCCTTGCCTGAGCATAGATTCCTGAGTTCCTCCCCCGAAGATTCTCACTCAGGAGGCCTGGGGAGATGTGATTTGGTTGCATTTTTAGCAATCATGCGGATAATTGTGGCAAAAGAAAGTACTAGGTAACTGGAAGTGCACTGCTTAGAAAGATTTGTTCTCTCCTTACTCCATCACAAAACATCTCTTGCCCCTTCTTAATACAGATTCTCCAATTCTTTCTCCCGACCCACTGCATTGGCATCTGAGGTTTGTAAGACCTGATGTTGTTATGATTAGACAATTTCACAAGACAGTGGCTTAGAATCTGATGCATGCAGTGGCCTCAATATCAGAAAACAGGGGCTTAAAAAATAATAAAAAT
>NW_006354904.1:0-592 GCF_000327345.1 Myotis davidii
CCAATTTTCCCAACATCATTTATCTCATTGTATGTTTTTGCCCCACAAGGTGATTTTTAAGTCAGGACTTAAATGAGGAACAATATTCAATTGTGTAAAAATCTGAAGGAAGGACTTTTCAGTAGAAGGAAGGGAGGTATCTAGGTCCTGACATGTCTAGATCTGTAAGGCCTTTAACAAATTAGAACCTGATTAAAATTTAGTTCTCCCCTGACTCCTCATCATTCACCAGGCTAATCCATGCCTCTGTGACTGTGGATATGCTGTTTCTTTGGTTTGATAGTCTTTCATTCAAGTCTTTCATTCATTTGTTCTTGCCTGATAAACTGTGACTCATCTCTTTTTTTCCCCGTTTTTTTGAGAACCCATTACCCAGTGATGATCCCTAAAGACACAGAGATGAATGAGAGTTGCATTTAACTCAAGAAACTCAGTTTAGATACAGACATAGCTGTAATGCAAGAGATTTACAAATTGTGTTTTGAGAATATCAAGGTGGGATGACTAAATCTCAATAAGAAACTTGGGAAAACCTTAGAGATGTGTCTTTTTTTATTCTTTATTATGTAAAATATTTCATATGTCTCCTTTT
>NW_006354905.1:0-592 GCF_000327345.1 Myotis davidii
AGGTAGTTAAGGTTAAATGAGGTCATGAGGGTGCTCCCTAATCTAACATGACTGGTGTCTTTATAAAATGAGGAGGAAATAAGAGAGGTGCAGCGCATGAGAAAAGGTCCAGTGAGGACATAATGAGAAGGGGGTCATCTGCAGGCCAAAGAGAGTTGCCACAGGAGAAAGCAAACCTGGAGCACCTCAAGTTTGGCCTTCCAGCCTCCACAACTGTGAGATGCGAACTTCTGTTGTGTCAGCCACCCAGTCTGTGGTCATTTGTAATGACAGCCCAACCTGACTAGGATGCTATACCTTTTCCAAGTACCTGAAGCTCCTCCACATTTTGATTTGCAACAGTCCCTAGTATGCAGTAGAAGCTGAATGAATATTCACTAATAGAGACTCGTCAAACACCTCCCAAAAGAATCAGCAGAGAGTTCCCAGCGAGTCCTGTGACATCAAATTCATTGAATTGATGATAAAAAGCCTGTTTTCCAATCTACCGTCACTTGTGAGGCCCCAGTGTCTGGACCTACTTGGGGCTGCAGGAGCTAGAAGTCCCTGGAAGCAGAACAAATGATTAGAAGCTATTGAAAGACAGAGACAG
>NW_006354906.1:0-592 GCF_000327345.1 Myotis davidii
GGGGGGGAGTTGCATAATTGTAGCATTTAGTAATGATAGTTGTAACTATTACGTTTATGTAAATTCAAAATTTTGGAGAATTAAAATTCAGTCCTAATGATATCTTTGAGCCACAGTGAAGGTGAACATTTCCATTTGGGAGAAGGAGTTAAACATAAAATGGGTGTAATTAGTATACGTGTGTGTATAAAGTTTAGTTTTTAAAAAGTGTAACTTTTTGCTAACTCTTAGTGTGCACATTACATTATATTATTCTTTCCTATCCAAGAAGAAATAACTCTAAAACATTTTTACAAACATTGCTTATATTTGCTTGTAGACTTGTTTTTTAATTAAAGATATTTTTTCATTAACTTTAAAAAGGCTTACACAAGATTAGTTCACATAACAGCAAATGTACCATTGAAGCCTGAATTAAGTTTCAGTCTTTTTGGAGGTCAAAGGCCACAATCTTACTTTTCCCTAAAAATGGAAACTGCTATAAACTTTTCATTTGTAATAAGATATTTCATCTCAAAGTCAGACCCATTTTACAGGTGGGTAAAGTTATGCACAGAAGGCCACCCATTGGCTAATCAGCAAGATATGCAAA